>NC_089978.1:149076246-149393389 GCF_036417845.1 Apteryx mantelli | reverse complement strand
TGATTCAAAGCCCAAGGAAGTTTTTGAATGAAGCGGTGATGGCCTTTAAGGTCATAACAAATTGCACAGACGAAGTATGCAGACAGAGTGGTTGTGTGTGGTTCAGCTGAGTCATCCCATTTCTAATGCCACAGTCTGTTATACTAGGTTATGAAGTCTGGTCTCTTTGAATGCTAGAAGTTAGTCTGAATTTGCCAAATTATTTAGATACCTGTATCTATAAAATGCTGCAAAAAGCTGGAAGTCTCAGTAGGTGGGAATTGTTTGAAGCTACAATTGAGTGGTTAGCTGGAGAATGATCTTCGTGAGCTAGCAGAGATAGAGACAAGAAATATGTGTCTCTGCCTGTTGAATTGGGTTCCTGTGAGCAAGCCAAAATGTCATTTGAGTTTTCAGTGCCATGCGGATGGAAGATACAGTATCAGCACAGAAATAACCAGAGGAAGAGAGAGCAATGGGCCTTCATTTACTAGTTAGAAGATGTGTTATCACTCAATAGTCACATGGTATGTAGCTGACCAAGGAAATAAAACTGTTTCTGAGGAATAACATGGAGAGGGTTATTGCTGGAGCAAATGCCACAGAAGCAGTGTGTACTAAAAAACAGTGTGTGTACATCCAAAAACAGATAAGTTGCCACCTCTGCCTCCCTCTCACCCTAGCAGTCTCAGCAAAGTATTTTGTTGTTTTTCCATTTTGTAACTTGGTTTTCCTATTTGTAATCAGTCAGTTGCTAGAGTGAACCTGACTTACTTTGTCCTTAACCTTGCTGGGCAACAGCAGTTACCTAAGGATAATGTGCCAGGGCCTGACTGTTCTGCTCTGTCAGGAGCAACACATCTGTTGCCCAAAGGATGCCAGTACAAACAGAGAGTTATCATCTCTCAGCACATCCTTGGGGATTCTCCAGAGTTAGGGAGTACATCTCCATCAACCTGCACGTGTCAATGCAGTGGCAGATGACAGCTATACCTGGGACAGCAGAAAGATGTGTTTCTTGGTAAACATAAACCCACGTGCCTGTGATGGATGAGCAATAGGCAGCTTATATCACTGGGATAACCCGTTTCATGAAAGCTAGTTAGGTCTACTTCCTACAAATATTTCAGTCTAGCACTTGTCCTCTGAAAACATATGGATAATTTTGAACAGGCTAGTTAGGCTCTTTTGCCTTTCTTTTTTCCCCCAGTCTATCTTACTTGCAAAGACTTATATTTTTCCTTTTTCTGTGCTAGTCTCCATGTCTCACACTTCAACTGATTTCTCAATTGTTTCAGTCTGGGGGAGGGTGGGAGGGAGGAATATGCTGCAGATTTTTTAGGAACAATGGAATGCTCCCTGAGCTAAAATAACCAAGGATCGGCAAATCAACCTTTTCCACAGTTATCTTTCTGGCAGTAACAGCTATCAGCTGCTTTGAAGGGCGTTCAGATGAAACTAATGAAATGGCAGCTCCACTGCAACCAGCTACACTGCCTCAAGTAAGTTTTTGTCAGCCAGCAATTATCTGCCTTATGGTGACTCCCTTTTCTGTAGCCAGCTTTCAGATGATGGAGACATGCTTTTTTTCTCTTGCCCCCACTGTTCAAATCATTTGTTGCATCTGAGACAATCTATTGAGTGAAGATTGCTAAATGTTTTCTAAGTATCTCAGGAAATGCTCTCTACGTTATCCCCTGCATGTGTACCCTGACCGACATCCTCTGTGAGAACTCCAGCCAGTTAGCAAGACGTGAACTCCTTTTCCTGAAACCTGGTCGGCCATCATTAATCAAGCAGTTCAAATAGCTTGCTTTGTTTTAAAATGAACTTCAGCTAATGTGCCTGCAATTTCCTGCTGTGTCCTGGGGCGCTCTCAGAAATGATGACATGATTTGGGGCCTTTTCTAGTTGCCCGGGCTGCTAATGTGTTAGAAGAGGTATCACTAAGGGAGCAGCACACCTCTTTCTCAGGCCTGAATGAGTGGCGTGCTGCAGGATGGTGACACTTTTCCAAGAAGGGAAATAAAGTCACCTGATTGCTGCAGAGATTCAGGGTACTCAGTCTGTGTTCACACATGCACATGCATTTCATGAGAAAAAGCACTCTCTTTGTATGGTGCTTTGGGTCAAAATCTGCCTCTGATGGCTCTGTGGCAAATTCGTGCTGACTTATCTGAAGTTACTAATGGACTAATGTTAGTATCTTTGGTGGGAGAATCTATTTCCTACTGCTCTTAGAGCTGTATTAATACCACAGCTCATGAACACTGGAAAAAATTAATCCTCACCTTTTATCAGTCTTTGTAGCTAATCTCAGTTGTGGAGGGAGCCTGGAGGGGCAATAGTTTATCTCTTACCCCTAACCCAGAGGGCAGTGCAGGGAAGGACTAGCTTCAGTGCCATCTTTTGTCCATGAGGTTCTTGATCTCACTGAGGTATCCTAGAGTTTTATGTGGTGGGTCTTCCTGCTAGAGATATTCCACTCCACAAGGAACGCTTGAATATTCACTGAATGAGTCAGTGACAGAAAATGCCTTCCTGGCCTTTTAAGGATACTTACCTGTAATAGGAAGCCAAGTATATCCCAACCATGATACATCCTCTTTTCCCAGGGAACATTCAATTATTTAAGCAAAACAAAACAAACCTGTCAGGAGAAACAGAAGTGTTCATGCCATAGTACCCTATGGTTAGGTGAGAATGTGTAAAGTAAGCATTCAGATCTGATTAGGGAAAAAGAAAAGTAAACCTAAATCTTCAGCATCCTGGACGTGTCCTCTAGTTCCTCGGTTCTCGTGTGAAAAGGGAAAAATCATGATGACTTCAGATGTAACCCTTTATTTGCATTGCTTTTCTTGGGCCTAAAATAAAGGGCTTCTCACTGAACTGAATGGAATGTTTAATTTGACACAAAGCAGATTTCTCATTTTTTTGGTTTCAGTAAGACATTTTAAACATTTTTTACAGTTTTATCTCCAGCACTTTTTTCAAAGAAGCATTTTTTATTCAAATGCTGAAGCAAAAAGAATTTGTGCTGCCCTGTTTAATATAGTCAAGATATTACTTTCGGTAAAATAGGCAATTTAATAGCTTTTTTAGTCAATGAGCTTCTTTTGTAGCCTTTGGATGCTCTCCGTCTGCATTCTACTGTGCAGTGCAATGCATTGTAATGTATTTTATGAAGTTCATTATTAGTTCCCTTCCCTTTATGATTTTAATAGTCTCAGTGCTGCGACTTAGTACTTGTGCTGTCTAACATAGTGCAATACCGTTGTGCCAATATTGACTAAATGTATCAAATGAGTTGGGGGAATCTTTTTTTTTTTTTTAAATACATGAATTTCTATTGTTTGCTTTCTTTTCTTTTTTTGGTTTATTCCATTTTTTTGGATGATAAATGAATTAAAGATTGCAGAGCTGAGATACTGCCAGAGCAGTAAGATGGGCCCTCTTCAAAACCCTTCAGGTTTTTGCAAGATACAGATCAGTACTTCGCATCAGCAAAGATGTAGCATATGAGGAGCTTCTTTTTCTATAGGCAAAGAGTTGTCTATGATTAACGGTAGATGAGTCAAAACTAAAGGAGCTATTATGTGATTTTTAAGGTGAGAAAATACTATGCCCATCGCTCTTGAAAACTTTTGTAACAGTATGCACCTTGTGTGTGAAGCTTCTGGCTTTTAGAAGAGTGTTTTCAAAATATAAAGCTATTTGTATGCAAAGTTTTTAAAATTCAATTTCCTTTTAACCTTTCACATTCTTCAAAAATTCCTCTTTCAGAAGGTTATAAAACATGTATCAGTCTTCTGCATCTGTTCCTGTTCTGTGGCTGGCAGGTTTTAGAAAAGTAGCTTATATCAGTCCATAGCATCTTCCAAAGTAATTATATGCATTTAATGTAACTGAATAACTGACAGAACCTTATGATAGCTTTGCGAGGGATACTGCTGCGATAACAAATGCCTAGATGCATTGGGACTTTTACAGCGCGAGGATGTATGTTCAAGTTTCAGAGAGAGGCTGTGAGTGGGTTCAGGCTGAGCCTTAGGCAAGGGAATCGGCTGTCTGAGTGTCATCGTTGACTTTGCCCGTGCGGCAGTCAGGGGGAGGGTGCGTGCAAGGGATGGGTGCATGGGTGGCAGGGCGCCGGGTGTGAGCTCCTGCCAGGAGCAGCACCTCATCCCTAGGGAGCCTCTGCTTCGCTCCCGGACAGTGGTAGCAGCTGCCAGCTGGCCTCTCTGGAGAGTTCTCTTTGGCTCTTTGCCTCTTCCCATGGCGGGAATGGCCTTGCCTTGGCCTTGCCTTGGCAAAATTCAATTCTGCCTGCGCTGATAAGAAGCCTCAAGTTAACTCTGCCTGTGAAAAAAACTTTTATAGAGCTACAAAGTGTGGAAAAAACTGCAGGCGTCCCCTTTCTGAGTGGAGGGTGGTGAGCTCTTATCAGGCCAGGCTAACAACGGGAGGGTTTTGATGATGCCAGGGCGAACTGAGGCAGGTTTCAGTAGGCAAAGCGACCCCCTGGGGGGAGCCCATCCTATGGTCAGACCTTCACATGAGCTGAGAAAGGAGGGGTCAGTGGAGACACAGAAGGAGGGATTTGGAGAGAAGGGTACAAAGCTATCAATCCTTCCTGCATCCATAGCAATGTGACATTTCTGTTTCCCTGTTGAGTGTGTTGTAGCTTCTCTGGCACTGCAGGGGACAGTCCCTGCAGCTGCTCTGCTCTCAGGGAGCATTTTCTTTGCTCTTGAAGTCTATGGAAACTATACTGCTGTTTGCATCAGGAGGTTTTGTTTATCAAAAACTAATAAATAATAGTTAAACAAACATAATTTATCATGGTAATTCACCAGCTTTAAAAAGCAAAAACCCTGGTACTATGCTTAAACCTTTGTTAATAATGTTCTCATGGCTTTTTCTTTTAATTCCCATAATGGCCGGATGCTGTGCTGCACATCAAAGGAATTTTGGTTTTAAAAGCAGTGGTGAGTGCTATGCACTGCACTTGCTCCCCTTTGATCACCATCCACAGCACAAATAAATCTCATTAATCAATATTTTCTCTATTTCCTCCTTGCCTTTCTGTTAGTGCCAGAGATCTGTTTCCGATTTGCTATTCTTTGTTTTAAATGAGGGGAAGATTTCTATGGCTATCTTTCGTCTAAAAGGTAAATTTCTCATTACTTTAGGAATGAAACTGTATCTGTTGTAACTAGGGCTTGATCTAAGCTTCCTCAGCTTGAATGTCAAAGAAGGAATACTGAAGCAATTAGAGCAGACATAAGTCTGTGAGCAATCCATTGGCCAGGATTCATTCTCATAAAATATTTGGTGTACCCTTGCCAGCTGAAGACAAATTAATAAAAGTCACAGTCTGTTCGCAGACAATTCTTGAGAAAAGTGATAAATTTGCCGAACAAATTGTGACTTGCTCATCCACTTCCAGTTGTGACCAGAAACTGTTATGAGTAGCTGGTGTACTTCCTGCACAAACCTCTGAGACCTTTTCCATTTTCTCCTAAACTGCTTTGTAGTTTTGTTGGGTGATTTCCCCACACTCATCGCTATGGTGTGAATGAATAACTGGAAAAGAAATTTCAGTGGAGCTTGCAAATAAATGTGAGGAGGAACTGGAGATCTTTGGATGAAAGTCTTTGTTGAAAACTCCAGTCATTAACAGTCTCTGTCTCCACATGAACCAAATCCTGAACTTTCATCAAGCCAAGTAGATGGGCAGCACACTGCCCAATAGAGGGATCTTTGGGTGTTTCAAAGCACTGTTGGCCAGTGAGAATGGAGCATAACAGAGCAAATCAAGCAGTGGTCAGGACTCACAACCATAGAACTAATTTTGAGGACTGGGAATACACAGTGACTAAAATGCAGTATTTTTAAGGCAAGTTAAATTGGTGCTTCTAACCTCAGGGGTGCCCCCTTCATGACCTTTTACCATGATTTAGCTATGCTGTACTGAGCATTACTTCAGTATTTCAAATGTTACCTGTTTTAAGACTCAATATACGATGTTAAACACAATTTCACTTCTCTGCGTTACATATATATATATATATATATATATATATAAAAATTTTTCTTCCCCTGTGTGTTTTCTATTTCTATTTCTATTTTTCAGTTTCTTCGTGCCAGATATTTTGGTGCATCTGCTGCCACCAATAAATGGCTGTGCCGGGAAAATCCAACTCCTTGGGGGCGGAAGGGGAGAGAATGGATGATTATTTTTCCATTCTATTGAACAAAGCTGGCTTTTGTTGCCATTTTTAACACTCCAGTATTACTGGAATTAATTTGATGCATCTGTTCCTGAATTACCTCCTATAGTTCTAGTCCTTACTAGACTTCCAAACCAGTGTTGATTTAGGCCTGTTTGTTCCAATCCATATTGCATTCCCATAAACTCTCTGCTATTTTAAAGCAGTTTAATTGCTTTTTAAACCCTTCGATATTAAAGTCACAATAAATTTCAAACTACATTGTATTATTAACCATACATCTCTAGTTTCTTTCCAGTACTGTATAAAGCCTGGAACGTACCACCTAGTCCTATTATGCTGTGAGTATTCAAGTTCCACAGCCTGATCAGTGACAGGTCTGGATGTAATTTGATGTGAAATCCCCTGTGTGTAGCGCTGTTTCTGTAAGGATTCTCCAGATCTCAGCATAACTTTAACCTATTACTGTTGACTTAAACACCATAAATGTTGAGACACTAAATGTCTGTTAGTCATAGGTTATGTTTTCTCACATATAACCCTTCCAGATACCATGCCACTGGCAGATAGGTGCTCCATCTTGAATTTTATGTTTCTGTACTTAGAGCTGTGGGGAGATGAGTTCTGTTTCAAAGTTTTTCCAGAAATGCTTACTGGGCTTTGAATTAATACGTATTTGAGCTGATCTTGTTGAACACACACAACTTTTTTTGACCAGTGTCACAGTATCTCAGCCTCTGTGAGTTTCCAGAGGTATATCCTCTCTTTGTTCTTATGCATGGATTAAATCAGAAGCATAAGAGTAAAGTGGAGAGAAGTGGCTCATATAGAGGGATTAAAAAGACAATACCAAAACTTGCATTTAAAGTAAAGGGATCCTATTAAAAATCAGTCTTTAAACATGCCACTGGGCAGATCCATATTTTCTGTCTTCTTCAGGTTAAATCAATTTAACTTTCTAGTCACTATTTGTCCCTTCCCCTTCCCTTTCCCCTGCCCCAGGAAGCAGTGCTGAAAACACAACGGGAAACCTGACAACTTCCCCTAAGCTGGGCCCAGCCAGGGACATAAATTTAGAACAGCATTACATTACACTTCCTATGGCCCCAAGAAGCTGATATGATGGCCAAGAATAGCTGAAATAATAGAGCAATGCTTTGGCCATGTTCCCTAAACATCTCCAACACTGGGAACCGAAAAAGGAAAGGTACTGAGTTATTACAAACGTCCCATGCTGCCCAGTGTCCCATGCCCCAGCTGTACTAGTGAGCAGCTGCTTTCAAATAGGCTGGCCATTTTAAGAGTTATAACAGTAAAGAATCCAGAGGCAAAACATTTATTTTATACTGGAAAGAGGTAAAAGCATGTAGGTTTGATGCTTACCTTTTTTTCTAGCATTTGCATTAAATCTATCCAGAGTTTCAAGCTTGTCACAGTTAGGTTTAAATTCATTGGAGATTCAAATTTTTCCTAAAACAGAAGGTAAAATGACCACTTCACCCGGTCAAAAGCCTTTTGAACATCAAGTGATGAGGTTTTTAAGCAAAGAAAATACATAACTTCTTAAAAAAAAACAAAAAAACACACAAAAAAACCCCAAACTGTGCAGCCAGATAATAGCAGATAATAACTAATAATCTTAGCCATTTCAGTTCTAAATCCTGATATTCTGAAATAAGCAAAGCACATATCTGTATTCAAGGAAGTAAGGTGTCTTTATTTTTAATTCATTTATCATACTGATTTCCCTTTGCATTCATGACAGAACCATGAATTCAGAAAAATATGACACGTAAAAACAATTGTAATGAGCACCCATCCCACAAATCCACCAAGTTGCCCCATTTAAGGGATAAACATTTTAAGACCCTTGAAACATGCCCTGGGGGTCAGCCACATAGCTTCTGTTGAGCAAGGGTGGGAGAAGATGTGGTAGAGTTCCAGCTGAACATTTCTGCTCTCTGTCCCATCCTTTTGAGTCCTAATCTAGGCTTGAACATTTCAGCATTGCACTGATTTTGAGCAAGAAAAGGTTTCTGCAGAGAATTGGGATTACTTATATTTATGGGAGAGGAATGCTGGTGCTAATGCTTGTGTTTTTTGGGGGGGAAAGTAAGGGTTAAAAACACTGTAATATACAGCAGATTTTGCAGTTATACTCCTCTTTTGCCTTCCCTGTCCACGTAATTCTGGCTGGTTAAAGACCTTTCTCTGGAATTATTACAAATAAAAGTGATTGAATTAGGTGACCACTGGTGGTGATCTACGTACCTTTTATTCTGTTTCTGGCTAGTCCCATCAATGAATGAACGCTTCCTCAAACATCATTGTCATTCTGCATTTCATGCTTCTCTGACAGGAACACTGGGAGAGAGATTCTTCTTAGTCTTTTGCTTCAGGGCATAATCTAAGGTAGATATGAGGCGGGAATTGGAAGTCTCAGGGAAAAAATATATATTCGGAGATGATATTCACTTAGGATCTTTGTGGATGTAAAGCCAGGTGAAATTCACCAATTTCACTTCACTTGCATGAGTAAAATTTTGCAGTGTGCCTTTCTTCACTTTGGGGAGGCAGTAACCTTGTATGCTAAATCAGTAGGCTCCGTCTCTTTCCTCAGAAATGTCAAAAATTTCTAAGTACTGCTGTGCTCAACTTTCCTCCTTCTTTCCTCCTTTTCTCCCTTTCTCCTTTCCTCCTTTCCTCCTTCTTTCCTTCTCCTCTCTGACATGATATCTTTAACCTCCTGTTTCCCCTCTCCCCACCTGCAGAAGACATCAGGTTGCCTGCATGTGAGAGATAACACTGCTCCATGCTCACTGCATGTGTCCAGAGTGAGTCTGTGCTGGCTGTGGCATCCCCTTTTAACTGAGGGCTTCAGGCATGCTCTTTGTAGGTCCATGCATTACAATGGCATGGTACATAAGGGAGGTAAGTACATAAACTGCGGACTATATGAGATGTATATGTGCCTATCTTTATGTGAACCAGAAAGAATATTAATGATCAAGGTGGTACTGGATAAAAAAGGAAGATTTTAAACAGTGACTATGCAAGGTGCAGGAGAGGAGGGAATCAGACTGAGTTTGAAAACCAAGTTACCTTTTTTTGTATATCCCTTTTCTTTAGAAGCAGCTGAATCCTTTTGTCAAACTGAAAATGGGTATATTGTAAGAATTTTTCTGAAGTGCCTAGGGGGCTTTGGAAAATGAGTCCCATTAACTTTCAGTGAACTTATGCAACTCAGCCCCAGAGATGTTTTCGATATTTTTCCCTGTTAGAGACAATCCAAAAATTCCAAATTATGCTCAGTGGAAACACTGTTCATGTTTTCTTTACTATTTCTACAATTTGTGGAAATGATCTGGTTTGAAATTAAATCTGCTGCTTTCTGTGTCTCTGTCCTCATTCTTGCCAGTTCATCTTGCCATTTCTGCCTTAGCCAAAGTCCATATTACAACAAAAGCCAGGCTGCCGTCTTGCAGCGGAGGGAAAAGAAGTATAGATTGACTTCAGTTTGCATCTTAGGTAAACCCATTCTTGTCCTCTGTGGAGGAGATTTCATAAGTAACCTTTGGCTTCTGTTTCAGCCAATCATTTTACCTGGGAAGATCAACTATGTTCCTCATTTCCCATTTTCTATGATTGTTCTTACTAAAAGAAAAAAACAGAACAGTAAACCCAGTGGGACTAAAAAAATGCTCCATAGTTCCAGGAGGAGCAGAGAAGCTACAGAAGGAAGCATCCTGCCAAGCTGTGGTTTATAGTTGCTTTCTTTGTGCATGACTGTATTGTTGTCGTAGATAAGTAGATAAGTTGTAGATAAGTGCCTGCTGTTCTGGGCATAGTGCAGTCCTGGGCAAGGGCCGTGCTACCAAGCAATGCCTTTCAGCAGGCGGTTTCCAAGTGTACTGACCGTAAAGCCTTGCGGTCTGTCTTAGCTCTGCTTGGCTGTTGTTATTTCTGGTTTACCTCTGCGTAAACTAAATCACAGAGATGTTAAATAAGTTTGTCCAGATTGAACAGTTCATTAGCTTGTCATTAGCATAAGTCATATAAAGAAAGTCCCTGATTCCAGACTCATATAGGACATACAGTACTGCATTACCTCTCGTACTTGCTGGTTGATGAGCCAATATTGAGTGCTATGGCACCTACTCTGACTTTGGGATGATTAAGTGGATGAGGGTATTCAAATATAACTTAAATATTTAACTTTACGTGCTTAGGACTTGGTCCTGGACTTAGGAATTGGTACCTTTTTCCTTATGCTCTTTATTTAGTCTTTGGAGAGAGTTAAGTTCATGCTTTGTATGGCTGTTTGGGGAAAAAAAAAACACATCAAATCAAAGTAGGCTTCTATCTTACGTATCCTGATTTAGAGACCTAACATAGAAGGTGTGAACAATTAAGGAGGAATTCATTTTGAGCTCCTAAAATGCATGATTATTTAGCCAAGTGTTTTTAGCTAACCAAGTTTGAAACTGGTAACAGACAGGTGGCCAAAAAAAGGGATGGTATGAGAACCACTTACAGTAAGAAGTAAGTAGAATTTTGTTTGTCATGAAGAAAAATTAATGTGTCAACCTTTTACAAGCAGAATTGTTTAGTATTTTTTTCAAAGTCTATTGCTGGTTATCAGCAACAGACTTATGGTTAACATTCTGGTTATCCTCAGGAATTTATCCACTGAAATCTGTGGATTTCTGTATTTATCTGGTCCTGTATCTTACATTTTTGTGAGCTGGAAGGAGAGCAAAGCTAGTCTGGAAGAGAGCTTGTACTGAAGTTTCAGTGCCTTCTGCTGAGTTAGATTCACTGTTTGGCTATGAAAATGATCACTGACTTGTCAACAGCTTTGTATGCTGACAGACTTCTTTGGAAGAATACTCAATTTTTATACATGTAGTAGATTCTAAAGTGCTTCTTATATAGTTCAATTCAAGTGGTTAAAGAGTGAAAGCTTGAGAAATGTAAACATAGTTGACATGAGCTGTTTTCTATTAATTAATTTAAGCATATCAAACAATGTTTTTGCCAACACTTCGCACGCTGTTCCCTTTCCCCAGAAGCTTGTTTGCCAATTACAACACAGGTTAGATGGTGGGAAAAATAATCAGGAGAATCAAGTTTTAATCTAAACTTCTGCTGCTATGTACATGTCTGGCACTTGTGCACGTGTGCACAGATTGACAGGAGCAACTAGTTTTTCTATTTGAAAAACACAAGGAGCTAGAATGCTGAATTTCCTTATTGAAGTTTTCTATTAGGTGTATTTGGAGGTTTTGGGTAATAATGCTAAACATAATCTCTAAGCTGCTTTATGCCTTCTTGGATAACTGGTAATCAAAGACTATGTAGTTGGCTGGGTGCTTGCAGCCTTGCTTGTTGGCACCAAGCCCTGGTATTCTTTCGTCTCGATTTTGCATATCGATTATCATACTGGCTCAGTGCAGAGCAGGAGCAAAAACATTTTTAACAAGTGCAAAGCAGGAGCAAAAACATTTTTAAAAACTGCAAAGGAAGAAGTAGAATTAAGATAAACATTTACATAACTGGGAAAAATTACCCAGGAAGGACTGAAAATCTGATGACATTCTGTTTACCTTGTGCAGTGTTAAAACAGTTTGTGAGAGATACAAAACAGAACACTTTGTATGAATCACTGTGAATGTAAGGACCTGTGAAGCGAGACAGCAAACTAAAATTATCAAGCTGGCTCAGCATAATAGCATTGACCTTGTTCAAGAAAATATTTTGCACAACATCTTTACTAAAGCTATCTTAGAAAAAGGGCAAGACGGTACACAGCTTCCTGTTAAGAAAAGTAATTATATACTTTAAATGTAGCATCTACAAACTTTGTCCCTTCTAACCAAATCTAAGCCTTGTTATTCTGTAAAAGCAGCTGTCACACACATGCAAAACTAATGTCCTTCTGAGAACAGAAAAGGTGCATTCTCAGTTCGTTTTTGTTAGGATACTGTTAGTAACATGAGAAAATTGTAAGATGTGCTTGTACTTTTCACCCATTTGCACCAGTAGAGGCAAAACCGTGCAGAAATCTTGGCTTTATTTTGACCAGCTCCTGTGTCTGATCGGTATAACCTGACTTTGGTGCCCCAGGACTGCACTTGCACTTCTGAGAGATCAGACCCCCTCTAAGAGATGTACTCCTGAAAAGGTACACAGGACCTATTTTTTAAAGTGGAGGTTTCATTTGGAAAATTACCACAATATTTGCCTCCTCTCTCTGAAGCTAATCTGATTTTTTTATGCCCTCAAACTAAATTAGATGCATATTTTCTCTCAAGACTTCATTGTAATCTTAAACAGGATTTTTCAAGACTTAGGGTTCAGTTGCAATATTAGAGGAGGAGCTGGCAAGTGTGGAAATGGAAGTTTCCTTTTTTGGCTGGGATAGTCTAGCATCCCTCTTGATTACAGCATGTGGTGTGTGAAGGAAAGCATTAAACCAATCAGATGGCCAAGGCTGGAAAGAGAAGTAGCTAAAGAGGTCTGGGAAAAATACACAACTGGGAGATCTGAGCAAAAAAGAAGTTGGAGAAATTATTAATGTGCAGATGGATTAGGAATCCTTCCCCAATAGGAATGGACCACAGTGACCACAAATTTCACATTTTCTAAATAAAATACAAAGACCATTTCTTAATCAAAGATTCTCAGTAATAACATAAGACAAACATATTCATTAAAATAACATAACCACCCTTCTCACTGCCTGGGAAGCGAGAGAGAAACAGTGTTATGCACACCCTAAATTTTATAATAAATGCTGTATAAGAACATAAGCTAGATAACATATGTCATGTTAAATAGAAGTCTAGTCTACCAGGAGGCATTTATTAATAAAAACTACAACTACAGCCAAAACAAACAGGCCTCCACAGAGCTCAAGTTTCTGCTTCATGTTCTTTATTTGCCAGTGATGTCTAGAACTCTGTACAGAGCAATGAGACATGTAGTAGCTGAATGATAAGTCCAAAGTTGCATACAGGCTACTTAGTTACACCAGTAGATGTGGAGGCATAGGAAGTTTGGCGCTAGATGAGATGGGGTAGCAGAAGAGAGAAAAGGAAAGCAAGGTTAATGAAGCACAGTGAATTTGGAAGCATCACAGCTATGAAAGGAGTCCTGAGATGAAGAAGGATGAGTTGTTTGAGCACTGAAGCTGATTTATTTGCTCTGTGTGGGGATGAAAATTAGCTCTAGATTCCCATGCATTGTCAATCCTGAACATCTGAACAGATTCGGGACTTACATCCAAACACTGTGTTCTCATTTCCTTCTCACAGTTTTTGCACTTCTCTCTTTCTTTCTTATCTGTCTCTGCTTTCCCTGATAACAGTTGTAGGTTCTTCAGGGACATACTGCATTTGCCCATGCAAAATGATTCCATACTTCCTGAAGTCACTGGGAGCTTGTATTGTCATCTTGGATCAGTACCTGTGATCAGTACCACAGAGCGCCCAACACTGTTTGTTGGTAGTAAAATGAAAGTGCAATTTTCTCCATCGTATCTTTGTCAAAGCAGCAGTGGTCAGAACACCAGGAGGATGTCGGGGGTCCTGGGTACTCTAAGCATGTTCCTATTTTACTTTATTTTGCTTTGTTTTGTTTTGTTTATTTTTAACCTTTGCAAGCATGATTTATTTTCTTCCCTGCATAAGCAAACAATTGATTCCAAGGCCAGTAAAAATGTAATCCCTACATAAGGCTTAAAGCTGAGCCTTTCCCAGTAATGTTATGGTAGGTTATTCTTGTCAATGGATTATAAACATTTTTGTTTTAAAATATAAATAAATAAATAGGAAAGTTGTACATGCCCCCAGGGCACTTGCTCAGCTATGAAAATACAAAGTACAAGTATATTTCTCATCACAGAAAGGAGAATGGGGATATGTTTGGAACAACAGCAGTTGATTTCAGAAACACTGTGATTTATTATAAGTGGCAGCTTCAGACTTTTGAGGCATGAATAATATAATTCTTTCCCCCTCTTTTTCCTCAAAACAGATAAAACTTTTGGTTGAATTAGGACACAATTCAAATGACACAGACTGTACGCTAGAGGAGCAGGGAAATATAATTCATAACAATTTCCTTTGCTCTTCCCTGAAACAGATTAATAATTAATTGAGTCTCACTAACAATTTGGTGTCCACTTTAATAACTTTATTTTCAGATATGGTTCCTCACCTCCCCAGAAATTAAGAGCCATACACATACTGTGAAGAAAAAGGGAGAGAATTATTTTCTCTAAGGCGAGCTGATACTCAGGTTCATAACAAAAAGGTGAAATGTTATGCCTTTATCTCAATATTTCTGCTTGAAGACACAAAGTACCGTAATTCAATTTATTTTCCATTAGGACAGTATTAAGTAACCATTATCAATAACATAAATTAAGAGTACTCTAACATAATTCTTCCATGTAAGGTGACATTTGAAGAGATTTTCTCTTAAATGGGACAGCTTTCTAAGCCATTGTTTCCAGAAGCTCCCAAACCAGTTGCAGCAGTCTCCCCTTGCAGCAGGTTCTCATGTAACATTTATGCCACAAAAACTAAGTGATGCAGGTAGCAGATCCTGACTTTGCCTGTATGGGGTAAACACCTCCACACAGGCACTTAGTGTGCTTAGTGCCCCTCAGCTGGCTGGTGGTAATTGCTGCTGCGTGTATCCTGTCTAGCTCATCTCACAGGCCGAGAACCTGCGGGGACCTAGTCACTGCCAGGACATACTCTTCTCACTTGGGATGGGCCAAAGGAGGATGAGGAAGGGAGCCCAACTTTGGAGACACTGGAAAAGCAGAGGAAAGATACAGAGTTTAGGAACATCTACCACAGAGATAATCTCTGATAGATCATTTTGTTTTCAAATAAGAAACTCCCCATTACAGTGCACACAGCTGAGCTTGCTGTTGGAGCCCTGGCTGACTGGTGTGTTAACAATTTTTGGCATTTGGAAGTAGAACATATAAAACTGATTGGAGTTGAAGCTTATGTTGGAGGAAAAAACAATTCATATCTGATCTCTTGCTCAGCTTTTGCATTTGGGAGGTCTCTGGCTTACTGTAACCATCAGATAAAATTGGCTGCCAAAATCAAAAGTCATAATCTATTCAGCAAACTTGCCAGATTTCCTGGAAGATCTAATGCTTGATCTTCGGACATCTGCCTTTACTCTCTGTTGCTCAGTAAAAGCATATTGCATTCCTGGTTAGGCCTGCTTTTCCCCATACTCAGCTGGACCATTTTCACTGTCATACTAGAGACTCTGTGGTCCAACTTTGGTTGCTGTTGCTAAGAAAGATCATTCTGACTCTTGTTCACTGCGAAGCCGCCTCCACCAAAAATGATAGCCTGGAAGTTTGCCTGCCTTTTTTATCTGAATCTTCTCATTTTCTCTAGCTTGCCTCACATACTGCTGTCCCCCAGGTTTGGCCTTGCCCTGCCACAGCTGCTCCTTGCTGGCAGAAAAATGTCTCTTACTCTTATAATCTATTAAGAAGGCATTAATCACCTTTCTGTTGAAAAAGGTACCTTGTGGTCAAGGGTTCTGATCTACCACATCGGCTTTGTTCTTTCCTGGTTGTTTTGGCTTTGGGCCCTTGTGATACCAGCCAGAAGGGTTGTTTGGGGACAGCTGAGATGGCAGACGTAGCCAGAAGCAGGCTGTGAGTCACAGCACAGAAAAGTCCTCATGCTGTGCTGGATGGGGTCTTGGCATGCCAAATTCTGTGACTGAGAATGTCATGGCTTGCTTTGGCTAGACGTGCACAATAATTACCAAGTGGGTTAAGGAGGAAACATAAAAAAGCTGGAGGTTCGGCCTTAATGAAAGCAGGGCTATTTTGTTTCAGTGTAACTGCTTTCCCTCAAGCTAACTCATAAATGACTTTTTTGTACTTGTAATATGAGGCTCACCCTGTTTCACCCCAGCAAGCTAAATCTCCTTTTTACCATGCCACTTCATCATCTAATTGTTGGTTGTATGCATTATGTGAGACAGTGCTTAGGCACAGCAGGCAGAACTGATCCCTGTTGCAAGTCCATTGAATGGAGCTACCTCCAGAGATGAATGTGTATAGAATTCCCTTAAAACAAAACTTCAGTGTTAGGAGTATTTCATATTCATGAACCTGTGGTATAAAAAGTGCTGTGTAATTATGATCATTCATAATACCGCAAGGTATTCAAGCTAAGATAAAGACAGTAACTTGTTTTTTAAGAGCACAAATTGATCTCCTGCTGTGGTTAGGAAAGCTTGATTCTGTATGCTAGTTATGTGTTCAGTGGAAGATTTAATGGTTGTGCTGCAGTTCTCTGAGTGCATAAAACAAGAAGAATAACGTTTTCTGATAAATGGCATGCTTGTTTTGCTCAGTGTTGATAGCTGTGACCAAGGACAAAGTTCAGTAATATGCATAAAAATCGCATCAAATCAATGCAGTGTTTGCCTACAGTCCCTTCCTGAATACTGGGAAGGAACAAGATTTTGGGAGGTAAACAGCTGTTCCTTTCCTTTCTCTCAAAGGCCCAAGAATTCCTCAACATTTGAGAAGATAAGCACCATTTTTGAAGGGGAGAAAATGAGTAAATCTTCAGCAGGTATAAGTAGGATGCACAGTTTCATAGTTCTTGCTTGTCTGCCTGGCTCATTCAGAACCTAGGAAACTCTCCTCTACATAAAATATAACCTTTTGTGGGAAAGCAGAGTTTTCCTCCTGCTTTGTCTGCAAATAATGGGAGAGGTTTAAAAGTGTTTCTTAATGGTTTTCATTTTGAAAATCATGATGCATTTAATCATCAGCTCTGTATTCCCTTCTACCATAAGTCATGAGTGAAGGAGGCATTTAGCAAGGCTTCTTAGTTTCCCCAAATCTCATTGCAACTTGCCATGAAATTGTTCAGGAGAGAGGCCTGAGAGCTGAGCAGGGGAGGCTTCAGAAGCAGTTTGCCTATTGTTGCAATTTGAGTCCTCTACTGCTTGCGAGAGTTCAGCACTTTCCTTAAGAAAACTCATACAGGAGGCCATTGGAGAGGAAAACACCACCTCCTCAGCCCATGGGTGAAACACAGATGCTATTTGCAGAGGGAGCAGTCAGGTTTGCCCTCATTTCTTTGCATGCTGACTCAGAGACCCGGGAAATAAATGTTCTTTTCCCATGGTGGCAGCTCCTATGTATCAGTCCCTCCTCCCTTTAGTATGGAAAACTCAAGGGGACAGATCTCTACCCAACAGCCCACACCAGGTCCCCTATTTCCTGATTTAGTCCTATGCAGACACCAGCTTTAAGCATCTTGTGGAAGTGGAAATAGTGTTGCCAGATTAACCTGACATTCATTTTTTTACAGGCAGTACAGGGAAGCTCTGTAGGTGAACCTGTAGGGTTTATCTGAGCTTTAGATTTAAACAAATGTTCCTGCACTAATTTTTGCATCACTTTACAACAGTGACTTAACTGTATTTTGGTGTACTGTTCTTATCTTCAGTCTTCTAGCTTTTGTGACCTTAAAAATATTCATTTGTAGTTTCACGGAAGAAGTTTTAGGTTCACTACCAGTTTCTCTAATGTTGTAATTTAGGAAATGTAACCTGATTTTTTGCCATATTCACTTCTATGCCTGGCACAAACACTGTCCCAAATGACATTGGGAGACCCAGAAAGCTGTTATGATTCTATATTGTTATGTTTATCTTTTTGCACAATGAGACAGGCAGAAAACTACTGTTCTATCCATCCACTTTCCTGTGGATGAGAAAGAGGATGGGTTTCACTCTGAGTCTAAGACACATTTAGCTGCCTTTATGTTAAGGTGTCTGCATGTGAGCTAGGAGTCTGTGTTTCCATTTTAGTCATTCTAGTAAGTGCCATCAGGAGAGCCTAGAGAGCTAAGCTACTGACCAGTCACTAGAGCCTTGTTTCACACACAGGCACCAGTGCCATTGTGGACTCTCAGCAGTATCATACCTGGCCTCCAGCTACTCCTCCAAAAGGAGAAGAAGCAATGTCTTACATTGCTCCTGTGACACAATTGACAGTCCCACCTGAGACATTGAGGCACCAATGTCTCAAGTGCTCTAAGGGATCTCAAATGGCACTAAGGCATCAGTGTTTGGGCAACCTAACTGAGCCCTAGACATCTGCTTTGGGATGAGCTGAGAGTAGGTGGCTAATTTGGTGAGAACTCTCTAAAGCTCCATTTGACTGGCTCTCCACTAGGCTGTAGGTGGAGCTGAGTTTTACTCTGGTAGCAAAACCCCACCTTGAATTTCAGGAAAACTCCAAGGTGTTTCACGAGAATAATCATATCATCTCTGGCATTTCTGTCAAATTTTAAACAAGATTATTCCTGATTTGCTAAACTTATCAGATGCTGTTAAACAGCTGTCACCCTTCATTGGCCATGAACTTAGTGATAGGTGAACTGATCCAATATTTAGCTCACACAGTGGTAAGTTGGGTTTGTAAAGGAGCTTGAGATTCTCTAAAGAAAGAGACTGTTGAATATAAAATTATAATGCTGAACAGAGCATACTTCAGAATAACTGCACATTTCATTCAGGCAATTTATAGTAGCTGAGGAAGGACAAAAGGAGATGTTTCTACATTGCAACACTTAAATTTATATTTTGTCAAAAATAAACTTGTGAACTTTTTTCCTGACATATAAATCCAGTAGCGATTTCACTTCCCAAACAGTGACTTCACTGTTCTCATGGCTAGAGAAATACCTTTGCAATTTATTAGGGCTAGATGCTTTGCAAAATATTAGCTGGCCAAAGGTGAAGATAATATGTATGGTGTTATGCAGTAATGAAAGCTTTGAATGCAAGTTAAAAGATTTTGCCATAGAATTTTCCATGAAGTGTAATGGGAGATGCATGGTTAAACCACCCATACTGCAACCCTCCTTTTCATCAGAAGCTCTACCACTACCTTTTTCCCTGCACTGAGGTCTATGTTTGTTTTTTATTTTTATTTTTATTTTTTTCCTTTTTCTGCTCCAGACAAATACCACAGTGGTGAATATGGCAGAATAACCTATAACATAATGGAATTTCCATTGTTTTTCACTGTTTTTTTTCCCTCTCAATACTTCACTCACTCTTATCTGATGACATTTAACAAATAGATAACCAATAACCAAACCAATTCTTTTCTCAAAAGAATCCACACAGAACATTTTGGAGATTCTAGAAAGCTTGAATAATTTATTTGACAACAGCTCTTATATTTTTATCCCTGGGCATCTTCCTGTTCTGGAAGGAGGGAAAAACACCAAAATATTGTGGCACAGCTGCTTCTTTATACAACATTCCTACTTTAACCTCAAATGGGAGAACTTGCCATCCAGAAGAATGTCCTAATCACCCAGATTTGGGCTGTTCCGTTAAGAGGTGTTCTGTGAGGAGCTTTAAAATCTTTGGTTTTGTTCTGAAGAAAAGCTTTAAAGTGTTTCACTTGCTAAGCCATTTCAGGACAAAGAAATGACTTTCAAACCCTCTTAGTCTTTCCTGATATTAGATTTTGTAGGTAGGGGAATCAGTACCTTTTTGGTTTCTGAAAGCAATAACTATTAAAATGCATTTCTAACTAGTTTTCCAAACAATAAACTTATTAGTGGCAAACTAGTTCAACTGTAAGCAAATATCATCTTGATAGGATTTCATATAATTCTGGTGAATATGGGATAGTGAACTATGATTTTATCTAAGGAGCTGTGCCTTGGAAGGAGATCAAATAGAGTTTCTTTTCTGATTGCATTTTTGTTTTGCTTCTCTATGTTTTTCTCAGGAGGATCAGGATTATTATAGCTGAATAGAAAAGCATCTTCTCCCACAGGTTTGAAAGCAAAATTTAAAACAAACTAGTGTTCTAATAAAACTTAGTCCATAAATACAGAAAAGGAAGAAGAAAGGAATATCCTCACTCCAAACAATCAAACAAATCCAGTCTCTTATTTATTTATTTATTTATTTATTTATTTTGGAGGGGTGGGGGGTGTTGGTGATGACATCCAGTGGTTGATTAATGTCTCATCAGGCCATGTTTTGTTTAGGTACATAACGTCTTTGTGCAAACTCTCTGGACACCTTTCTGGATAGTGACAAGAGCCTGGATTTTCCTGGAGATGATTAGTGTCTTGGGGCTCTTCTCAGTGTGATGAGTGATGCTCTGATTGTCTGTTCTCATTAGGCAACATTAGGAGAAAGTGCTTTCTGTGGAATACTTTTTGTGCCAGAGTGTGTGTGTAACTACTGAATTCTTCAGTTTCTCTCCATTTAGATTCAATCAGATCTGCAGAGTTGTCCCTTGAACATGGACACTCTTCATACAATCTGATATACCTCATTCCCTTTTAATCTCTCTCCTTTTACTTCCATTTGTACAAGACATGCTTTGCTCTATAAATTACTTAGCATTCACAAAGAGGCATTCTCCTTTTTCCTGTAGTTCAAGTACTGAATCAGGATATGTAGATTCTGCTGATGTTTCTGTCACTTCTGTTATGTATGACCCTGGGTAAGTGGCCATTCAGTATCTCAATTCCTTCTTCTCTCAAATAGGGATAAAATGTATTCCTGCCTTCACAAGAAGCTATTGAGCTATTCTCAATCAGATCAGCAAAGTGTATGAGAGAGGGAACTGCATAGTCTTTAGGGCAGCGCCTCAGTGACAGGAAATGGGAATGAGGTAGCAACGTGAGTCGGTCTGAAAAGTAAAAACAGGGAGACTACCATCCATTAGGTGTTCAGACAGCTTGGTGAGCTGCTGCTTCCGGGCAGCCCAGCTCTCCTCATTGTTCCACTCCTGCTCCATTGCTTTGGTTTGCCTTCGCTGTGATATCCTTCTCTCCCTGATGCTGTACAGGGCTGCCTGCCCACCACCCCTGCTAGCGCTAGGGTCTTCCTCGCTTTTTCAGTAACAGTATCTGTAAAGTGCAATATGTTAGAAGAACAGTCAAAATCAGTATGTCTTCTTGGGTAGAACTGATGCAAGTAGTTCAAAGGAATCAGCACAAGAATTGCCTATCCCATATTCTAGTCTTCATAAGCATTGAATAGGGAATTATATATCATCTGATGTGAGATTTTTAGAGACCAACTAAAAAGAAGTGTACAAAGTGTATCATTTACTTTAAAATAATTCTTTTATAAATTTTTTAGAGTTTTATAGACCCCTGCTTTATCACCAGTCTCTAGCAATTACATGTGAAAGTTTCTTATCTGATTCATTTTGAATAAATAGTCCATATTGTGTGGGGTTTTTTTTTTTCATTGTATGGTAGAAAATCACACAAGTCTGTTTCAAAGACTGGTACTGCTTAATTCCACTAATATATATAAGTGCATTCAAAAAAAAAATTTTAGAAAGATACAGATTAATTTAGTGTACCAACTCCTACTTACTTTACTTATGCCAGTATCTCTATTGCAGTATTTACTGCAATAATCTTGTAAAGAAGCCAAAATTTGGATTTAAAATTAAACTTAAAGCTTTAGTTCCCACAACAGATTCACAGAATCGCAGAATGGTTGAGGTTGGAAGGAACCACTGGAAACCATCTAGTCCAACCCCCCTCCTCAAAGCAGGGTCACTAAGAGCAGTTTGCTAAGGGCTGTGTCCAGTCAGGTTTTCAGTATCTCCAAGAATGGAGACTCCACAACCTCTCTGGGCAACCTGTTCCAGTGTTTGATCACCCTTAAGGTAAAAAAAGTTTTTTCTTAGGTTTAAACAGAATTTTCTGTGTGAGAAGAGTGAGAAGAGTCTGCCTGTGTCATCTTTATACCTTCCCATCAGATATTTACATGCACTGATGAGATCCTCCCAAGCCTTCTCTTCTTGAGGCTGAATAATCCCAGCTCTCTCAGCCTCTCCTTTTATGGCAGATGCATCCCTTAATCATCTTTGCAGCTCTTTGCGGGTCTTGCTCTAGTAGGTCCATGTCTCTTTTGTGCTGGGGAGTCCAGAACTAGACACAGCATTCCAGATGTGGCCTCACCAGAGCTGAGCAGAAGGGAAGGATCGTCTCCCTCAACCTGCAATGCTCTTCCTAACATAGCCCAGGAGGCTGTTGGCCTTTGCTGCCTCAAGGGTGTATTGCTGTCTCATGTTCAACTTGTTGTCCAGCAGGCCCTCAGGTTCTTCTCTGCAAAGCTGTTCTCCAGCCGCCAACCTTGACTGGTGCATGGAGTTATTCCTCCCCAGGTGCAGGACTTGGCATTTTCCTTTGTTGAACTTCATGAGATTGCTGTTGGTTGATTTCTCCAGCTTGTCAAGGTCCCTCTGAATAGCAGTGCAACCATCTGCCGCTCCTCCCAGTTTTGTATCACCTGCAAACTTGCTGAGGGTGCACTCCATCCCTTCATCCAGGTCATTAATGAAGATGTTAAACAGTATTGGCCCCCATATCGACCCCTGGGGGACACCACTAATGACTGGCCTCCAGATAGACTTTGTGCCACTGATCACAGACCTTTCAGCCCAGCAGTTCACCGTCCATTTGTCTAGCCAAACCTTCATCAGCCTCGTCTATAAGGATGTTATGAGAGACAGTGTCAAAAGCCTTGCTAAAGTCAAGATAAAAAACATTCACTGCTCTTCCCTCAATCACCAAGCCAGTCATCTCATTGTGGAAGGCTACGAAGTCGGTCAAGCATGTTTTCTCCTTTTGTAAATCCATGCTGACTGCTGCTTTGTCTTTCTTGTCCTTCATATGTTTAGAAAGGGTTTCCAGGATTATTTGCTCCATCATCTTCCCAGAGCTCAGGGTAAGGCTGACCAGCCTGTAATTCCCCGGATCCTCTTCTTTGAAGATAAGAGTAATATCTGCTTTCCTTCAGTTCTCAGGAACCTCCCCCAACTGATATGACCTTTCAAAGATAATTGAGATTAGCACGGGATGGACATTGGCTAGCTCCCTCAGCACACTCATGAGAGCATCCCTTGGTCTTGTATATGTCCAATTTGTTTAAATGTTCCCTAATCTGATCCTCCATCACTGAGGGTAAGTATTCCTTGCCCCAGACTTTCCTCCTTGTCTTAGGGGCCTGAGATTCCCGAAGGCAAATCCAATCAGTAAAGATTGAAGTGAAGAAGGCATCGAGTCCCTTGGTCTTTTCCATGTCCCCTGTCACCATCCTCTGCCCCATTTAGCAGTGGGCCCACATTTTCCCTAGTCTTCCTTTCGCTGCTGATGTATTTGTAGAGGCCCTTCTTGTTGGCTTTCACATCCCTTGCTACAGTCAACTTCAGACAGGCTTTGGCATTCCTAACCCCAGCCCTGCATGGTCAGGCAGTGTCTCTATGTTCCTTCTGGGTCACCTGACCCTGCTTCCACCTCTTGTTTCCTTTCTTTTCTTACTGGAGTTTAGTCAGAAGCTCCTTGTTTATTCATGCAGGATTTCTGCCACCTTTACTTCCTGCATGTTGGAATGGACCATTCTTGAACTTGGAGGGAGAAGAGTCTTGAAAATCATCTAGCTCTCCTGGACCCCTCTTCTCTCCAGGAGCATCCCCCATGTGACTCTTCCAAGCAGGTCCCTGAAAAGGCCAAATATTACTATACTGAAGTCTAGGGTTGTGGTCCTGCATTTTGGCTTATTCCCTCCTCTCAGGATCTTGAACTCTGTTGCATCATGTTGCTGCACCAAGGCTACCCCAACCTACAATCCCAAGCAGTTCTTCCTTGTTTGTAAGTATGAGGTCCAGCAGAGCACCTGTCTTTATTGGTTCCTCAATCACCTGAGTTAGGAAGTTGTCATCAATGCATTCCAGAAACCTTCTGGACTGCTTGTGTCCTGCTGTGTTGCACTTCCAGCAGATACTGGGGTGGTTCAAATCCCCCATGAAGACCAGAGCCTGTGAACATGAGGCATTTTCCAGTTGTCTGAAGAAGGCCTCATCTGCTGCTTCTCCATGATCAGGCATTCTGTAGCAGACACCCACCACAAAGTCACCCACATTGGGCTGCCCTCTAATCCTGACCAGCTGTGGCTCATCACCTGTCCCGAGACAGAGCTCCATGCACTCCTGCTGCTCTTGCACATACAGGGCAGCTCCTCACCTCGCTGTCCTGCTCTGTCCTTCCTAAAGAGCCTGTATCCATCCATTGCAGCACTCCAGTCATGTGAGCTTTCCCACCATGTCTGTGTGATCCTGATGAGATCATAGCTCTGCAACTACGTGCAGACCTCTAATTTCTCCTGTTTGTTCCCCACACTGCATGTGTTAGTTTACAGGCGCTTCAGAGAGGCACTCAGTAGTAAAAGTGTGAGAGCTTCCCCCATAATGCTGTCCTCTCAGCACTTCTTTATTTGTGTGCATATGCTTGAGGTGGGCTGCTTTCAGCCCTGTTTTGGTGATTCAACTCAGCAACACTCAAAACAGAAATGTTAATTGCTGATAAGCTTAAGTGTCTATCTCAAATTCATTTCTGATTATAATAATACCACTGGATATTCAGGAAAGGCGACTGAGTTGCAACTGCCTATTGCAGCAATCACCTTTAATTTTTTTGACGTCTGTACGTTTACACTCCCAATCCTATAGCTAAGTTGATTAGAACTAGCTGTGGTAAGAACTATTCTGCTGGCTCCCTGCCTATAAATAATATTCCATCATTTCCTGAGAGGAAAATAGTCTTGTAGACTTATTGCCATTTGTCCTCACATCTATTTGCAGCTTCTTATTTCCCTTGAGAAGCATCCAGAACCATTTGGAAGTTGTATGTTCTGATGTCCTCACTGATCTCCGCCTCCCTTTCCCCTCCATTTCTTGGAAGGATCAGGTTATGAAGACAAATCTCCCATGTTGTATAATTCCATTACTCACTACTATGCGTCTATTTTATTTCTGCTCATCACACGGTATTCTTTTGCTCCTCCTTTTTCACAATTTATTTGGAAATCAGCCTCCTTTAATGATTAAAGATGCATAAACATATAGAAAGTGGATATTTTATCATGTTATAGAATGCCTCCTTCTCTTCATCTATTCTTTTTTAACAGCAGATTCAGCTATCAGATTATAATTAGGTAATGTGCTGACATATACATCCCTGAGGGAGATGATTGTGAACTGCCAGAGGAAAAATGATCAAGATTAGCCTGCCAAATATTTGGTAGGTATTAATCAACATCAAATGGAAGCTGAAACAGCATATTTGCTCAGAAAAGCAGCAAACTGGTCTTCAAAGCTTGTCCCTTGATCTGCAGAATTACTTGAGCATCCAGTGAACACTCAGGTTTTTTTGACTGCACCAACTTTGACAGCATATTGATCTAAAAAATTCACATTTGCTCTCTAGCGCTTCAATATTTTCTCTTTCCTATCCTCAGGACTGCCCGCCCTCCCCCCCGCCCCCCCCCCCCAAAAAAAAAAAAACCACACACACACACACACACATTTTGATAAAACTGAACTGAATTCACAGTCAACTCACATTATCTCTATTAACAGAGATTTCAAATACAATCTTTTCTCTCATTCTTTGATATTTCTCATTATTGAAAACACCAAAACTATGCTAGTCTTTTTCAAAGTGTATGGACATTAAAATGCCTGGAATAGACTTTATTTGACATTGCACCTTTGTATTCTATAACCAGTACAGCATAAATAACATAACTGTTTAGATGCTTGTCTGAAGTACTTGAACTTAAACCAGAACTTGATACCTTGAGCCAAGTGAGATTCAGACCCTAAACATCTGAGACACAAAAGAATCAATGTTAGTAAACTGAGGATCTACAAGCAAGGATTTAGACTCTTTCTGTAAAATAAATTTTAATCTCTCCCCAGCTCCAAGAGATATTAGTGAAATTTTCTGAAATTCAGTTAGATATGTAGAGAAAAATACTATGCAGTAAGGAACTGAGACAATTTTTATACAATCATATCCAAACTTTTCCCTGAGTAGAGTTAATGTGACTAATGCTTCAATATAATAGATGTGTTAATTTCCCACTTCCTCAGTATAACCATTTTGGCCCTCAGTACAGATATCACTCTGCCTTTCTTTAAAATAAATGCTTCCAGTGTTACACGTGGTGTCAAGGAAGGAGTTCTAGTCATGCTGATCATTATAGTATCAGCACCGTGCAGATCACAGTGTAAATGATGGCAGAAGACACAAGAAAAAATGTTTTGCTGTTATTTGCAACATCTTTGAGTAAATATTTGTGTATCTAATAGGTTCTTTAAAACTGTACTGTGAATACCTCTCAAAGACAGTGGACTCAGTATTGTTAACAATTTGCTGATAAGATGTTGTCAGGAGACAAGAAATGCACAACTTTATTTGTCATATTCCTTCAAGGTCCGTTTCCTTTCAGGGAAAGGTCACCTGCCAACTAGAACAAGACTTGTTCTAGAAAAATAAGGTAATCAGTTAGTGACTGGTAGAATAATGTTAGCTAAATGATCTTATCCATTAATGTAATTTTTCAAAGCTGCACATATTGTCTGTTACATAGGTGTTTGTGTCTTGTACTAATCATGCTTGAAAGCTACCAGAAGAAGGTGTGGTTTGCATGTTATTCTGCTCACATCATTGCCATAAATTCTACAACACAGGAGTTCTTTAAATATATGGCTGTTTCAGTTTAGATTTGCAAGTGCTTACTTCGGAAAGAAGAAGGTGAGGAGACAGACAGCTATTCTTTTTCTTCTCTTTCTTCTACATCAGATGTACTAGGTGCATCCAATGTTGAAACAGCTGAAAGTATCACTGTATTCTGGTCATGAACACAAGGTACTGCTAAGCACTGATTTTTTTTTAAATCACAGGTAGGAAACTTCCTGAAAATGAATTAGGGAGTGTGTGGTCACATTAAAATCAAGAGATTTGTGTAGCAGTAGCTAGAAGCAGAAGCTGGTTTGGTCTCCTGCCAAATGCATGTATACTGACTTGCGCTGCACTTATTTAATACATCAGGACCAAATCGTGTTTTTGTTGAAACCAGTGGCAGGACTCCTGTTGGCCTGAACAGGATCTGGAATTAATGCTCTGTTTCTCAGTAACTTATGTTTTCAGATCATTTACAAGTGGGAACTTTTTCTTCTCGGTCAACATGGTAGGAACTTGTCAGAATGTCATGGAGATCAACAAAGTAACTGTGGATTAATGTGACTGGAAATGAGAGACGAGTTTGACCCACTCTCTGTTGGAAAGGAAACTGGAAGTAATGAGACCAGAGTCCAAGGAGACCAACAGAACTGGAAGATGGGCTGCTACTTGAAAATAGCATGGTAGGGTCATGATAACCATTGCAGCTCCAGGACTGCTGTAGCTAATATGTGGGTTGCAAAGGGGGGAGTTTCTTCTCCCTCATGCTCTCCCTTAGCTGCCTCATGCAGCTTCCGAGAGAGAAAGAGCTGGGCAGATAAATTAGCCTGAATACAATTAAAGCTAGAAAGTGTTTGGCTCTAATGTTTTTTTCTAAATTCATGCGGGAATTGCAACAAATAAGTACAACTGGTAGCTTTCCCCAGCTAATGGAGTAATACCAGGGTTGTGGTTTTCCTGTTCTGGCCGTTCTCTGGAAAACTATGTACATCATAACATGTTCAGAGATTACATTGATGCCAGGTCACACAGCACTGGCTGAGAAGCATCAATCTGTAGCCTGAGAATGGTTAATGTTTCTTTTTCATTGCATAGCCAAAATAAGACAGAGCTATACTGCAGACTCTTTCCCACTTATACCCTTGGGATTTTGAAATATTCCACTTTTCCCGGTGGCTATATGCAGCAAAACAAAACATCAGGCAGTAGTTTACATTCTTGCTGCCTGCTTTATTTAGCACCAGCCCTGAAGTGACTCTGGGCATTTATAAAAAGAGAACTCTCACAACACTAAGCCCATGTGAAAGATGGTGCTGGCTTTCTTCTGTGAAGATTAAAAACAGAGACTCTGTTATACAATGCCAAGCCTAACCTTATGACTATGGTAAGCTGGAGAGCCTGTTTTCTGTCCCATTGTTGTCTGTGTAATGCTCTCTCCAAAAGTGCCTTGTGAGTTAATGGTATAATTTTTCCCAACAATCTTTCTTTACATACGAATTCAATTGTCTGAGAATGTGACTGACACTTAAAATTGAGCCCTGAGTCTGGATCAAAGCAGGACAGTCCTCCTTCCTGGGAGAAGGAGCAGGAAGTTTATATTGCAAAATGCATCTGAATTGCCATTGCTCAGAGCTTATACTGTAGCTTTGATTAGTAAAAGCAAAGGATAAACTGGTACAAGGTTAGAGTAGAAGCATTATTCATCCCTAAAAGTTAGAGACTCCCTAACATTCTCATAACCAGATACATTTTTATAGGAAGTTTAGTATATAGCCAAATTCCTTTCCAGTATCTTCATGTCAGTAAAAGACAGTGAATTACATTATATTAATGTTAGGAAAATGCTCAGGTTGTTTTTAGCTATCTTGAATGCAGTTTAATAGCTAAAAGCAAAAAGGAGAGACAGCCCAGCAGTTCTCCTCAGGTCACTATTAGCCAAAGGCCACAGTTCAGAACTTCCCCAAAGAGCATCAGCCTACATATGAACAGTATAAAATTATCTGGTTTCATGGAGGAGAAATATCTGATTGTAAAGGGTCTAAAGAAAGCAGGACCTTACAGTCTATCATGCTTATAAATGTGGATGCTCAAAATAGGAATCTCTTTTTGAGATGGTGACAGAGCAGAATACAAATAAATTGATAAACCAGAAATGGTTGTGGGACAAAGTATTTCAGTCTTTCAGGCAGTCGAAGTCCAGACATTAAGGGGAAGTAAGCTAAATAACTACGGGTGCATTTGAATGAGAACATTTATCATGTTTGCCTAAGCCCCACAGATATTCTTCAAAATGACAGAAGTGTCTGACCACATTTCCCCCCTTCCCTACCCTGAATGAACTTGTGAACTAGTCAGGCGCTGTCTGGGTTCCGGACATTTCAATAGTTTTGGCTCTGTTCTAACATTCAGTCTAGAGGAATTCCTGTTAGTTTTGTTTATGCTCTTTATTAAGCTTTTGTTTTGTTACTTCAGGCCTTTGCTGTGTGTTGAATGCGCTAATGAGAAAATAATTTTATCCAATGAAATCTATGTTTCCATAATTTTAAGCAATAGCAACTTTCTCTGAGAAAGTCCTATGCAAAAATCCAGATTCCAAACATTCCCCCACCTTGTGCTCTTTGGGTTGTTTGGAAGATGCTCATGGATCTAGACTTCATTCTGCAGTTGACTTTTCTCTATATATAATGGGAGAAACAAATGCCTGATTTAGAACGTTCTTCATCCGAATTTTTTATGGGTAGCTCTATTTCCCAACCAGTTTTGGGGCTTCTGCCATTAAATGTATGAGTATATCACAGAACTGACTGGGAGGAGTGTTTGATGCTTCCTTAGTAGTAGGCAATTAAGTAAGCAAACATCTGAGCTGTGCTGGGTATCATTATGTGGCACCTTCAGTTAGCAAATTCAGAAATGTGCATTTCAAGCACATTCTCTTGGCAAATGTTGTAATATCAGGACAACCACCTCATTCTTTTTGCAAAGCATGGATTGGAAATTGCCTGCCATCCTCATGCTGCAAGCTTTGTGCAACCTACACAGCAGAAAGGAGCATTCTTTCAGTTGCTTTCATAGGGAAGTATCATAGCACAAATACCAAGATGAAATGGTATCAAATCCACCAATCTCATAGATCTTGGAATAGTCTGACAGGTGCATACTCTGTGTATATTCAGCCTAATTGGTGTTTGTTTTATGTGGTCAGGCAACCCTACTGAGCTTTCTGAATTGATAATTTTGTGGCTGTATTGACCAATCCATTAGGACTGCTCATCAAATGCCTTTAATATAACTCAAGGCACAGCTAACCCTTTAATGCTTCTAAATATGCCCTACTTTGCCCAAGACATAGTAAGTCCAAGAAATTTTGCAAAACTTCATGTTCTAATGGTTAACCTTGGCTTAGAGTCTATGACCAGGTTTTTTCTGTATTTTCAAACTCTATGGATACAGAAAAATTTAGAAGGTTTGGTTTTGCTAGACCATCTCTCTTTTTCTGTCTTAGTTTTTATCTCCCAAGATGTAAGGTGTAAATGAACCAAGTCATCCTTGGATTATAAGGAAGAAGATCTTGAGAGCAGTCACAACGTCTAATATATTAAATTTAAAAAGTATATACTTTTACATAGTCCCGCTATTCTCCCTGATAGATGGTATTGGAGTGTACAGTGCTAATGATGACTGTACTGTGTTCAGTGAAAGTTTTTCGTTCTGTATCTACTCAATCTGCTTGGCTAAGATTGGGATGGCTGTTTTTGAAGAAGAGAAAAAAAAGGAGGGTCTGCAAGTCTTGAGCCCTCCTGAATGGTACATTATTTTTTTGAATGAATGAAGTTTCAAAGGAGCTGAGTAGCAAATTGAATGAGGAAGTAAAAATAACCAGTCTTGTATGGTTATGAGTGTAGAAACAAATTAATTATTTTAGTTGACATATGTTAGCCTCCTGGCTTTGTTGACTTTTCTTAATTTCAGTGAGTGGTGCTATGTGTGGCACCACTCAGCCAGTATTCACTTGAAACTTTTGTTCGACATCACCATACACTGTGTAAGACCATAGAAAAAATAAATTGATATCTGTGTTGATCTCCCAGGCACAGTGTCAGGCAGGCACTTGTCAGAAGCTTTGAGACTGAAGAGGGAGAATCATATCTACTACATAAATGAAATGAAAGAAAAATATATTTCAGCTGGTTAAAAATTGTGTTTTCTCCCCCCTTCACCTCAAGTCATCAGAGTGCTTTTATGTCCATTCTTCCCATAAAATAATGTGACCTATTCACTTTGGAAACTATCTTCTAGGGAAGGTGACACTGCATCTTAGACTATGCGATGAAGTGGCACTCTGATCAGATGGGAACTAGCAGATTAGCTCAATGTATTACAGGCAAAATTTATAAAATTGGCTTTGACTTTACTAGGGCAACAGAAGCCTTGTCCAAAGAGCTGTCACCAGGACTGGCACTAGCTGTAAGACTGGGCTTGTCATTAGAGTTTCACTCAGGAAAGATTTATCACCAGGAAGTTTCCATTTGGATGCCTGCTTGTGTAATGGATGGTACATTCTTTCTTTATTATTTCAGGTTTTTCCTGGCTCACAGTGCAGCATCTTGTAATATCATAACATCCTTTATTTAGACCCACGTGAGGAAGAACTCAGGTTGGTTGTTTATTTATGCTCAGAACTTTCACTCTATATGGCTTTCTTTCACCATAGTACTGAAAAGGGACTGACTCATCTCAAAATACAGCAAATTAAATTCTGCCAAAACTAGGAGTATCTCTGATTTCACTGGAGCACTGTAAATGATAACTTGATCTACTAATTATTGGAAAAATTATTTCGAGAAGAGACATGACTTGATTTTGCATTCAAAGGTTAAACAGAGCCATGTATCTTACTACAAAAACTTTTATCACAAAAAACCTCTCTTTTAAAATTTTTCTTCCCCTATTTTTTTTTCATGTGTCTCCAGATTTCCTGATTCTGGCCTCAACTGAACCTAGCATGAATGTGTGCACTCAGGAAGCTTGGATCCTCACCTGCTGATGATACAGTTAACCTATCATAAATCAAATCTCCTTCTAGTCTTAAGCCCCTTCCTTATCTAGTGTGAGCAGTGTTCACAGACGTGTTAATGGTATAGAATTGTGATGACGCTGTGAACAACTTTTGTAAGTGCTTCTTTTATTACCTGAACTTCCCTGGTGGGATTACTCAGAAATAAAATTTCTGTGATAAAAATGACAGTGACCCAGGTACTGCAGAGGAGAATGATAGGGATTAGTGCAAATGCAGAGTAGCTCTGTTAAACAGTCTGAGCTTAACAGCTTTAACTGTAAACAACATTAGTGCATAACATGGCTGATGCTTCTGTTTGTAAGTTAAGATGTTTGTTTACACTGATCCTCAAGGATCTCACCAGTGTGGTGCTTGTTCTTTGAACTTTCTGGAAGGGCAGCTGGCAGTATCGAGCTGCTGCTCTAGACCTTAATGGTAGGGCTGAGCCCAGGTGTCTTCCTTAGCTCTAGAGAAGCTCTTTGGCTGCAATTTGGTTTCGTCCTGGATACAGTAGGGAGCGTATTGGAGTTGATCTCTGTCATGAACAAACTGGTGCCACGTTCAGGACATCTTTTCTGCAAGTAGAACAGTGGTCATAACATTCCAGGTAACTGTGGCGGGAAGGGTTTGCCTTGCTGCTCGAAGTTGGCAGATTGTCAGGCAGACACAGAAGTCTTTGTAACCTATTTATTCTTTTCCTTTTTTGCAGTAATTGCCAGAAAGAGTCTTAAATCATGCCAGTTAGGTCTCATTCTGCTCCCATTTAATCATAGGCGAGTCTCTAGTTGGCTTAACAGGAGCAGAATTCAGCCCATTGTGCTTGTGGCTTTGTTTTCAAGAGCTCAGCTGAGACTACTAATTCACTGCACCCAGGCTGGGTGATGGATTAAATTAACAGCTTTTTCAAAAAGAGAACTGGTCTGCACAGGCTTTTTCCTGATGTTGTCTCATACATGGTTTGTTTTGCTGTTTCCTTTTTAATTTCTGTTAGTTTTTTAGATAAATCTATTTACTTATTTCATTTTCTAAAAAGTATCTGTAACTTAAAACATTATAAGCTCCCACTCCCCACAAAGTAAATTGCTGAATGCAATTTATTAGGTAGTTTGTATTCCATAGTAGGGCATATTCCAGTGAAAATGTCCATCCACCAAAAAAAAGGTGAATATAGGGACCAACAAAAAAAAAAGGGTTAGAAGAGGCTCTTGGATTATTTCTTTTATCATTATGTATTTAAGAGCCATATTTTGCCTTATGAATCAACTGGTATGCCTCAGGGCCAAAATTTATACCTGAAAATGCACATTGGAATGATACTGATAGAGAAAAAAAAAAAAAAAGAGAGGGAGAGATCTTCAGCTTGTGCAAGCTTGCATAGTGCCACTGACCAACAGAACTTTACTGCCTGAGGACTGAGTTTATTAACGTTAAACTACAAAGATGAATCAAAAGGCCCTGATCCTTAAACTAACATTTTCTTAATCAGTTTAAATCTCTAATCAGTTGGATTTAGTATCTACATATAAGAATTACATTTATTATTTTACCCTCTAGCGAGTTCTCCTATTGTTCCATTAATGTGATGGGAAACTATTGAGGAAAATTACTATAAAATAGTTTTTGGAATCAGGGCTATGCTCAAAAAGTGTAACTGGCACAGTAAACAACCTCAGCTGAAGAATATAGCAGATTTTCTTCTCTTTCATTAAACTTAAAGCATAGTTATGGCCAAAACTTACCATCAGAAAAGATTCTGATGTGGAGTCTGCTCTGTTTTATATAGTTTCACATAGTATGTTAATTACCATAATACCACAACACCTTCCAGCATGCAGAAAACAAATGACTAACATCTGTCTTATGTGGCTGTTTTGTGTCATTTTGTCCTGAAGAAGAAACATGCATGATATTAAAGTGGTAAGGTTTTTCTTCTTACTCAACATTTGTTCAAACAAATTCTAATGGTGGAGAAATTTCTGAAGTAGTAACATTTTACTCACTATTAATAAGTAGTGCCATTATGTCCAATAATTCTTCTAGTATATTTTTATCTTAGGATGTGTTTGAAAGGCTGACAGATGGAAATCGTCTTGGTAACTGAGCAAATTGATCTTGAATTCCTTGACAGTGAATAAATATGGAACTATATGAAATTATTTTTAGAGTCATTTTAAGAGTACAAACACACTTTATGCATCCTAGTATACAAAGAGTAGGTAAAATACTAGTAGGTACTCAGAAATCCTCTGGTGAAATTTGATATGGTCCCAAACAAGAGGGTCTCTGATGCCAAAAAATCAAGAAATATTTGAGACATGGTTTATTTAAAGACTGGCTTCCTATGAGAACTATCAACCCATGCCAGTTCAATCCAAGAAGAGGGCCAGAGACCCTGGGGTGTGTGAAAGTGGAACATGATTTTATAATTTATAGTTCTAAATGTAACTTATTTGAGATATTGCTAGTGAAAATATGGTGATATGTAAAGGGAATTTATGTTTCATCTTGACATTTCTTAGATAGCTTCTTTAGTACAAAACTCACAGAATTCATGAGCAAATCCAAGATATTATGTATTTTTCTCTGGGTTTGCAAATGCCTATCCCTGCTCCAAAACAGGAACCTGGTAAATCAGTCCTAGAATATTTGGTACTGCATTATACATGGAAATCATGTTTTGTTTTTTATAATAATACCATTTTGTAAACTAGCATAGGAGTCTACTGTCTTCAGTAATATGTGTCCATAGAACTCAATGTAGTCTTTAATCAAGGAAATTAACCCCCTTCTTTTAGAGACTTGATCCTAAGATGTAAACTCTCCAAAATGTAGGTGCTGGATTGTATAAAAGCTTTTCCTTGTAAGAATAAACAGATTTTAAACTTTTTTCACAGAAAACTGCTCAGTTTTCAGGGTGGGTCAATCAGTGGGTGATAGCACCCTCATTCTGTCAAACCAGTCAGTGGATGTTGACTCTCCTGTTCCGCAAAACCATGAACAAGCAAGAGCTGATGGGCTAGAGAAGAGGTCTTAGATGGTCTCAAAAAACTAAAGATGTAGATGTTTAATGGTCGCTGGAAAATATATAAATATTCTTTCATGAGCTGCATTGAGCAAATCCTACCTAATTAATTGCTTGAAGGGAAAGAATGTGACTGAACTCAGGTCACACTTTATAAAAATAGCCAGGAATTATACCAATGATAAAAACCACCTTCATAGTAAATCTTTAAAATGCAAAATTGAGATTTCTAATTAGTATTGCCTGCAGAAGTTGTTAGAAGCTGGGAACATTATTAGCTGCTTCTCTATAACGTAAGAATCAAAATGCATCTCTCAGTAAATATGGCTTTGGCTATTATGCTAGCTGTATCTGAGTCTCAGCATCTGTCAGACTGCCCAGTCTGCCTGTGCCAGCATTAGCAAGCCATTAGGTACAATACAAGCAGAGAGGAAACCAAAGCAGGTGTCACTGATGCAGTTGCAGTTTGTGGGAGGGATTGCTCTGGCCTGGATTAGTTTGATCCCCTGTAGTGAAGGTCCACTGGTTTGAAGCTGCCCAAAATACTGATCTGCTCCAGGCGCTGGTAGGAGTCAGAGTGCATTTGGTGCATGCCTGAAGCAAAGTATCCAGCTTAGCTTCCTCCTGAAGGAATTCAGTTCATGCATGGTGAAATCACTCTGTGAATTGAATTAATGCCCAGCAAGCGGGGATGACTGGGGGGGTTGTTTCAAAACCGCACCACTGCTGTGAACCAAAACATTAATGTAGATGTTGTATCACCTCTCTTTTGTTGAACTTTGTCATAGGTAAACTGTAAAAGAAAAAGCTCTGTCTGCACTATCCAGATAAAACTAGTAATAAAAATAAGGTGGTTTTTTGCGGGCAACATCGCAAAGCTGATTTTGAAAAACAGCATTTAATTTTGTTGACTCAAATGCTCTATAGCTGACTCCTATATAACTTTGACCACAAATAAGTCAAGTTTTCCCAGCTAAACTCTGTGACTGAGGAGTTTAAAAAGCAAAACCAAAACTTTTGCATTTAACCTCCTATGTATACTCATATGCAAATGCAGTCATGTGTGAGACCTGTCCAAATGTAAAGCCTTTAAGTGTATTCAAATTTGTTTGCTCTACTATTTTGAATGTAAATAATTGTACATTCAAACAGTTATTTTGATTGGCATAACTGCTGTAATTTCCTTCACTTATTTTGTTTCACATTGCAATAAGTAGGGCTTTTTTTCTCCTTACACAAGGAACTCAGCCTTTTGGAAATGACGTACTGCTACTACAGCAATGAGTGTTGCAATTTACAGAAAGTTTTGGTGCTGCCCAATAGTCTTGGAGGGGAAGAAAAATCTTTACTGACTCACAGCCTGATTCTCACATATTTTTACACATAAAAATGGACTGGAATGTATCAGTACTGAGATCTAACCTGAAAAAAAACCCCTCAAAACAGACATTTTTTTCATTTATTACTGTTTTAAAGGTACTGTTCAAAACCTGAGATATACCTGTAACATTTACCCCCACCCTAAAATATGCAGTATGCAAGAGATCAAAAGATTTTTTATAAATTCCCATCAATCATGATGAACTGCTTGACTTGGAAAAATCTTCTGAAATATTTTGGGTTTAAATTTGCAAAAGGTATTTTTTTAGTGTTCAGATTGTTTGAACACAGTTACAAACACTGAATGCAGTATTAAGCACTTCAATACTATAGAAAATTAAACTCAAAGAGTATATTAATTTATTCCATCTTTTAAGCTTCAAATGAAAAAATGTACTATTTGTGTTTCTCTAGATAGAAGCTCTGTGATGTGCTTCAAAATCGCACTTTTACAGAGTTCTTATTGCTGTATGTGATAGTATGAGGTTGGCTAATCAGGGCTTGCTAACAGTTCTTAGGAAAATCAGCAAAGGATATGATATCCAAGCAGTTAGAGGAAGTGATATATATGTGGAAAGCATGAAGGACAATGCCTGTGAAGAACAGAATAGGTAAAAGTGTGGGGGGGAAGAGGGACAGAAAAACATCTCTATGCTCCTGTCTGCCCCAGTGAGTCTGGCTGTGCAGATTCAAGTATGCTTGCAGTGAGCGTTTGGGTTTAGAGCAGAGAGATGACAGAGAAAGCTGACTGGCTCAACGGAAATCATGACAAAACGTCTGGTCTACTCATTTCCCTGATAGTCATAGAGATTGCTCCTGTCTAGTTTTCCTTATGCAGAGGCATTCTTTCCCCTGCCTTACTAGGGCCCTGAGAAATAGAAAAGAAGAAGATGTCATCTCAAGCTGATTCTGTAAACATTGCTATCAGAAAAGACATTTTAAACTATCGTAAAAGGACCCATTGTGCAATTGGACTCTTGGAACAAAAATGGCTTATAGCTCAACCATTGTTAAAGGTTAATGTTCCTATCATTACATTCCTTCTTCTAGTTCCCATAACCAGGCTGTAATGATAGATAAATATATGAGCTATTTCTTTGTGTTGGCAAAATCACAATTCAGAAAGACATAGTTTCCTAAGTTATTTTTAAACTAATATGCTGTTTTATAGCTAGATGAACAAAACCATCTTTTTTTTAAGAAAAAAAACAGAGAAAGATTTTTTATGTTATGCTGCTCTTGCAGAAAGCAAGCATTTTCTTCTATCAAAAGAGTAACAGCTTTCTGAAGTCAACTCATAAACTGAAAAGGAAACTAATTAAAACAATAACATTAATTTAATGTTGCCAAATGTTAACCAATCTGGTACTTTCCATAATTATTTTTACTGTTGTAAAATAATTCAAATGTCTTTCTCATTGTTTTGTATTGTTATGTTCCTGTAAGTGTTGAATGCTGATTCCAAGGCAGGAATTCTATTTACTGTTAGCTGACTGAGCAACAGTCTTCACATTTCTCTTCCTAGCTCTTTCAGCTCTTGTGCAAGGAGCAAAGCTCCTCCTATATTTTAGTGAGTTGTTGTACTGCTTGCTTAGTGTATGGGGAGCATTTTGTATCCGAAAGGTGCTCTGGTAAGACATTATAGCCTTTGGGTAACTGGAGATTTAGTCCTAAGAATTTTCTTATGACATGGCAGTAGGAGAGCATCTGCTTAGCCAGGCTATCTTTAAAAGGCTGGAGAGAACTGATTCAGTCTTCACAGTCTCATCAGATTCATAGCAGGTTTCCATACAATTCATCTCACCCGACACCACTAGACTGCTCAAACACCTGCAGGATTGCCACAAATGCTTCTCAGCTGGTAAATACCAGTGATGCATCTTGTGTACTGTTCACTCTGTGTTTTGAAGGCAGTTTGCTGGTGAAGCCTTAACACAGCATAGCAATACTGTCCTCATTGCTTGTTCAAAAAGTTGCATGCCACTGATAATATTACTGTTCCTGGTTATGGGTTTTCTTTTTCAGGGACAAACCAAGAGGGAAAAAGCAGACCAGCTGCAGCTACCTCCTATTTTTGGAGGTCTACTGGAACTATATGTTTCTGAACTCAAACTAACCCCAAAACAGTGTTTTCCAGGGCATGAAAATGTTCCATTAACTCTTTCTTGTCTTATGGTGAATTTGAAGTGAAGTAAATAATCCTTCCTTTAATCTCAAGGAATATACCTGCGAAAGGCAAAATAGAAGAGACTATCTAGTAGCATGGCTCCATGGCAGTGGTAAATACTAGTGAACAGAGGCAGGATGGTGTCTGAGTATATGACTCTTGCTTCCTGCGAAGCTTCAATGTATCAGATTGTTCTTTGGAGTATGTGTTAAACCATCCCTAAGGAAAAGGTGGATGGTAATTCCTGTTAAGGAAATTCGTACTGAAAGATTCTCACAGAAAACTTCCTCTTGCAGTTTTTAACACAAGAAGAAAGAATGAAGGTCCTTCTGTAATTGCTTTCCAGACACGAGTGGGGTAGCTGCCCATCCTCTCTAGTTAACTTTAGAGTACTTTCATAGCCTGCAGGGAAATTGGATTCTGTTTCCAAAAAAGAAAAGAAAAGAAAAGGCAAACACTTATTAGCCTTTCAGTGAAGAAAAAATACTGCCTGCGCATCTTCATGAACTGTAAACTGCCCTGTAATCATATTCTGAAGGTTGTTAACTCTGAACTCTAACCACCACTCTAAAATCATGGGCATTAGCTATTTGATTCCTGCTATAGTGAATGCATTATAGTGAATGCTATAGCTGAATGCAAAGAACAAATAATATGCAATGTTCAACTTTCGTTGTTAAAGGAAGTTTCCTGCATTTGTTCCTTGTGTGGATCTCCACTGACAGTAGTGCATGTTTATTGTTGAGTTAGACAAGTGCTGTACGTATGCTCTATGTGGGCACAAATGAATTTGTCCCTTCTTAGCACTAAAATAGTGTCCTTAATATGTTTTTAAGATTATACCTATTCTCTATAGAATGCTCTTAAACTTCTGTGCAACCCTTCAGTTATGCCTATCAGAAACTTCAGAGAAAAGAATAATCTATGATATTCAAAGAGGAGGTTACAAGAGAGAGTGACAGTAGTAGTTCATGCTAAATATGTTTTGACATAGTGATACACAATTGTAATGCTTTTTCCGTATCATTTGCTTCACTTTCAATGCTATGTTAATGATTTGCATTTCCCATTTTATTCCCAGTTATGAGGTTTATCTATTAAAATCAAACGTGTTATCTGGTGGTATTCTGTTATCTTCTGATGAACCAGGTATTACTAAAGGATAAGACAAATGCATGTCATATCTTTACAGCAGGAGAAACATAGGGAGAGAATACCTGCAGTTTTAAAGTGATTCATTTAGTTACTAGCTCTTATGTGGAAAAATCATGTTAGTTCTGCTTTTCTCGTAAAACACCGTGTACTCAGCTGTTTCCAAAACCTAGAAATACAACATCATGCATTAGTGTCTGGTTTGCCTTCACTGTGATATTAAAATCAGTATGGTTTCAGATGTTAGGTAGCAAAGAATCTCTTCAAAATTAAACCAACTAAGCAAATTTTAAGTAACCAAGTAGGGATATAGATTTTGGCCTATGGTAAAAGACAGACTATAATAATAATGCTAGTGCTATGACTGTTTACCCGTGACATGCAAGTGTTTGTAAGAAAAGAAATGAAATGAAGAAAAGGCTAAGAGGAATTTCGCTTGAAAGGTCTCTTCAGGATGTGGAAAACTATAAAGTAGCATGCTTCTTGTTTACAAGAAGTACTGTGTTTATTTAAACAGAATGAGATATATTATATTCACTTTGACTGATGAGAGATAGCATATAAAGTTGGGAGCTTATTTAACAAGTTAGGTATAATTTCTTTGGGCTCTCAAGGCTATTCCCTGCAGTTTTACTAAAGATGTTTTCAAAACCTGTACACTGTTAGAATTCAGGAAACTTCATGCAAAATGACACCCAAGCTTATGCAACACAGTATATTCCTCCCCTTTTTATAGAATATTATTCTGAATACTGAGGCTTTACAAAAATCAGCATGGTTCTAGTTTTTGCTCACTTCTATTTAGGAAAAAAATTGATCTAACTCTGAAACAGAGTTTTTACTATGCACAGCAAAATTATAATGCATTTTTGCTAAAATGAAAGATAGTATGTGATTTGCTGGTTTCAGAGTTAGAGAAACCGTTTTGCTAAATCCAATTTTGTTTTAGTTCTGGTTTAGGTTTGTAAGCTCACTTATGACATTTCCACGCAGAAAGTGAAATATTTTTCAGAGTGAGAGATTTTTACCTGAAATGATAAAACAGTTTAGAGCTTCAACCTAGGGATATAAATTTTGACTTTAAAACATTTCGAAAAGAGATATAAAGCCTCATGAATTTCAAGAAGGGAGAGTAAGGTTTTTTTTCAGTGTAAGTATTCTAACTAGATTTTTGCAAACCAAAAAAATGTTTCAAAAAACATTTTTTGCAAACCCTCATGCAATTATGGTGCTTTAATTCAAAACAATTCAATTTAACTATGTAAAAAAAGTAAACACTTAAAATCTTGGAGCAAAGGGAATATTGACAGATATTTTTGAATTACTATATCTGATTAGTCTATCATGTTAAAAATAAGCAATATGGTTTGGAAATGGATACGAACATATTTACTGGGGGGTTTTTTGGGCATGCTGGTCAAAGTTCCATAAAAGACTTTTTTACAGTGATTAATTTTAATTTCATATTATAGATAATAAAGCCTTGATTCTGCATTGAGCCTTGATAGTATTTAGAAGTACTAAATATTTTAAATATACATATGGTACTTCTACCTTGCCTTGAAACCGGTAGGAATACTCATTTTGAAATGCCTGTACATGTACTTAACATTTAGGGGTTTAAGAAAAAGAATAAGTTTAATATCTCCAGGAGAGGACAGTGTTTGTATTGATGTTCTTTGGTAGGAGAAATCATCTTTTGTTAAATATGAAATAGTATCTGTTTACCTGTAAAGAGTTGCTTTAGATGAATGTAAAAGTTAAACCCAAAGAAAAAGTGATCAGCCACAGTACACCTTAATTTCTTAGCCAGACGTTATGGCAGCTCCTGAATATTTCTTGTTTCTTGTTCCTCTTTTTAAAAAAAGCTTTGCATATTGCTCAGTATAGATTGGAAGGAAGAATTTTCATTCTGCCAGAAGCTATAGCATTTGAAAACAGATTTTTATGTGGCACAGGGAGTCAAGATGACTTTTAAAGGGACATTTTAATTCAGAGGCACTGGATAGTTTCAGGTAGATATCCAGGATGACCGTCATGCTTGCCTTGCAGCCCTCTCACTGCTGCAAGCTTCCCCACTGGCCCTCTTCACTACTGAACCAAATGCCCCACCTCAGCCTATGCCCACATCACTCTGCAGCATACCCACTCCTTCTCTCTGGCTTCTGCACACTGGAAAACTTTGACAGTTTGATCACACTTGGATCCTTCTGGCTTTTGGCTGTCACCTGGCTGCTTAGAAAAATGGCTACTGTGAAAAAAAAAAAAAAGTTGCTGTGCACATGCAGCTCTATTGCACATGAAGTTTTGCAGATCTGTAAACTGATCTGAGCACACACTCAGAGCCCTGTTGTTGTACATTTAGAAGGCTTTCACAGATTTAATTGTCTTGCCAACAGTTGTAGTTCAGCAGTAAAATTGGCTGGATCGGTGGAAAAATAGCTTAGTGAGAACCCTATCCTGGCCCAGGAAAGAGGAGACAAGGTTAGAGTTGGTCCCCATTGGAAGGGGAGGCTGCAGCTCTACTGAAATGGTTAAGAATTTTCCCCAGCTCTTAACTGGGACTTTGAACTGGATGCTGCAGTGCAATGGTGAAGAATGTTGCTCTGCAAGCTGAAAGAGGAAGATTGATTAGGCAGTGCACACAAAAACAAAACAATCCTTCCTGTTCTCTCCCCTCTCTCCTCTTTCAGCCCTTCCCTTCACATAACCTCCCTTGGAAAGATAAAAATGTTAGTTAAAAATGTGTGACAAGTTCTGAGGAGAATTGCTGGACTTAATTTCCTTTTTGTTTTTCTTTACCTCCCAATATAACCTTTAATCTCATAGTTTAGAAGCTTTTTTTGGCAAGAGGAGAGGGTTGTGTCAAGAGCAGAGACAGCTAGTAAATATGGGAGATAGCTTTACCCGCTTTACTGCTTTACGCATACGTTGGGTAGCAAACGAAAAAATAATGAGGACTGCTGGGGAGAAAGAAGAGAACCTGGGCAACAGAAGGTGGCTCTGTAGAATGTCATCGTGCTCTTGATAGTGCGGATCATAGTTACATCATGTTTTGGGTTTTTTTTTTCTTACAAATAATACCATTACACATGTAAGGACACTCTTCTGGTAATTTACCACAGAAGGGTGACTGGTGATGAGAAAATCCATCTCTTCCATGTAAAACTGATTCAAGTAGGAAGAAATGACTGCCTCAAAAGTAGAGTCAGTGCCACGTTAGCAGTTTTGGCTGTTCACATTTACTGCGCAATCCTCAGCATCACCTTCATCCCAGTATGATGCTAATGGGCGTTAGCTCCCATCAAACTTCATAAATGGTGATGATGCTTACTGAGGCATATGCAGTTAATTACTGTTGTATTTTTGACGCTGATATTGCAGTTAGCTCTTCATATAAAAGAAACAACAAAGAAGGAAAAGGAACAGCATTCTGCTTTCTGGTAGCTACATCACAAAGCATTTGTAGCTTTCAAAATAAATGACTGTTTTTTTCCATTTTTTTTTTGAAGGGGGGGAAAAATCCTCCTGAGATGCAATCTTAAGCAAAGTACAAGAAATTCCCAAAGGATGCTGAACATGAACAAAAACATTTCCAGCATTCTTATAATAATGCTGTGTTTACTTTGTCAATTAATGATTCATTACCCCAAACAGCTTGTGCATTACAAATGGCTCTGCATTTATTTATGGAGCCTCAAACTGTAAAAGGCAAAGATGACTACACTTTTCTTTCAACCTTTTGATTGTCTGAATACCTGAAAACAGATTTGTAAAGAGTGTGTAGTTTATCATACATTTATTTAGTTCACTAGCATCTTTCATCCTAGGCAGGGAGCTTGTGGAACTCAGGCAATGTTGTATTGGGCAATATAGCAATGCAGAAGAAAAAAAAGACCATCAATATCTTATAAATTTTACCACCTTAGGAACTACCAGATCTGGGTTATCTGTATTTTCTTTTAAAAATTGCTAGTAGGGATGTAGGCAGGGCATGCATCCATGACTGGATGTACAAAGTCTGTAGTGTTCAATGTGGAGTTGATAGTCATCTAAATCCGAGCGTATCAAAGAGGGGGTGAGATAAAACTTCTAGTCCTGTTTCCTTAGATCAGGAGAACCTTTAGCACCATTTCTGCCACTGCCATGGATGAACAGGTCCTTCTGCAAGGTCTGAGCAAAGAGATTGGGGTCACAAATAAAGTCTGTTTCTCTTTCAAAAAGACCCCATTGTTGCCCCCATTACCTGTGTGGGCAGAAGGACAATGTGACCTCAATATTGCAGTGCACCTATGAGCTAAAGGCACAGAGAAAGCTTGTTTCCAAAAGCTACTGTGAGTTGGCCACGTAATTACTGCAAGACAGAAGAGTTCAGCCCAAATATTCAGTTGGTGTAAATCAGTCCAGATTGTCACTGACTTTAATGGAATTGGCTGATTTATATCAGCTGAGAATCTGACCTATCACACACAGAGATGGAAAATGTAACGCAATTGGCTTCAGTGGGAGTTGTGCTCCACTGTCCGAGGCACAGTGTAATCACATGTGTAATATAACTGAGTTCCTGCAGCTGTGGGAGATACATCTCGGATTTCCCCACTTTGGTGTTCTTAAAATTATAGCACAACTTTTCAATCACAGAACATTTTATTTTATTTTATTTTATTTTATTTTATTTCCATTAAGCCATCTGAGCTTGGCAAAATGCGCAGTTTTATTGTAATATTATTTGACTATTTGTAAAATTAATTGTACTCTTTTCACCCTTGATGGCTTCCACCTCAATAAGTTACATCATAAATGGACATAGGTGAAAGCTGGAATCTTCTGACATTAGACTAAAATAAAATTTTTAATGGTTTTATTTTGCACGTAATGGTTACATAATTTGATCCAAAGCCCAACATGGACAAACTCTCTTGTCTTCAAAAGGCCATACTAAACAAACATTGCCATTGCTGGTGCCAAAAGGTTGAAGCTGTTTTTTTGCAGTCTTATCTTCAGTACAGTTTGTTTGGCATTCAGGCCCAAGTCCACAGAGAGATTCAATGAGCCTCAGACATCTAACTCCTCCAAGACAGTCCAAGGTGCACAGATTCCTATGATCTGAAGGGAGAGTCAAGACTTCTGGATCAATTGCAGAACAGCCAATGCACCTCGCACCAGCAGGTAGGAAAGATGGAGGGCAGCAAGTATCTTATGTCTGAAGAGGAGGGAAAGGATTATACATTTAGGACGTCACTAGACTACACCTCTCTCCACTTGGGATTCATGTCCTGGGACTCACTTGTGAGTTGTAAGAAAGAAGGGCATTGGATAACCTAATGGAAGGTATCACTGCTGTAAAAGTAAAGCCTGCCATTTCCTAACTATGAAACATTTGTAAATTTGCTGAATGTTAGCATCACTAAGATGGTATTAACATGGTAGTATTAATCAACAGTGTCAGCTGGTGTCCAGAAACCTTCAACATTTTTTTTTGCAAGAGTTACTTTTTGTTGTTACCATTTTTAATGAGCATGATGCATCTTGTGCAATGCTAATTAACCAGGACGATATAAATCTTAGAGCTGCGAGAACTCAAAAGATCCTTGCAAGCAATTACGCAGTATCTATATTAAAATAAAACAAATCGAGGCCAAAGTCTAGACATTCACCTTTCAGTTATGTGATTCTTGTCTCTGTCATTCAATTTCTGCATGGAAGCTGTCAGTAGTCTCCCAACAGAAGCAGTGATAAAAAGTCAGCAGCAAAATTGGCCACGTGCAGTACAATGTAAACTGGGTATTGTTGTGTCGTTCTTCCTTATTGAGTTCATTAAAAGTGGAAGGCCAAATTATGTATTATTTGCTCTGATAAGCCTCCCATTTATTTCACTAGTAGCTCTGCTAAAGTATAAAAAATCCGGGTCTGGATCCAATATCTTGTAGAAAACAGTAAGATGATAATAATTTTAAGCTGAGCAAAGGCTAAAATGAGCTATGGAAACTGAACAAAGTTACTATTCTGCAGGTTAGGATTTGAGTGAAATTTCAGGGTAGCATAGGCAAGTTCACACTCTCCAGTTTGTTCTGTACCATCCTTCGGCAGGGACTGTGCTCTTCAGGACTCTCAGTGACTTCAGGACCTTTCCCCATTGTGCAGTTGCAGGAAGTAAGAGTTACTGTTATCTTTCTAGAAAAGACATACAACGAGCTGGATAGAGGAAAGGCCATGCAAAATGTACATCTCGTTTTGAGGACCTTCTTATGTGAGTTAGCTGAGTGTCTTTGCAGCCTGTTTCTAGCAGCCTTTCTTTCCTTGTGGCCCTTTTCTGAAGAATTTGGCTTGGTGACTTGAATCAAGGGCTCTGCCTGAATTTTAACACACAATTTGTGTCAGCAAAGCATACTGTATGGGTACAGAAAAGACTGCTCAAGAAGTGATCCTACATAGAATTAGATGTGCGCTGTGGCATAACAGCATGTTCAACTTGCTTACATAAACAGTCCTACAGAAGTCACTGGGTGTTGCTATATGAACAAGGTTAGGAGAATTTGGATTCCTAATTGGATTTTATAGCTTTAAAGGGATATACTGTGAAGTGCTTTGGATGCTGTAGATGAGCTTCTGTGCTCAGAGCATATACTGGAGGGAAGATAGTAAAAATACTCAAACTTTTTGGAGAAAACAAAATCAAGAGACTTAAAATAGTCTAATGGAGTTTGTGCTGATAGGATCAAGTTGTGTATTTTTCCTGAATACTTCCTTGTGTTGCCATGGTGTTTTGATTTATGAAGAACACTTCTGGAAGCTTAGTTTGCTGGCAATGGAAACTAGACAACTTCAGAATGTAGCTGATCTGTTTTTTCTTTTATGTCAGAGAAACAGATAGAGTAGTGAAAGAGCCCCATGCTGGTACCTTTCTTTCCAAGATCCTGTTGCTTTAGGCTACCATTACAGAGGTAGTGTGGAGATAGATGAAAGCCTAGTGGCTATACAGAAGGGCCTATGTCAGGTTAGATGACTAACCCAACCGCTTTTGTAAATCTGAATTAGTGTCTGCACCTGTAGCATACCTAGGTAAGTTTGTATTATATTCACCACTGTCATGGTACTCCAGCCATATATTTTGATAACCTTTTCTTTCTTTAATTTGAAAGCATATTTGTAAAGTATATCATTTTTATTTAATGGTTCTTCCCTTTGAGAACGCTAGATAATCATTAATGTGCAGGCACTACTAACAATTTTTTCTACCAAATAAGTACTTACGTTATCAGTACTTAAGCTAACTTTTTTAAAGCTACTGCAATTTTATCTACCTGAGCTGCAAACATCTCTCATGCTAGACAAGCTCTTGATCTTTTCTTTTTTGAGAGGGAATTAGAAAGTAATTCTTAAGAACAAATATTTTTATCTGTAAGTAATAAGAGGCTCATATGATGAGGGAATGGCAGGAGAATTGCTGAAGACACCAAAAAAGTTAGCTTAGAGTGGATTAATTTTTAAGTCGTAGGTAAATTTGCATGATATTTTGAAGGCAAAAAGAAATGCACAAAATATGGTAGAAATATTACTAGCTAATACGTAAAATGAGAAGAAAAGCTGTGGTTCTTGTGGGTTCTTGTGAATCAGCTAGTTGGATAAAAACACATTTTCACTCTTTCCACAAGCTTGGCTGTTTTGAGGACAGAAGAGATTTAAATGTGCTCAGGCAAACCTACTTCATGGTTTCTAAAATCAAGTTCATGTTTCCTAGCTGTTTGCCCCCTACTTTATCAATTCCCTCCCACCAGGAGTTCTTGTCACAAACAGGCAGTCACGACTTATGAATAAATCACCTGCTGTCATCTCAAGCATATTGTTTTGAGGTTGTTTTCTAGCTTATTTTCACATCAAAGTCTTCCATAGTCATAATTCCCTTTTGAGCCTGTAATACTGCTTTCTTGAGCATTGTTTCTTGAACTGCTTGAGACTTTTGGCAGAAAACTGCTTACTAAAGAGTTCTGCCAACACCATTCAAAAGAATGCCAGGTTCAAAAAGACAGACGATACCATCTTTATAGGTTGAAATATTTGAATCATATAGTCAAAATATTCATTGTCTTTAGAACCACTTGGTTTCATCCTAAGATTGCTTATTTAGCGTGGCATAAAATAGTGATAGAATCTGTTTCTTTTTGGATGGTTCTTTTTTGCTTTTAATTTAGGTGGGGATTGGGATTATCGTCTTCTCTTGAAATGCTGATGCTGTTGTCCTGCTGTTATATCTCCTTCCTCCAAATTGTTCAGCTAGTGCTTTTATAATCACAATTAGCCTCCCTCAGGGTTTTTCTTTTTGATGTTTTTGTAAAGAATGTAATTATATTTTATGGGATCACTCTAATAAAGTCATGAAAATGTGCTCTGTTGCAAGAGGGACATGGCTCAGCCTCTCTCATAAACTAACTCAAAGTGTTGAAGCCAGTGATAAACTCTTTAGGGATTTTTCTTCAGTGAAGTTTGCATGGGAGCTGTATTCTGCCTAATACTTAGGTGTGTGAATACAAGTAGAATAAAAGAATGCCAGGCCAAATATTCTAAGCATCTTCTGACATAACCTCAAAAAAGGCAAATAATATTTTAAGTTTTAAACTATTGTAATTTAGTAACCCACCACGGCTAAGATTGGCGCTTGACAGCTTGCATCCACTCTGACACTGGCAGATGAGGGTCTTGGAAAGCAGAACATTAAAAGTCCTTCTCTTTGAAGTCAGTAGTGTCAGTGCTATGCTTGGATACAAAATTTGTTTTAATTTTCATACCTGCACTCCAGAGTTTGTCCTTTGAGTTCAGACTTATTGCTAGTGTATGAGAGATGCATTCTTTCCCTTTATGAACTCCATACAGTCCTGCAGTTAAAACCATGGGCTGTTCCCACGCTCTAACACCTTCCTCATCTCAGTTTTGGACTAAAAAGTGGAGAACTTGCACATATTTCAAACCCACTATAAAACTTTTGACTTTAAAGCTCAAGAAAGTTCCTATTTCATCCCACTGTATATTTATATCCCCTTTTAATTCCAGCACATTTTGTTTTGACCTTTTTCTCCAGAGATACCGAGACAAATATGAGTAGTTTTCAATCTACTGCAAAAATCTGATACAAAATAAAAGACACCAAAGATTTAAATGATATGAATTACTATGCAGTGAATACTTAACCCTATCATGACAGCAGAGCTCAGGGACTTCTTTTCAAAGTGATGCTTCCCTCTTCTTCAATATCTATTGTAATACATGGCATGAAGCACGAAGTCCTGCATGTGCAAAAGGTCTTTAAAGGCTTTATTTTAATACTTATGAGACACATAACACATAATACGGGGCTTTTTTCTTAGGCCAACCTCCTGCAGGAGATATGTTTGCAGAGTGCTTTTGTGGTACAGCCCGTTTTCTCCCGCTGCATGGCAGCCTGTCCTGGAGATCCTGCCGCATGAACATCTTTTCAGGCTTAAGAATTAAATTGGTTTCTTTACCTTCTCACGTTTAGACTGGAGAAGTCCAGCAGCTACCCTGCTAGCGAAAAGTTGTCTAAAATGACTTGGTAATTTTGCAAGATGAACCAGTATGTGGGTTTTTTTTTTCCCTTCTTTTCTTGCACTGTATCTTTCAAAATCATTCCAGCAAAACATAGACCCATTTGCTATGTAGCCAGCAAAAGCAGAGCTGTTTCCTGTTCATTACTTACTCAGTGTACTCCATGCCTTTTGGGGGCTGGCACTTCAAATTTGGTAGAGTGGAGCAACTGCTGCTCTAAAGTGGCTGTTTGGTAACTGCTGCTTTTTGTCTCTTCATCTCCTTCTGTCAGGAAGTGCCTGGTATACTTTCCACGCAGTTTGAGAACACCGTATACATTATAGTACTGCATAGGGCTCTAGTGTCTCTGCTTTAGTGGTGCCTGCACCACACAGACCAAATAAACTAAAACCATTGAATTGCACAAACAGTTCTGGGGTAAAATTCCTGAGTTGTCTCATCCCCTTGGAGATCTTCTCTTGTGGGGAGACAGCAAGTTCTGCCCAGTTGGCCTGATGGCCTGATTTTGAAATTGCTTCAGGGGCAAGCCTGAACTGAAACTTGTGGGCAATCCCACTTAAATTAATGGAGTTTAGCCTTGCGTAAAACTAAGCACTTGTGTAAATGTTTTCAGATTAAAAATCATGATTTCTTAGGAGGAATGCTTTGATCTTGTGTTGGCTTCCCCCCAAACCAGCAGGTTACCTCAATCTCCCAGACCTCTCCAGAAAGGAAACAGAATCTTCTTCTCCTCACATTAGTGTCCAATGCTCTCTAACTTCCTCTTGCACGTGACCAGCACGGAGCCAGACTGCCAAACACTTCTTTAAGGGCTTTTCTCCTTAGTTATCTTAGCCACCAAGATGAGAGAAGGCAGGGGAGAGAAAATGACTATGAGAAATGTTATTACATGTCTCTTGCCAATGTAGATCACACCTGCAACCCTGTTGTTTCACTGGAACATTGGCTCTGGTGGGGAAAGCAGCTGCTTCACCAGAGTTATTTCCAACTCATCTGAGCTTACTCTGTGATGGGGAAATGGTAAAATAACATGACCGCTCTATCTTTTGCAGCAATCCACCCATGTTTTTCTCCTTTTACTTATGAACCTGAGTGAAAAACTGACTTGGATGAAAAACTGGCTGGACCATCAGGATCCACAGAAAGTGGTCAATGGTTCAAGGTCTGATTGGTGGCTAGTTTTAGGAGGTGCTCCTAAGCTGCTGAAACTGGGCTGACTGTCAAACTTTTCTATCAATGACCTGGACAGTGGGATGGATACACTCTCAGCAGCTTCATGGATAACACCAAATTGGAAGGGAGGGTCAATACTCTAGAGGACAGGGATGCCACTCAGAAGGACCTGGACAAGCTGGAGGGATGGACCAATAGGGACCTCACGAAATTCAACAAAGACAAATGCAGAGCCCTGCACCTGGGGTGGAAAGAATACATGCAGCAGACAGGCTGGGGAGCACCTCTCCTGAAAAGGACCAAGGGGTCCTGTTGGACAACAAATTGAATGATAAACCTTTTTATGGTGAGGGTGGTCAAGCACTGGAACAGGTTGCCTGGAGGGGTTGTAGAATCCCTGTCCCTGGAGATATTCAAAACCCGACTGGACAATTTCCTGCTCAACCTGCTCTAGTTGACTCTGCTTGAAGCAGGGGGGTTGGATTAGGTGGTCTCCAGAAATGCCTTCCAACCTCAACTGTTCTGTGCTTCTGTGTCAGCAACAATGCCATTGCAGCAAAGAAAGCTAACTAGACTGCATTTGTAAGATGTAAGCCAGCAAGTCAAGGAAAGTGATCATATCCCTCTGATTCACACTTGTACAGCCACATCTGAGGCATCCTGTCCAGTTTTGGGCCCACATTATAAAAGAGAGCTTGATAAACTGGAACAAGTGTGACAGAAGTCCATTGAGATGGTTACAGGGCTAGCGCATAAAGGGAGCTGAGTTTATTTAGCCTGGAGAAGAGAAGGTTAAGGGTGATCAAGTTGCCCCTTCAGCAACCAAAAAGTAGAGGGGTGAGAGAGAAGATGGAGACAAACTTTTCTCAGAGGTGTCCAGTTTTCCCAGAGATTATGAAAATCTGTTCTCAGAGTTATTCAAAACTGGACAAGGTCTTCAGCAACCTGACTTAACATTGACATTAACCCTGTCTTGAGCAGGATGTTGGAGTAGATGACCAGTAGATGATGTTATGGTACTTTGTTATGGTACTTTGAGTGTGTGGAAACACAAACAATACATGATCTATTGCTATAGAAATAACTGCCTGAAAAAGGATTTAAGCATGTGTTTGCAGATGTCCATACTTTTTCACTGAAACAGTAATCAGCGATAGAATAAACTCTACTACTATATCTGTTTTCTTTACCTTGTATTTCAACCACACGGGTTTTCATATGTACAAATTAAAGGGACTCTAGATGATGGAAGAATCATTTATTTAAAAGAATTTCTAAAATGCAATCCGAATTTCCTAAGTTATGCACTCCACTCTTTTTATATTTTATTATAAAAATGAGATGTTTAGATTGCCATTTTTTTACTGTCATCTTGCAATTAGACTTGGTTATAACTTTTTTGTTATTTGTTTAATGAAGTTTGGAACTGTTGTGATTTTCTTTGGTCAAATTTTGCATGAATTTACTTACCTCTACCTTGTAATGTTAGTGTTGTAGACACTGTGAGAAACTGCAGCCAAACTGAAATTAGTTTAAAAGTTCAATTAGTTCTGTAAGTATTATATATATTCTGTTATTTCTACAGAAATACAGGATAAAATATTACTCTAAATTTCACAATCTCTTTCATTTAAGACCCATTACAAAAGGAAGGGCTCCTCCAAAGGATTTATTAATGTTGTTTTTTATTTCTATTACATTTGTCTGAGATCCCGGTCAAACTCATGGCCATGTTATTCTAGGCATTAGTTTAATACATAGGAACAGTTCTTGCCCAGTTAACCTGCATTTAAAAGAGGCAATCAAAATAGAAGAAAGGAAAGAAAATGTATTATGCATTCTTTTACAGGCAGCTTGAAGTTTATCTTCACTGCAAAAAGGTTATTTGAAAAATGTTCCTGAATCGAGATTGCTACCTGAAATTAAAATCCTAGTGAATTGAAGGAACAACAGTAGTAGTTACCTCAGAAGGAGTAGCTGAGATGGTGGAGATGAGACTGGTAAGCATAGATGTTGTGCCTAGAATTCTACTTTGACCTAAATTGCCTGAAATAAAAACATGCTCCTCCTCCTTCTCCTCCTCCTCCTCCTCCTCCTCCTCCTCCTCCTCTGTACTGTCCATTGTTTTCAGTACCTTAGCAAGAGGTTTCAGTGTTGCTCAGGAGGTCTTTTGTAGTGAGTAGAGATGAATAACTGTCTCTGAAATCCTAATTCAAAGATTTATCAACTAGATCACCCCTCTTTCTTATGCAAGAACAGTCATTAGCGTGAGCTCTGAGCTCTTGCAACTTCATACTTGTTTAATAATGCTGCGGCTAGTACATATACTGTATAGAGGTAAGAAGCAAACTAAATTTAAATCATAACAAAAAAGCTGGATGCATCTCTGCCAAGTTTCCTCATCCTGTGAAAAGATACTGCCTGATTTTGGCCTATGTTTGTATGAAAATGACCAAAGGGCATTTGTATAAAAAATGCAATTAAGAAGATCAATTAAGCTCTTATTCACTTTCCCTGTCTGATTGATTTTAACCATTTCTCCATGCATAATACGTCTAGTTAATTGCTATCTCCAAAGCTAAATATTGATTCTGACATTAGCTTGCCAGCTAAGAGAGGTTACTTTCCACAGAATATCCATGTTCAAAACGCACTTTCTCATATAACTGAAACAAAACAGATTAATTATTCATATTTCAATTCTATTATAGGTCTTTATAATTTATTCTAATTCTATTCCATCCTGTCACAGTTCCTGTGGGGTGCTCTTCATTGCTATCCTTGACCCACTTCCAATAGTGCATTAAGCTACGTGATTAACATCTGTCACATGTTGTTTGTTCTCTCATCTTCTCCCCAGGGATGTAAGTGTGTGCAGTGAAGTGTCCTGTTAATTTGTTATTTTAAATATGCATGTTGCTATGTATTTGTTAGTGAAGGCAAGGTCAGGGAAATGGGCCTTACATTTGGACAGAAACTGATCAGGTTTGTGATGCATTTTTGTCCCAGGCCCAGATGTAAAATATTAGTAGTGTTGAGAGCAAAGTTAATATAGAGATTTAATGTTATAGGAGTGCTGTGATGTCACACATTCATTTTGCAGGTTCTGTTGCAGTATTTTGTTTTACTACATTTCTTTTCATAGAAACGCATGTCTACTTATTTGATAATTATCCTGAATATAACATGCCTTTTGGTTTGGAAGTTATCTTTCATCTGCAGCAGCAAAACTGATGATATCATAAGCACATGTATGTATGGTGCTACCTGACAATATTTTAACCTTAACGTAACTAGGCCTGCCAGTGAAGAGCAGGTCTTCATTAAGAACAGATTGTCACAGTTTTACAACAGTTTATAATTTTATCTTAATTTTTCTTGTCTGTGCTTTCTGAAGTGGTTCCTCAGGTAACTTGTCTTTACTTTCCTTGCTGAGTTTCTGTCCAGTTTATTTCTCTGGTCAGCTTGACCTGGATAAAAGCTATGAGCCATTAATTTTTAAAAAGATGAAATGGTGATTTTGTAGTTTCAGGCTGTTTCAGACTGAAGTGTGTGATACAGCTGGGAGGCTAATCAGTAACTTTCTGAGAAATACCAATTAATGAAAAAATCAGTGGTCTGGATCGCTTTTAGAAGAAGAGGGTCTGTCTTTATTAGGTTCCTATATTTGCTGCATGTTTGCTTTGTTATTCTAAGAGTACTTTCAAAATGGAAAAGGAAAGTTTGAAACAGAATGCATGATAAAAGAAAATGAGAAGATTATAAATATGAACTCTGGGTCTTTTGAACTGAGTGGCTAAACTTTAGTTAACCTTAGTGGGGCTAGGATTTCATCTGGAAGGTTTCTGGTGGGGTTCTTCAAGCCATAAAATGCAGGTGTAAAGGAATACTATCATCAATGACACACAACAGTAGAGCATGCTAATAACTATAATATATTTTATGAAATTAAGAGAGTTTTTTCTGTGTCTTTGGACTGTCACCAGATTTCCCACATGGGACTGATTTTCTCTGTCATGTTCAACTCTTTGAAGCAATGATGACTGTGAAATGCTGCATATCAGGTTTCAGTACTGCCACTTACATCCCTGCTCCTTCACTCTCCAACGCCTGATCTAATGTAATTGTTCATCTTGTTCTGTTTTTGTTCAAAAAAATCTCACAAACTACAAAAATATCCATTAGCTTAGATTAGGGCTTTCTAGGCTTTCGAAATTTAGCAAGCTGACTTAACAGTTTCTACTTCATGTTACATCTGTCAGCCAAAATCAGCCCTCTGATCTGCTGTTGATAATAGTAAGGACAGCTAAGATTACAACAAGGGCAAGACTTGGATACAGAAAAAACTATTTGCCCCTGAAAATCAACTTCATTATTTACTAAAATAAACTGAGAAGCTGACTTCCATTAAGCTCCTATAACAAGATACCTTTGAGTGACCACATCCTCAGGTAGAGAGACAGGAGATTAAATCATTCTTTCAGAAGCAGAGCAAGATAGAAAATGGCCTTAAAATTGGAGAAGAATTTTTCAAAATGAAAAAGAAAAATCATTTCCTGATGTTCAGCTGAAAGGCTGTCCAAACTTCAAAAGCCTACTTGAATTAACTCTTTCTCTCCCATACCAAGCACTTAGTGAGGAGACCAGAATCAAAGGTCTATGCTGTGCAGTAAACTCTTCTCAGTCTGACCCTAGGATTCGGCTGCCCCTTCTGAATTGTCTCCTGCTCTGTGGGGGTAGGAGATGGTAGAAGAAGAGTCTTTTTCCTGCATGAACTTAGTCCCACAGACACTTGCGCTACCCCCAAAATTCTAGACCTCTGTGGTCCAGGAGCTGGATTTATGTTAGGTACTTAATCATATGGCCAACAGGATTTTTTTGTGACTACAGATAATACAGAGCATGAGTTACTGAAGATGCCATTGCTTCCTACTGAATATTATTATAGGGGTAATTTCTCATGTAGTTAATTATGTCTAATGCCAAATTAAAATTTGCTAGTGTTGATTGTAATTGGCTGTGTTTTGCTGCACATGGAAATTCTTAATGCTGCATGTCTTAAATCATAGTTCTGGAGTAGCAGTTAAGAAGGATTCTTCAGAGTGAAGAACTGACAACTGTAATTGGATAATGGATTAATTGAAGCAGGTTAAGCAATTAAGGAATTCTATTTATAGCCAGAGCAGATTTCTCACTCTTCCCATTCTCCTTGTTTGTTATTTTATGTATAAAAGAAGGTAAAAGCATAGCCTATGTTCCCACAGTCTTTACCAGAAGTTATAAATGTGTAGATTCATAAAAGTAGATTCAGTGCCTGAGTAAACTCAGGCACTGCTGAGATCTGGATTAAACGTAGGTCAGAATATGGTTTTGGTGGCCAAGTCAGGGCCAAGGCTCAGGTTCTGATTTATGTAAATCAAATAACTTAGAAAACTTCTTAACAAGATTTCCCATCAAAATGGGAATGCCATCCCCTTTTTGGTCTTCTGGGACAGTCCTCATCTGGATCAATGTGGGTCTGTTGCTCTTTTGTGAAAGTTTCTTCACTCATCTAAGTCTCAGGAGAGTGACAGACTCTTTCTTCAAGGTTTTGGCAATAGCTGAACCTTGTTGGAAAAGGGGCCTCCATGCTGTTTGCATATTGTCCAGGGCCAAAATTATGAGTATGGTTTATGATTCAGGCACTGCAGTCTGAATAATCTGGAGGAATTCATATTTGAAATTCTGGTTTTGGCCCACTCTAAGTTCGTTCTTGTTTTTATTTCTTATATATTGATGAGGTGTTTGAGCAGTATAATTTTCAAGGAATCAAAACATATATGACCCAGACTGGGGAAAAGAATGTAGAGTTTTGTCTCTTCTCCTCTGACTGCTGCCTGTCCCTTGGCCCCTGTTCCATGGTCCAAGGAAGACAGGGTCCGTGTTTCATTTTTATCACTAATGCAGACGAGGATAAGAGATTGTAATGAAAGAGCCAAGGTCATAGTCCATGGCAAACAAGTGAAATAAGATTTTAGCTGCTGTAAAGCTGCTAACTGTTTAGCAGTCAAGAACTAGTTCTTGTGTGTTGTACTTCAGTCTGCCATCAACATTTTGTGTCTGAGTAGGGTGCATATCAGTGAAAATCACCTTGATAACTTTCATGCCCCGTTAATTTTGTTTATTTTAATTATGATTCTAAATGACACCAAGGGTCTTCCCTTGGACTCCTCTTGATATCAGAGATAATAGAATTTCTTTGCTGGATCTTTTCTAGGTCTCGGTGTTTTCATTTAAAGGTAAAAATGGGTTTTCTTTTCTTTTTTAATTGTGGCAGCAAATTCCTGTGCGTATTGTTTCATAGTGCAATTCAAGTTTTTTCCATTTTGAAAGACTTTTTAAGGATTGAGATGCTAGTAATATTTGAAAATTGTTCATTTTTGTGAAGACCAATTTAATTTCAGTAATGAATAGCATTAGTTATAAAAGATGTAGATCCTTTATTAAGGATCTTAATATCTTGTTAATGAGTAAGAGGTCACAGTAAGCATTATATTCAATCGCCAGTGGTCCAGATAAGATCAGACTTTACCTTCTTGCTATTTCTAAAATGAAAAGAACACAATACCTACCACTCCTCTTAAAATCTGAACAAATTAACAAAAACTTTTAGTTTTTCTCCTTAAGGAGCAAAATAACAAAAAGCAAACCTTTTCTCTCATGCTTCTATTTATCTAGACATAAATCCAAGTATTTCTTTTTCTTTACTGAAAGCTTCTGCTGTTACTGTTATGGTAGTATTTAGGGACTAATCAAGGATAGGGCCCCAGAGAAGTTGATGATTTCTGTCTCAAGTATCTTAATATTAGAGATGAAGAGAAGCAACTTGACAAGCCGTGAAGAAGGCTTGATTTTTAGTTTTAGACCTTCATCTACCAAGTGACTTTGGTTTCTAGGCTGTGGGGTCTGAAGTGCTTCACAAACTCCTGTGTCAGCTGAGTTTCTGGGCTTCATTGGTGAGTTGCCACAAACCCAGAGTTTCCTGACCCTCTTCAGCCTTTCCAGAATTTTATTTAGGTTTGACCAGTTTGCTCTTCTTGAAACTTCTTTTCTGCTTTGGAGAGCAATTAATTTATTTTTGTTGTTTTTCATTCCAGATAGACATGAAACAGAAGTACTTCTGTTCCTGTGAGAAACCCGGCTAACTCACAACCTCAATAAAGAGGAGCAAAAGGTTTGGGGAGCTTTCTGGGGAGCTTTCTGTGTGCACAAGAGAGCACCGTTGGTCTGTGTGTCAGGAGGGCTTGTTGGGGAGGCAGCCTTGTGCCCGCAGGATGCTTCACTTCGCTGTGCAGAAAGAGCACGGGCCATCCCCAGTTACCCCCTCTCTCCTTTCCTACCACTGCAGCAGCCAAGGAGTTGCTGGAGAGCCCTTGTCTCTGTGCTGTCGGTCACATTGCTGATGATAAAAAAATTTTAGGCTTGTTTGCTGCTGGCTGGACACACTCACCCCTGGGTTTCCAGGCTGTGGGACGTTTGGGGAGTCACTCCAGAAACAGGAAACCATTGCCTTGACTATAGCCGGTAAGGTTTCCAAGAGAAAAAGCCATTATGGGGGATCTGAATTACTTTTCATTTACTTCTTGATATAGCATTGCTGAGGACACCCTGCGGAATGTGACTTAAGTCAGCCTGTTTTGTGGCAGTCTTACTCAGAAAGGCTTTCATGTTATCCTGAAGCAAACAAGACAGGGCATCTCAGACAAAAATAGCTGTATGGTGAAGATATTTGCCGTTATATGGTCACTGTAGGCCTGCTGTTCTTAAAACCAAAATCATAGTCTTGCTGAAAGCTGATTTCTTGCCTGCATCCTTTGTCATTGTCCAGAGCAATTTCACAAATGAAAATTAGGAAGCATCGTTGTCTTTATTGCTGAGCTGTGCTTTGTTGCTAAGAATTTTAACTTAAATGTTTTGAGGCTGAGTTCAAGACAAAGCATTTCAGTGTCATATCTTTGCTTAGTCAATCTCTGATGTTTATGATTGCAAAGGAAAAGGTCTCACCCACTGAGTCAGCCTGAATATGTAGTAAGAGGATTTATGCTGAAGAAATATGTATGCTGCTGGTCAAAACTGGAAGCGTGATCTTCATCAACAATCATACCAGATCATTGGGAACTTATCCACATCATGCTCTTGGACATAAGAGACAAGCAGAAAAGGATCATAATTCCTTATATAGATTCAAAGATAATGACTTCTGTATTTGAAAAAGGAAAAACCCATAGAACACATCTGCCAGTCAGCCTGCCAATTAAAAGCCAATGGACTGGAGCAAAAGGAGCATGGCAAATATTCTTTCCTGCAGCTGTCAAACAAACAGATAATGAAGTGAGACTTTAGAAATTTCAGAATACCCGGAGCAAGAGCTCATAGGTTCTGAAATGTTTGAAATGATGGATGTTTCTGCACAGGTGCTAAATAGAAGATGGTTCATGTTCTAGGATGACTATTATCAGTAAAAATACATTTCATCAATTTTTTCTCATTACCCTCTGAAGACGTCAAGTCTCTTACACGGTCTTTGACACTACAGGCGTTAGGGTATTCACATTGTAACCAATTATGAAAGAAAAGTTTTGTAGGTACCTTCTAAGGAAAGTTGCCTTTCAATATTGCAGTGGTTTAATGCAACAGCCTGTGGTTAGAAATTATTGCATGCTTTTGGGAATCAAAGTGCAAGTCATTCATTAGCAATCTTTCCAAGGTTTTCCATGTTATGAAGTCCCTCAAGCATTTTCTGAAGAACTGTGAAACTGTCAGAGACTACCAGCATTATTCCACCTTTATCTGATTGTTGTACTGATACCTGTGAAGGCCAGAAATACATGGTCTCTATAGCTGAAGAATGATGCAGACCTTGAGATTCTTGTTGAACAGGTCACACATACAGAACTCTCTATACTGACAACAAAAGCTAATAAGCTGAATAACAATACGGGAATTTGTCGAGATTGTAAGTGCTGGGTGAGCAAGGCATTTGAAACATTCCTGTATCCACTATCTGCTGAAGGAAGAACCTGCCCAGTACTGTACATTGCCCTATGCACCAGTGGCTGATCTTTGACATCAGTGATGCAAGATGATCACCCTTTTTTGAAGAGTTTCCCAAGTAAGACATCTCCAAATTGGAATTTATACTGCTTTAGGGATTGCTTGCCAGAATTATGACCATGGTAGCATACTTCAGCTGTGTGCTGATTGCAGATTCAGCTGAGCCTGAACTTGCTAAGAGACTCAAAAAGCTCTAGGCCAGTTTGAGAAATCAGGTGTCTGAGTTAAGAAGGAAAAAATTGCAACTAGAAGATCAGTATCACTTTCTTGTGCTATGGCACCAAAATATATGGAAAAAATGAATCTGACAGAAGAAAAGGGAAGATAAGCTCAGCAAAGACAAATGAAAAGTCCTGCATCCTGATGGAAAAACTCCATGTAACAATACAGGCCGGAGGCCAACTGGCTAGAAAGCAGCTTTGCAAGAAAAGGCCTGTGCTTCCTGGTGGAGAACAAAAGGAGCATGAGTCAGTAGTGCATGCTTGCAGGAAACAAAGCCAACCACATAGTAGCCTCTATTAGCAAGAGTAGCCAGCAGGTCCAGAGAAGAGATCCTTCCCCTCTGTTCATCTTTTGTGAGACTGCAGCTGGAGTACAGTGTCCGGCTTTGCCCCCTAGCACAAGAAAGGTATTGACATATTGGAATTAGTCCGGTGCAGGGTCACAGCATAGTTAGAGGGCTGGAGCACAGGATGTATTAGGAGAAGCTGAGAATGCTGTGTTTGTTCGACATTAAAAAAGAAGGCAAAGAGAAGATCTAATTACCCTCTACTACTGCCTAATGGGAGTGTGAAGAGAAGATGGACCCAGACTCTTCTTAAAGGTGCACAGTGGAAGGACAAGAGACAAAGGGCACAAGTTAGAACACAGGAAGTTCTGACATGATGTAAGAAAAATATTACCATGAGGTGGTCAAACAGGAGCCTGGAGCAACTGTAGAATCTCCATCCTTGAGGTTATTCAAAATTTGACGAGACCAGGCAGCCTAGACCTCCTCTGAGTGGAAGGTTGAACTAGATGATCTCTGGAGGTCCTTTCCACCCTACATGATTTTATAAAGGGCAATTGACTGACTCTGAGCCAAAATCCAAATAGGAAATTCAAGTGTTCCTTGAATTGCTCTGATCACTACTGAAACAACTTCATTTTGTAAAATCAGCAATCATTAAAATGCCTTATTGCCTGTTAAACAAAGGAGATCCTTAGAAATGATTTGCCAGTGTTTAGAGGCTTTCGAAAAAATCAGGCAACTGCTGTCCAATTCGGCACTCATCCATTACGATGAACAGAGACTGTTGCTGATTACTAACTATGCATCTTTTTGTGGTTTTGGAGCCATCCTCAGCCATTCATTAAGAGATGGAATTGAAGCACCTTTTCTTTGCTATTCAGAAATGCTGACATCCACTGAACAAAATAAGAATTGATAAAGGGCTTGCCACTTCTAAGGATTTTCTCCAAAGACAAGCCAACAGCTTCAGTCATATTGCTGTGTATGCAGTGATGGAGATATTTATGCAGTAATAGAGAGTTACACTAAGTGCTTATGATCACACATTTTTTTGTGAGCCAGAAAAAATTATTATTATAAATGTCAACGTGTGGAGGTGACTGCCACTGCATATAACAAACAGATTGTGTTCTTCCACCTGCAGCTGAATTTTCGGTGCTGGAATGCATCCTATGCCTGTTCAAGCCAACCATGTCATGAAAATGTCTGCCAAGGATCTATCCATAGCTTGACATGTGTCCTTGGCTGGGTGGGGAGGAGGAGGTTGGCCAACAAAGTGACTGAATGGAGTTGAAATAATTTTTAACCCAGCAGTCTGTTCTGTCTGCTAATGAAGAAGTTTTATTTTGAAATTCATGCCAGAAATCAACAGATTATTTTGGTTTTAGCTACATTATGTCCAGCAAATTCAGATACTGTGCAGCTAAACATGTTGACCTGAAATTGCATATGACGCTCTGAAATCAGTGCTACCATAGTCAGAGTTGAACGTGTCAGTCAGCAACAACCACAGTGTTTCCCTGGGAGGTGTCCAAGAAGACATGGTCAAGTTTCAAATTCACTGGCCTCTTCTTCTGAAAGAATTTCCTGAGTGTGATAGGTTCTTATACAAAATAACTTGAAGTGATTTTTAGTCTCATCATGAACATCTGTTGCAACAGCCTCTGCTGTTTCTCAACAGAGAAAAAATCACAATTACTGAATATATTGTATTTGACATCAGAACTACCTTCAGTTCTGGTAAGGTCAAGGACTTTCCCAAAAGCAACCTAATTTGAACTGTTACTACTGCATCATGCCTTTTCCAGGGAAACAGTCAGGCCAAATGGCTCAGTCTGTCAGAGATGCTTAAAAGGGATTATTAATAGGCTCATTACTCAGAATATTTACTCTTGTTCAACTACATCAGCCCAGATGAGCTAAACATGGGATAGGTCAAGTCACACCACAGTTGTCTCAGCCTTGTTCTGCCAGAAAACTGTGATACAGGTAAGAGAAAACTGTGGATTTCTCTCTGTCATTATATATATATTTTAATTGTATTTGCGGAGTAGGAGAATTCAAAATTGCAAGAAACTGTGAAGCTGGACCAAAGGAAGTTCCTTCGACGGTTATTGATAAAACCTTGTCTAAGCTCATTAGAGTCTTCATTTAGATGGGAGAAGCACTTCTGAGTCATTGTTTCCAAAGTGTAAAGCAGTATATAGAGAGATCACAGCAGAATGGAGTGCCCACTGATGGATGATTATGGTTATGGTCATCTATAGGGGAGAGCCATTTCATATATGCAAGGGGAGATCATAGGACAAGTGGCCATTTGCAATGCTGTGTGGTATGCACAGGAGTGTTTTCTCTTGGTGCAGGAAAGGTGCGTGAACTATTTTGTTTCTTTCACTCTCTACTCATACAGCAGCAACCTGGGAGATATAGGAGGGCCTTGTTCATGTTTTTTTGGTCTTTATGTTGGTGATATTACAGAGGTCGTGTTCACTTGCTGTTGGCTGCTTCAGTTTGTGTCATGCTTCTCAAGCACAATAGGGAAAGACATAGAACACACAACAAGCAGAATATTGATCTGAAAACATTGTGTTAGTTCAGTTATTATTATTTAATGTCTTCAGTAGGTTTTACAGAGAATGTAATTAACAGAAAAAGAAAGACATGGAAAAAAAGATCTGGAAGAAAAAAGATGGAATTGTCAGGGCAGGCAGAACCTGGGGGCAGGAAAGTGTGAAAAACATGTAATGTGAGACTAAGATGAAAGATCTCTTATCTTTTGCTCTTGAGCAAAGGAAGGAATTATGCTATGCAGATGCACTGCTGCTTTGGTAGGCTTCTGGTGTCTCCTGGAAGGGGTAGGCAAAGTGAGAGCACAACTGCAACAGATTGCTGTGCAGCTGCTTCATGCAAGGGCAGAATGCTTCTGCTCAGAGTTGCTGAAAACTCTACAGAAGTCATCCAGAAACCTGCCACTCTGAGTTTCTCCAGCCACGCAGCCCCCTTGCTGGTGTATCTTCCCTTCTCAGGTCTACTTGGTTCAGGCTCCTAATGGAGCTAGAGGTTGGGGGAGGGAGGAAAGGGGAACTGTAGTAGTTCTGGACTGTGGGCTAATAAGAAGATGATTTTGGTAGTTCTGAAAATTCCCCATCTACTGCCACTGGCCCTGTAATGACTTCTGAGGCTTCCTAGCTGTTAACCTCAGTTCCTAGAATGAATTAACCTTCTCCTTCCTCTGAACTTAGCTTGGTAAATTAGTTTTGACATAGAATATTCAAGCTACAAACATTCTATAAAATGTGAATGAAAAATTTATTCTTTCTCTGACATAAGATTAACAAACCCAGGCAAAATGACCAAATGCTGTGCAGCTGTATCTAAGCTGACTAACATGAACTCTTACAACATAGAAATGAAATGAAATTGCTTTAAGAGTTTTTTGATGTTTCTCATTATGAGGCAGTGCAAATGGTTCAATTCATTCAATAAAGTTTTAAATAAAAAGAAAATTAACTGTAATTCTGCCATTAACTGCCAACAATTAATATTACCTCTTAGAAGGTAAGTCTCCTTGGTTTCATTCTTGACAATTCAGCCCCAGAAATCAGTAATTTATCTTTATTGCATCAATGCACCTTAATCAAAACCAGAGGATGTAACTACTTAAAATGATTTCTAATTTAATTGTGTGCTTTTAAAAAAGGATATTTCATATTAGTGATTTCTTATGATGGGATAAAAAAAATCTCTAAGGCCTATGTAGCCTTTCAGGAAATACAGTATTCAGATAGCAAGCTCTTAATCATAATTTTCTTTTGACAAAACTGCATCTCTGAAGTGTTTTGAGAATTGATAAATAATCTGTTCATCTGAGCAATGCCATACTGGAAGTCTGTTTTAGGTAGCCTCCTCATAATATGCCTATAAATCCTCAGAAAACATTAGAAGATCCCTATTGCCTTTGCCAACGTGGGACCAAGTTATTAATTTTTTGTTTCTAATTATAAGCTAGTGATTTTGCTTGTGTAAAAACTATAGGATTAGGACTGTATGAAGTCAAGAAAGGAATAATAACATCAGAAAGTTCACTAGAAGAGAAAACCCCTGAAACTTTTGGTCTTTACTAGAGAAACTGAAATTAGATGTATAACTACCTTTTCCCCCTTTTTCATTTTGATACATGTAATACAAGGTTTACTACGATTCTGGGCAAGTTTTTGTCTATAGTAAGTCATATGCTATAACTAAAGTTTTTCCAGTAGTGGGTAATACATTATTTTCTCTGCTTTCTCTGTTTAATTTCCAGTAATTTCCAGTTGAGTTATGTTAGAAACAAACTGACATCAAGAATGTTAAAGAAAACATAAAAGTAATCCCCAAAGATAGGGAGTCCTTATGTACCTCAAATGAGTTTTGCATAAGAAAGATTCAAAGAATGCATGCACATTTTTGCCACTGACTCAACTGTTGTGATAACAGGAGTAGGATTTCAGAAACGTCACTGTAAATGCGAAATCTGCCATTCATCTGATGTATTACACATATATCCTACTGAAGCTCAGGTGTGCTTTATGGCACACCCTAGGGTCCTGATCCAGTGATCATTCATAGCTGGCTAGAGCATGCTCTAAATCCATTCTGGTCTGTCTTCTTTCTGCAAGAATCAAGGCATTGAGAAATGGCTGGTATGCATCTGGATTTTATCATAATATAGGAGCAATGGGTTCAATGTGTTTGGAAGTACTCCCAGAACCACCTATTTTTATATAGCTGGTGAAGAGATAAAGAGGAGTTAAAGATTGACTTTGATAAGATGAAATGAATTCTTCTTATAGTATATGACACATTCCAGTACTCTAACACTGGAAAATAGTCCTACCTGATGGGCCCTGAGTGCTTCAGTTTCATTCAGTCAGCTGAACGCTGAGTGCTCCAAACCAATGCTTAAAGGAGGCTAAGAAAACCATTTTGTGGGGCTGCCCAGGTTGATGGGTAGCCTCAGAAAGTGTCGGGAGAAATCCTGTGCCATCCTTACACTACTTCCTCTGATACTAGTAGTTCAGATATTCCTATTAGATATTATAAAATCATAAAAGGACAGGGACCTAAAGATCTAATGGACCTAAAAAGATCATCTGATCCATCTCTCTGTCTTTCAGAGAAACTTCTGTGTCATTCATGACAAGTTTGTCTAACTTGTTCTTTAAAGACCTCCACAGATGGGGTCTCTCCAAACAGTTTTTAATAGTATTTCACAGTTTTTCCTAGTATTTTTTTTCCTGTTTTTCAGACCTATCTGCTAGAGCCATAAAGAAAAAAAAAGATCCCCTTCCTCGTTATAGCTTTTCACATAACTTAAGATTTTGGTCACGTCTTCTCTTATTTTTTTTCTATTTTAGACAGAACAACCCCATTTTGTTTAGCCTTCTCTTATGTGTTGTGTTTTCTTCACCTCTGATTGTATTTGTTGTTCTCCCCAGACTCTCTTCACTTGGCCCACCTCTTTCTTGAAGTGTGGTGGCCAGCACTGTACAACTACTGCTGGATCTGAATAGCCTGGAAAAATTGTCCTTGTGTGTTTGCTCTGATTGCATATCCCATTACAATTCATGCCTTTTTCACAGCAGTGTGACACCGTTGGCACATATGCAACTTGAAAGTCATGGACAGCCACTGTTTCTTGTCTGCAGAACTTCTACTTAGCTAATGTTTCCTTCCTACTGTTCACATTTTCAGCACAAGATTAGAACCATGTAGTTACCTGTGTGAAATATTGTCCTGTTTTTCTGGACTTCTGTTTCTTCAGTTGGTGATTCTGAACTGTCCTCTCCTCCAGCATAAAGGCAGTAGTCCTCAAGCTAGTGAAGTAAATGCTATATGGTCACAGTTGTGTAAGATGCTGTCTGAGTTTAGTCACATCTGCATAGTCTGCAGAGCCTCCAGTGCTAATTCAGAGAACTAAGCAGGTCAGAAGCTCCACTGACTATAAGACTACCTTTAGGTTAGGTGTCCAAAATCAGATGTTATGGTATCTTTCCTCTATGCTCCGACAGTCTCTGTGAATGTAACTCATTTCATCTAGCTTCAGCTCCTGAAGAGCTCAAGGTGTCTGGCTGAAGCTACTTGTCTGAAATCACACTGTAGCCAGTGGACCTTCCAGAGAGTAATTAATCTAATCTTTCTCAGCTATTGATCTTACTTTGGAAGGAATCATTCCCTGACAAGCTTATTATATTTCACTGGGCACTGAGGGAGCCTAGATTACTAAAATTTGGACTGCTAACATTAGATGGGATAGATCTGGGCCTACACCTGAGCTTATTTGTCTGTAAAGCTGGATAATTCTGCTTGTTTCATGAGGGTATTTAAAGCCTAAGTGGTGCTTTTGAATGGACTCAGTTGATGAAGTAGTTTAGAAGCGTGAGGGTAAATTATGAAGGAAGAAAAGCATATATCCGGTACTTTTAGGCACACAAAGACTTTTTGTCTTGCTTTTGGAAATGTTCCATGAAACAGCAATGAATGGAAGAGCCTCCTGGTCAAATAAACAGCTCATGCATTCTACTTTTCAATAATTTGTGTCCAGTTAATGGTATAATATGATATGGCTTTACAGGTTGGAGCAAGTTTTGCCAAAGCTTATTATGTGACCTTTGTTGTCTTCAGTCATTGTAAGACTCTTCAGCCCACCAGAACAAGGTTACCCTAGTGCAATTAAGGTTTGAGAATCATGTTTGTGATTGCCCCATGTTGAAATCTGTCCTGAATTTTGTATGCCAGAAGGCTCTTTGGTCTGAGACAAATTTTTTTTTTTTTTTTTATAGCTGATATACTATCTTTTAAATGAATGACTTTGGAGGAAATAATAAAATAAAGTAGCATTAAGTTGTGCAGGGATGGGAGAGTGAGAAGAAAATGAGAAATGAAAAAAGGAGAAATAATGAGACTTGAATCATTCCTGCTGTTATGGATTTTGCCTAATATTCAAGTTCAGCATACAATCTAAACTGTGCCAGTTATGTGGTGTTGATAGCGAATTGAAAGAAAAGTTGTTTTTTGAAAATTTGTGAGGAAAAAGAGAGGGTTGACTGTTATTTTGCACTGAGAAATGCTCTGACATGTAAAGAGAGCAATAAAAGTTCCTAAATAAATGATTGTCTGAGAATTGTCATTACTCCATCTAATATCAGTTTAGTTTTTAATATTTATTACTTTCCTGGATAGTGGAAGATGAGAAATGAGTGTCTGAAACTGGGCAAAAAGCTATGATTTTCATCAGGAATTATTTATAAAAATGCACTTTTCTGGACATGGTAAAAATGTGAACATAAAAATATCAGCTTATCTTCTATTGACATACACTGAATAATGTGGTCTGAGCAATCCCTTCCCTATTCATTATCCATGTTTTTAGAATTCTTTTTTTTTTTTAATGGAATTAATCCTAGCAGGTAATGAATCCGAGTAGAGAAATCATAATCTTAAATGGGCAGAATAATAAAAGAACACAGATCACATGAATATTTATGAAAATTCTGATTAGAGACAGCTTTTAGCTACAAAAATTACATCTTGATTCAAACGTACTAAAAATTTATATATGTTTTTCAAGGTATCACGGAGTTAACACTGAATGGACCAGTAAAGTTGAAAGTCTGCAGCCACTTTTCCACTTTTTCTTTTAGTAGGCTTTGGATTCAATGGATTGTAAGTCCACTCCTAGTCCATATGGACTGTTTGTGGAGTAACTGTTCAAAGATCTGATTAGTCAAATGTCCAAATCATTCTCTCCAGCTTGAAAAATTGACCTTTAGTGTGTATAAGCCTTATAAGGTTTAGTGTGTGTATAAGCCTTATAAGGTTTAGTTTGGGGAAAGTATCCCAAAGGATTTTCAGAATCTTTTTTATCTGGAAAATTTGAAACGAATTTTTCCTCTATTTTCCCTCTATTTCTGTTCTGTTACATCCCATGGGGCAGCCATTGGCTTTTTGGGAATGCATCAAAGATATTTCGTGTGAACAAGCTGAGAGTAGAAATGCAACGTTAACACAGGTTACAATAAACAGTTGGAACCTGCAACATTGATTTTCTGTGTGTTTCTTAGATCAGCAAAATCATCACTCCCTTTCTATATTTATATTCTTGCTCTGATATATTCCATGTTCAGAATTCCTAATTTCTTCAGTTCCTTTCCCTCTTTTCTTTGAGAAAATAATCTGGCAGTTGGGATAACAAAAACTTCAGCCATACTGTGTGAACATCTGGGAAACTTGACCATAAAATGTTGAGTTCAGCAGTCAAATTTTAGTAGTTGGCTAAGTCATTTGCACTGGAATTGCTGGGTTATCTCTGTCCTTGGAGACCAATATTAAGTGAGTCTTTTTCTAAGAAAAGTGGTAGAAGTATCATCACTGAAACATTCGTTAAACATTTCTTCACTTTATGGAGTTCAGCAAATAGTCGTTAGAGATTCAGAATGAACACTGTAACATGAGACTAACTTTCTGTTCCATGTTATGCCCAGCTGTGATCTTGTCCCCAGACCTGATGTAGTTGTGGCACTGAGTATATTGTACTTCTGTTGACCCTTAGTCATTTCCCATGTATTCCCTGGTTTTACTGTTTGGGATGTACACTGCAGAAATCTTTCTCTTGTTGCTTCAATATACTGCAGTAATGCTAGGCAATAATATGAAGCAATAATATGACCAAAGTCTTACTCCTTGGTCATCAGATAATGCCAAGCATTTGTCATTGTTAGCATTTTCACAGTTGCAATACCATGTTCTGGTCTGATGCAGGTGTGGCAACAAGGATGCTCTATGTTTGGTGCTTCTTATGTGGTGCCTCACTGATCCTGCCATTTGGGACATGCACTGCAGGAGGCTCTAGCTGCTTCAGGACTCCAGGTTTGTGTGAGGCAACATTGTTTTCACTGGCTGCATTTTCTTTTATTCCTACTTCTCTCCCTTCTCTCTTGCCTTGTGCCTTCTCCTTTACCCACAAGAGGATGTTCTAGTTGTTCTCTATTGGCCATGAATATTAACAGCATGTATTTTGCCACGTGAAGATGCACTCCAAGCAGCCAGGTCCCCCTCTTCATTGGGCATTTAGCAGCAAATGCCCAAGCAGTGACCTAGTTAAAGAATAAATGATCTAAGAAAGTTGGTGCATAAGCTCAACTTGCCAAGAACAATCAATATGCTTACATGCACCCATGCAACCATCCTCTCTTTCTATATGTTTCATGAACAGACCTCTAGCTATAGGCTCCCAGGCCAACATAACCCTTCTTGTCTCCTCACTGCATTGTTACACTTCTGTTTTTTTCCAGCAACCATAAATAGATGAAGGCTTAAATTTTCTGTCTGCTCTTCGCCCACTAGAAAAGGAGAATATGTTAGAAATTTCCTTTAGGAATGTACCAGGTGCCAAATACCTAAATTTTTCCAAACACACAGACAATAATACTGAGCTCTGAACCACTTTTAAGGTATGTATCTGAATGAAATATATGAATAAAAGCATTCTAAAGTTATTTCATCCAATATTGAAATCAAATGAAAATATGGTACATCACAGAATACAATTAGTTTTGTTCTTTTTTTCTATGCCTTTCATTTTAACATGTTACAGAGGCAGAGAATTTTGTACTGAATTCATCAGTACTGTTTTGTCTCTTGTATATAAGAGGCCAGCTTGGTTTGTTACTAGGACAACTTGATAGTTTGCTCCACACACATATGGGAGTATTTCTTATGTTGGCATAATCTTTCACCACAGCTAAAAGCAGTTCAGATCTTCACTCTTCACTCTGATATTTTTAGTCTGTGTGTGTCTAGTTTTCTCTCTCAATCTTTCTCTCTCTCTCTCTCCTTCTGTATATCTTTACCTAATTTGTTGAATTATTTTCCATCAGCAGTGTCACCATAAAAATTGCCGTTGTTCTAGTTTATCTCAGAAATCACTCAAGTTTACTGCCTGACAAAAAATTACAGGCTTTGAGGGCTTAAGGCTTTCCTGAGTTGTTTGTCTTAGTGTATCATATGACTAAAAGCTGTGGAATCAAAAAAAAAAAAAAAAAGGAAAAGTGGACATTTTTCAACTTTTCTTCTACCATGTAACAGTGCCACCAGCATGGCTAAGCGTTTGGATGAGATCAGTTTATAGGTGAAGACCAGCTGGCAATAATTGAACTGGAGGGAGAGAGCAAAACACTTGGAGAAGTTTGATGCTGGAAGGGTTGTGGTTTTGGGTTTTATTTACTAGTTTTCAGATTTTTGCCATTCTTTTTACTCTCCTTTCCATCAGGTAATGTAGTTGTTATCACTTAATGAATCATAGGTGATCACAATACTTGATGAAAAATAATGAATCTAACCCTGATTATTTTGGAAAATGAATGCAAAAAATTGAAACGTTTACAGGAGAAGCATACAAGAATGCTGTAGGTGCGTCAAAACAGAAGAATACAGATTAAGCCACAGAAATGGCATGTGAACAAGCTATACAAGTTTCATGAAGACTGACACACTGTACTAAGGTGTGCTTCAGCTTGTACAATGCTTTAAAGACCCACATTTTATTTAGCATATATTGCATTCTTGGGTGGAATAATATCTCTGCAACATAACAACCAGTATCAAATCTGGTTGCCATAAAATCAAAGCTATGAAAGAGAATTTAAGTCAGGGTCCTGCGGGTGCCCCAGCACTTCCCTGTCCCTGCCCATTCCTGGGCCTCCCCCAGACTCATCCCCCATCTCAGCCCAGCCTGGGGCTGTCAGTCCCTGTCTTGAGATGCTGCAGCGGTGCCGGCTCCAGCCCCGCCATGGCGCTGCCCCTGCCCCTGCCCAGCCATGGGTCCCCCAACCCTGACCCACAGGCATCTGCCCGGCCTGGTCTTGGCCCGGCCTGGCTCCACGGTGCTGCCTGATGCCCCCCCATGCCTGGGACTGCCCTGGTTGCCCCTGGTGCCCTGTGCCGTCGGGGCAGGGGGACGGGCTCGGTCCTGCCCGGCTGGGAGCCCCTGCTGATACCAGCATCTGACCCTGGGGAGCACCCAGCCTGCACTGCACCCTGCCAATATGTGCTGTTACGATTTCCACAAAAGATAGATTTGGGGGCTTTTATTCAAAGTCAGTTCAAGCAGGAATTTGCAGTTTTCTATATCTCTGAAACTCCCTTGTCTTACAGTATCATAGTACCTGGAGACACTTGATGCTTTCAAATGTAATATTGCTTCTGTTCTTCATTTCTCAGATCTACAGATCCAGAATCTTTAAATGTCCCCAGAATGCTCCTTTCAAGACTAACAATCCACAGTAAGTAAAATTATTTTTAATAATGTGTTTTGATGATACAGTTAGATATAGTTCCAGTAAGGATTGACAACTTCACAAAACTTTTAACTCTTAAATAGTGTTTCTCATTGGCGGTCTTTTTAATGGTTTCCAGGGGGAAAAAAAAAGATAAAGGTAAAGGTACAGGGACTAAAACTTTAGTTTTTAAATTCTGATAATTATAGACAAATGTAATTATACCAAACTCCGTACGTGTTCTGAGCAATAAGTTTGGAGTGCTGCAACTGCTACACTAAACAGAGCAAAGAAAGAAAAAATATATAAAGAAAAAATTAAATAAGGGCATAAAGAAACTCTGATTGTTCCAATTGTATTATTAGCTCAAGCAGCTAACCCATGGGGTAATTTAGAGATAAAGAAGATTACATAGATTTATTAAAACATTTTATATAAACAGTAGTATTCTCATTTACATAGATAAGAGTATTTACTGAGAGTAAATAACAAGAGCAGCATTCCAAGAATTATATTTCATGACATGGAAGGAGCACCAGTTTGCATTAGAAACTCATTTACACCTTATTTCACAAGTACTGGTAATGATCCAGTCTATTTGTCTGTTTTTTTTTCACCTGCCATAGCATACAGACATGCCCATTGTCAGAAATCTGTCCTAACAGTCAATCATTTATCAGTTTAGACTAAAAAAAGAAAAAAAGCGTTCATTAAAGCCTCCTAAAAATTGTCCTAGTTGAATTCAAGTGCTTAAATTAACACCTATAAAACCTGCAGCTGGACTCAAACTCTACTGTTTTTCTGTCCTCTGCCTTCCTGCATCCCTTTGTATAAATACCTGATTTGAGCTTCCCGGCTTATCCAGAGGGCTAGCAGATCCAGCTGCATCAGAAGAGAGATGCACATTTTAGGTTTCTAGGGCCTCCTAGGGAAAATGCTCCCTACTATGTCCCTCTTCTATGTAGGAGCAATGCTCCAGTTGAAATGTGGTCACCCATAGGTGTGGTTGTACGTAGGTCAACACCAAGGCCAAAACAACCCAACTCATTGCAAATCACCGCTGGCATTCTCTCAGTGCTCTTTGAATATTTTGTTAGATTATTTTATTTCAAGTTTTTAGTTTACTTTTGGAAAGACTTGCTAGCTGTGTCCTATAGACTATTTAAAAGTATATGTGACCTTTATGAGTAAGTGCACAACTGAAATAAACGTCTTGCTAAGGTCTCTTCTCTTTACAGTTTCTTCTTTAAATTGTGTCTTAACAATTTCAGTGACTTCTTCTTTACTTTTTTTTCCAGACTTCACACTAAAACGTCACCCATCTGAGTTATGCCCCTTTGTCATGGAATTCACACCCCACCTCCTCCACTGACGCAAACTTTGGAAAGCAGCTCTATGGAGGATAACCTAAGTGCTGCCTCCAGAGCTAAGTGTGCTGTCCTTGCTTGTTATTGTAACATTGATATACATATCTTCCTTTCCTCATTTGTTTTATCTTAATGTCATTAGGACAAGCCTGCAGCAATTTTAAAAGCTGGCTGCACAACCTCTTTGACGTCATTACAGAAAGGTCTCGACTGCAGACCCTGCATATACTGTCTATGATATAGTGTATAAAAATCCATGTCAGTGTTGGCTCTCAGGGAGCACTGGAAATGATTCAACTGTCTGGAATGGACAGATGGCTGCTATCAAAGTTTTATTATCACCATCATTATTATTACAGTGGTTTGTGACACATGTTGAACTTACAGACTAGTGTTAAAGCTTAAGTATTTGAGCAACACTTTCTGAAATTCAAATCCCTCAAATCCTTACCAATCTGATTCCAAAAAGTGGGAGTATGTTTAAAGCTAATTAGACAGATTGCTTCATTCCACTTCCAGCTTTCAGAGTAATTATCTCAAAATTCTTGTTCTCATGTAAACGCGACTGTTAACTATTTTTAATTGCCTTGATTTATTGCTGAACTTAAACTCAGTACATGCTGAACATTCAGCAGGGTGGAAAGAAAATTTGAGTTAGTTTAAGGATGTGTATGGATTAGATTGTGTACCATAGCCTCTGTTTGGAAAAGCTGTTAACCTATGCAACCAGATACTGCCTGCTTAAGGCTGCTTCTATAACTGAGCCTACTCAGGAACATGGGATAAATTGATACGAGTTTGTTGTGTCCACTACTCAACAACTGAACTTGCAACTTGAATAGATTTGCTTGGTCTTGGATATTTTAACAGTGACATCTTGTTTTTACCTTGCAGCTGCTATCTCCATTCTGTTGGATATTTGTGTAACCACTGCTTTGTAGTTGTCTTTGGTTTTGTCTTCACTGCTGTTGTGTGTCTGTAGCTCACCAGGATAAGATATATATAAACCACCATTGCTTGTATCATTGCCCTTTGTGATTCCTGTATGTATTTATATTTAGTCAATTACCTGAAAGCAATGGTATTGGCTTTTGGATTCTTTATTCTGGTCAAGTTTCTTGTTTCACTTGATATCCTTTTTGCTCTTTCTGCAACTGGCTTGTCAGCAGAGTACTCCTCAGCAGAGACATGATTCACTGGTCTATTCATTTCTGTTCCCCAGAGGGTTATGGCTGGCCAGCACTGCTAGGCAGACATCTTTTCCTGTCTGTTTTGCCTTCACCATCAACCTCTTTTCCCCTCACTTTGTGATGTTTCAGGGAAGGCATCTAGTAGGCACGCTCTCATTTGTCACTGATTCTTTGAGATCTGCTTCCAGTATGATGGCCCACTTTTTCAGTATAGCATGCCAGTTATGCTGCAAAAAAACACCTTCTTTTTCCTAATCTCAGTTCTTTTCTGAATGTCCTGAAACTGGGCTAGTAAATTCCTGTTGACACAGGCAGTTTCTGGAGTTGAAAGTGGAAAAATTGGCCCTGACTCTTTTTCAAAAGTTCTGAATGGGATTTCCTGTGTTGGTAATACTTTTTTTGTTTTCAGTCATGGATTTTGCTCTGTTTCTGTTCCCTCCACTAGATGTTCAAAACTGGCCAATAGATAGGCTTACCATCTGCACAAACATACCTCCATTACCATATCCTATGCCAGCCCTTTACTCTGCTGCAATTGTTCTTTTAAAAAAATCTCAGCTGCCACACATAGCTCACCCGTCACATAGGACTGCTTCTACACATGGGGTGCTTCAGTGAGCTCAGCAGTGGCTTCCTCATGATAATCCAAGTCATCTCACTGCATGTCTACCTTAAAGCACAAATGTGACCCCCTGCATGTGACTGTTACCTGCCTTTCTTCCCCTTTCAAATATCTGGTCTCACATCAGTAGCTATCTCTGTCATATCCTGTTTCCTCTCATTATCACAAAGGGACATCCTAACTGGCTCAGAAAATCACAGGTGGCACAGGATCTGCATCCTTGGCTGTCCCTATGTGAGCTGTGCATGTTTTGCCAAGGCCTTTCCTCAGCATCTTTCATTTTTGGAGGCTTGCCACTGTCCCCCCTGATGTCAACACATGTCAGATGTAGCTGATCTCATTATTCGTCATTGTTGGATTGTCAGTATTCACACTCATAATCCACTCTTGGCACTTACCTAAGAACTGGTTGGTATCACGGTATTGGTATCATCTCTTTCTTGACATCATTTTCTACAATATCTTCATAATGCCTTAGAGTCCCTTTTAGTGGCAGGTTCACTGTCAGAAACCCTGCTATGTACCTGAAGTTGCTCTTCTAGCCTAAGTTGGGTCTGATATGCACTGTCCTGAAGATAAAGGAATTAAAAACACTTTTCATTTCCCTCTTCTCCCCACCCCCTGAGTATGGGTGTCTATTCAGTCTTTTCTAACAAAGATTTTGTATCTAGGTGATTATATCAGTAACTACATGCACCATTCATTTCACTACAGTTGTGGAAAAGTTCCTTACAAATAAAAATCTGTCTGGGGGGTGTTAGGAGGGAGGTAGCTATATTACCTGACAGACTAGAGCTGCTTTATTCTGTATTCGGTTCATTCACTTATAAATAATACTGAACAAATTTTTCCCTTAAACCAGCTTCTCCCTGGTATTGACTGCTGTCATTAACAGAGGCTGTATCTGTAATGGAGCTAGAGCTCAGCTTCCAGTGATGCAGTTTCAAGAAACATGAATAGAGCCAATCTGAGCTCCAGAAAATCATTCACACAGAAATGGCTTTCAGTTTACAACTGTCGCAAATGGTGGCAGAGGTCGGGCATTACCCCACTGCTCGTGAACAAAGTGTGTTTTCCAGAAGAACAGGGTCACGTTCTCTAGAATTGTTTGGACAGCATCACCTATAACCAGGGAGAGCTGACCTTCTAGAAAGTTCACATAAGGAAGAACTAGTGCTTGCCACAGAAATTTCTTTTTCTCTGTCATAACTATCTGGCTTTCAGTAAAATTTGCTGTGTAAAACTCTCAGTGGTGCCATCTTCTTCTGTAGCTCAGAGACACTGTGTCTCAGCCTTGTTCTTTTCCCTTTGTTGCCTACAAAGCATGCATCTTTAGTTTAGGTCACAGGCATCACAGATCTCAAACTGGGAAGGAAAAGGATGAGTGCTTTGCTCGCTATTATGGATTCTGCCACTCTCCGAATATCATTGAACAAATGCCTTATTGCACTATATTTAAGTGGAGTAGAGTCTCCTGAGGGTATGATTTAAAACAACCCCAATCACCAAATGAAGACAAGCTTAGTGAGCCTGACTCTGCTTTTTTCAGTTAAATTCCCTAGCAACCCTATGCAGTCTGTCCAGGGAGCTGGGTCTGTATTGCCTGAAGTTTCTCTTAAACTCTACTCCTTTTTGATAAGAAGCAAAGAATACATTTTGCTGACATCTTTCATATACATTCTGTCTTTTTCCGCCAATAATTAACATGACGGTGGCAAAAAGAGATAGACAGTGGTGCATGCACACTAATTTATATAGTGCTTAGGGCTCAATGCATAGCTTGCTAAGGTATGTATCCTCTCTCCTACCCCTTCACCAAAGATATTCAGCCTAACTTACTCAGATCCCTACCATGACAGCTTGCTTCTATGGTTACGCAAGCATAAGCTACTTATCCAATATGTGTCTGACCTTGCTTTCAGAGGAAAATGAGGCTGGAAGAAGATTTGCAAGCTAAACCAGTTAATGATAAGATGAAACTGCATAAGAGGAATTGACTTAAAAGGATAAACAAATTCATGTTGAGCTGTGTGCTGTTGCAACTGGTCTGCTACCCACACCCAAGCTACCTTACTAGAAGCTAGTTCAGGGGACTCCATGCCCGTTGCTGGGACAACCAACTTTTGACATACCTTCGCTGAGTGTGAACAGGAATGGCCAGCTTTCCAGGCCTTCTGAGCTGCATGCCCAAATCTTCTTATGGCCAAGAGCCAAGGACATATATTTCTAGAGCTATGAGGATGGTGATCCACGGGAACATTTCACAAGCAAGAGATGAGGTTAACTCCTGAGACGTCCCATCATTGTACCATGAGACTGCCTTTGGTGCACAGCTGAGCCCCACAGCAGGCTGACAATGTCTGCTTTGGCAGTTCCTTTTGGCCCACTTCCCCTCGTAGCTGGGGATTTGGATTGCCAAAAATGTCCTGCTTTTGGTCATGGAAGAACCATGCTTAAACTGCTTATAGGCAGCATCTGGTTTAGCAGTAGTAGTAGCTGGCCCCCTTAGAAAAGAGAAATGTTGCAATGAATGGAGAGGTGACTGAAGAGAGAATTATTTACTGCAGAGGTCATATGTGTCCTAGACACTTTAGCTCAAGGCCTAACAATTTCCAAAAAGTAGTACCACCATGCAGGATTCCTAAATTCCAGTCATCAGTCAGCAGTCTGTTTCCTGATTGTTCATTTATCTCTAAAGACAAGTGTATGTGCTGGAATCAGGACAGACAGTTCAGATTAATTGGACTGTGAGACTGGAGTCTACATGGTCTGAGTTAAATGTATTCTTGCAATAGGATTAGCCCAGATCAAAAGGAAATAGAGCAGAGTTTGCATGTTTTCCTATGAGAATAGAATCAGAGAAATCCAAACAAAAACAGACCAAGATTTTTTTTTTATGTTTGGATTTTTATTTTTTATGAAAATCCTGACAGAGTGCTTTCCTAGTGCTTTAACAAGAATTAGCACTTGACCTATTTTCTTCTCAGGTTTACCTACATACAGCATTTTCTGTAGCTCAGAAGAACATCAGCCACAGACAAGGAGAAGAAAGCATTAGCGTCTTAAAATTACAATATGATTCCTGAGTTTGGCTGGTGACCATTTTCTAAAAGCTACAAAAGTCAGGATACAGGGTCAGTTGTGAGAGACACTTAATATTCTCAGGCATGTTCATGTAAAGAAAATCATTCCTTCCTGAATAAGGAAAGTGTGTGCATACATGTGTGGGCACGCTTGCAGATTTATGCATTAGTATTTAAGTCCTGAATTTCATGGATATCTAACAAATGGAATTTTGGTGGATGCTAGAAATATTTCCTCATGTACTTCCAAAAAACCTCAAAACAAACAATAATGGGATTTTCACTTACCTGATTTACTGAAGCTTTACTTTTTGAAAGAATTTTAAAGAACAAGGGGTGACCTGGCATTTGAAAAAGATAAATGAATAGAACCTGAGGTGTATGGAATCTAATTTTCATTTGAGTTCATTTGGCTACAGCACCTAAAGAAAATTTTTTCATCAGTTACATTGTAGAGCTCCCAGCAGGGAAACCTTCTTTAAAATGTATTGTTAAAATTCATTTTTAAACATCTTGCTCAATTAGAATTTTTTTTTCCAGACTCTTAAAATGAGGCAAAAGTGACTGTGAAATACAGTATCTAGATGTAGTTAGATTTTTGGCCATCTTGGTTTCCTAGTCCTCTGTATTCTGCACACAATACTGTATCCAGAACAAGCTACTGTAGATGTGAGAAGAAAATGCACATCCTCCTGATCTAAAGCACATGTCTCAAGCACTCCATCTTTTCTCAGAATTTAGCCAGTGGTAACACATTAAAACACTTATGAGTCCATTCAACACATGGCTGTATTACACATGTATGCTGGCCTATTCATTAAAATATATAAGTAGTAGTGCCTTAAATTTGCCTACTACAAGGATTTTTTTGTTTGGATAGTCCAGACAGGCTCATAAAAGCCACCAGTGCCTTATATTCTAGATCCAGCCCTGCAACAATAAAAATTCTTAAAATGATGTATATACAGAACTGAACTAAATGCCACAATATAAAGAAATCTGTCAAAGCCCCACACTGTATTCTTAAACTGCCAGCTTAATCATTCTCTGTAAAGTTAGTGTCTGTGCACTGCCTGAATTAAAGCAGGCCTTATATTTCACGGCTAGAATTCCAGTAAAAGTGGAGCATGATATGCAGATATTTTCCTCTCCACTGAAGACTTTATACATAGCTTCAAGATTAATCATTACTGGAAAGAGTCTTTTTTTTTTTTTTTTTTTTTTTGAAGGAAAGTAATATGAAAAAATGCTTAAACTAGGTTAGCAGGATATATCATAGATTGCCACTAATCCTTTTAGCTAACCCATATATTTTATCTTTCTCACCTGAGGGAGTCTTTTTAATTTCCCATGGAAGGCTTAATATTAGATGTGCATATTCTACAAAAGACTTAACCAAGTGTATAGAATAACAGATATGTGTAATCCTGCTGATGTCATGACCACAGTGAATAAGGTTTGGGTCCTCATGGCAGGGTCACTTATGACAGCCTCAGAGTGCAGTCTGCAGGCGGGTTTAGGGCTAGTGAGGTTTGCTTTTAAAATGTTTGTTTGACTATAGTTTTTGTTTGACTATGCTTCAGAGCACTTACTGGAACAAGGTGAAGTAATAACTGGAGTAATGAACTATGACAAGAATAGATGATACAGGTTTCCCAGTTAAAATGACAATGGTGAAAAATGGATGAACCACGGAGCCCTGGATTATGGGAAAAATTCTATATTTTTTGTAGCAAGTTTGACCTAAATTCTCAGTCAGATTCCATTATGAGTATATGCATACACACACTTGTACATACTGTAGCTTGTATGTGCATGTTATAGATTACATCTTCTGAATTGGATTCTGTAACTACCTAGAGACTTTTTAGCAGCTCCTGTAAACTAGAAAATGCAGTAATGATGAGTAATGATCACTGATGTTTCAATATCCACTGGTATTTCCATATGTTTTTAATTTTTATAGTTGAATTCATTTTTTAAAGTTCCCCACATTTTCATTTCTGTATTTCCCTTTTTTTCTTTTTTTTATTCATAACCCATAGTTTCATCAGCTCATGAGAAGGTACATAGAAGTTAGTGAGGGGTTTTGATCCCCGGTGATCACTGAAAGGGGAGATATGTAGGGTTTTGCACATAAGTGACAGTTGATGCTAGGGCTGTAAGTGGTAACTTGCCAAGGAACACCTTTCTTCTTTCCATCCTCTGTGAAGCAGGATCACAAATGGCTGAGAGTGTTTTGGGGTCACTTGAACTTTCTGGTCTATAAAAAAATGTTTCCCATGTGGTAGAGGGATATCTCTGCCCTCCTTTTTTCGAATGAGCTACTCTTTGTGTGTCCTTTGTGCTTTTAAGTTTTCTGTCTCTCAGAATGTATGTTCCTGTATTCACTGCTGTTTTAAAGAAGCCAAAACCAGTAGTGCCAGCAGTATGGTGGTGGCAGCATGGAGCTTGGTGTTGGCCAGCTGCTTGGATACTTACACTGCACCTCAGGTGGGCTCAAAGCCTGTGTTTGAGTTCTCCAGCTCTTCAGCTCCATAAAGAGCACTCCCTGAGCTGCTGATTTTCAGGGTGCCACTTTAGCATGTGTAGCTGCAGTGGTTTCCACCAGCAGTTGTCCCTGGCCTTTCTACCAGATATTCCTTTGGGCAAGAAATGTGTATGTGAGGTGTATCAGCCCCTGAGCCGCTGCAATTTGCATTTTGACTTATTATCTTAATTTGCCAATTTCAATTAATAAGCTCTGGCCTCCGGTGGTATCACACACGTCCCATGCAGCCTCATTCTTGTTGGAATGATGGTAAACTCTAGCAGAGAAGGAAGTGGGCAGCTGGGAATGATGACTCCTGTAACTGCCCCACTGCCAAATATGATGCAACGGGTTGAAGCTGGTTTGAGAACCTCTGTGATCTGCACTTAAGGAAATGACTGCTCCATAAGTATCTGCTTGACAGCCCTGCTAAAAGCGCATTGTTTCCTTGGTGGAGCCCTAACTGAGATGTGGTATTAGCTTTATTGTGAAATTATATTATTTAAGTTGATAAAATAGCTAGGTTAAAGAGGAAAAGGCCTTCATTTTTATAACTGCATGAAAGGAAAGGTAAAACAGAATTAAAATTTCTCGTATCTGTCTTTGTTTTGAGCAGTTTAAAAAAAGAAAGCTGTAGACTTTGGGGGGATGTATATCATGAAATCTCTTGTTCTCCTTCCCTTTCCTTTGTCACTTCCCAATATAGCTGCTGGACTTTGCAAATGGCAGGGCATTCCACAGACAAACAGATTGCAGCACAAATGATTTTATGTAGACATAAAATGCTAGAAAAATCTGGCCTCTCTGTAATTGCCTTTCAAGCTGTGGCCAGAGAAGATGGCAAAGAAAAGGTTTATATCTCTGATTTTGTCATCTTAAGAGAATCTGGAGCCTTTCCTTTCTCACAAGTCTGACTGTGATTCTTCCCCATTGCCACTCTCCATGTTCTCCTGTTTACCACGCCCAGCCTTATCTCTGCTTGCTGAGACCTTTAATGCAAATGAATCTTTGACCAACCTTCCTCATACCCTTTGCTGTAGCATATAGCTCTGTCAAGTCTGAAGTGGTTTATGGATTTTATTTGTTTACATAGCTCTGATGTGAAGATTGCTCTGCAAAAGTTCTCAGAGTGACCTGAGTGAATGCAGTTCAGCTCCTCCTTCAAGACTCTTTAGACCGGATATATTTTAGAAGAATAAAGGTGGCTTTTCTCTTGTAGGCTATCTGGGAAAGCCTTACTTTCTCACAGTAAGTATTATAGTACCTTTCATTTTTGACCAGTCAGGAAGCTTACAGACAGGACTATGGTTTGGTTGTATATAGTAAGGCCAGTCTGAAACTCACACACTGTCCATCCTATTATTATTACAGGCATAAATTTAAATAATATATATCTGCTTCAAATAAGTTACGTAGTTATGCTCTTGCCTTGCTCTTCTGCAGTATCTGGGTCCATCAAATTATTATACAGCTGGTTAGATGTAAAATAAGTTTGTGCACTCCATGTCTGCATTTTCTGTTTCCATGAATTATTGGTGTTTTATTATGTGTCTCTCTCTTTCAAATCAAAAGTAAGCAAACTTTTAATACTCAGTGTTTGGATTGTATAGAAAGCTTAGTTTGGTGACTTACATCATGCTAATCAAATTTTTATTACGGAGAGACTTAGGTAACTTCTTATAATGTGACTATCATTAATTTGGTTCACTATGGAAAACAATAGATAATGTAACTGTTCATAGGGATAAGTTGATATACAAATACAATTAACATTAGTCTAAATATAAATAAAATTTATTTCCAATAACAGATGAATAGAAGTTTGGCATCACTAGTATTTATGATATGGTTCAATTTCAACTTTTTTCAAAGTTTTTAAAATTAGAGGAGCTAAATGAAGAGAAGAGTTCAATCTCAGAAGCCATCTGAACCAGATGATGATCAGACCAATATGAATACGTACTCCCTCACTCTGCCTGCCCTCAGACTGGAAGCAATACACCAATGCTAGTGATGCCAACTTCCATGACCTCAGTATTCAATGATGTTTTTCTTACAGTCTTACCATTTTTTAAATCCCATAATTTTTTGAAGCTCCACTAATAATTTTGATACAGTTGAGGTTAGCAAAGTGGATTTTCATCTGGGGCAGTGACTACAGGAGATGTCTGAAGTCCAAGTTATTTAAAAAAAAAGGAAAGGCTATCTTGCCGTCCGTTCCATAAAATGCTATACATACTGACCTTCTTTCCTGGAGCAACACAGCTGTTTTGGTCAGAAAAAAACTCTCTAACTGACTTCAGTACAAAATATACTACTTGTTCTTGTATTCATGAAACAATCCTGATTTTCTCACTGCTGGCAGAAGAGTTAAGGAATCTTCTACTGATTTTGAGCATCATGAAACAATGCCCTGCAGTCTCTGCATCGTGATCTGTTAGCGTAATTATATTACTTCTGAACAATGCAGTAATGAAGCTTTTACATAGCTTCATGATAAGGGAGCCATTGGCTATCAAGAAGAGTACGTGTTTTAGGAGAGTCTTAGATGAACTTGGCGCACTGAATCTCAACTCCTAAGGGCAATTTGCTGTGAGATCACATGGCATTTGTGTGCTGATGTGTTTGTTGACAAATGTGACATGAAGAAATTTAGGAGGAAAAAGGAACCACGTTTTCTTAAGGCGTTTTAGATCACTTTGTGGTCTAACCACATGCTCAAAAACTTCCTGAGCTGGAAACAGTCTCCAGATGACCTACAGGCTTTAAAACTTACCAGAACAAAAAGTTCTCTACCACAAAAGCATTCCAGCGGTTGTACTCTGGTAGAAAATAGTTTCTCATCGTATGCTTTAATACTAAAAAATGTTCTGTTTCCTTGTCACCTTTTCTTATTCTGCACAAAACGCAAACTTATTATAGTTTACCATAGCTTTTGGCTCATGGGATAGCTTTCTATACACAATGATAAATTGGGGTGTACCGTAAAACTTTTCCGTAATTTGCCAGATTATCTCCAACGTCAGCCAGGCACAACTGTTTTTCTTGGCATCGGTTTCAATAGCATTTAAACTGCATAATGCACATTTCTAACATCTCTTTGTAGTAATACCAATTTCACTGGAAAACTGTAATCCACTGGGAAGCTGGGGAATAATTTACCACTGTGTCCAATGGTAATATCAATTTAACAATCTAATTTATCCATTATTTCAGAGGGACCTTGAGTTAGAGGATTTATCATTCAGACTAACATAGGCAGAGATTTTTTTCTGACCTTTGACCTGTGTGCTTTCTTTTACAAACTCCTACCCTGTGTGAGAGCACCAGCACTTCACCTGTGAAAGACCGCATTGTACGTATCCTTGGGATTTGTTTTTTTGAACGTGCTGAACTGTACAGGTTATGTTTCTCCTCTATGCTCTTAAAGCATGTCTGCACTGTAGTCAAATATAAATGCACCTCATTTAGACTTACCTGTCTTTAAACCAGCTACCTTGGGACTGATAATCTTGAGCTCTGCTTGGGCTACGTAACCTACTGAAGAAACAGGGCTCTATGCTCTCAGGGCTGCATTGTTATGGATACTGGAATTAGCTAGTTTAAACTCAGTTTGGGAGTGTTCTCATGACATATTCACATCTTTCCCGGAGGGTAATATACTCTTAATGAGTGAAAGATTTTTTGAAATCCACACTAATATTTGGGGCCTGATTCTTCCTCTAGTCCTTTCCATCCTACCTTGGTGGCTCAAAGGAACCCTGAATAGGATGCACATTGCATTTTTATGGACCTACAATACAGAAGCAAGAGTAAATGATCAAAGTTTAAGACTTCTTAACTTAATATTGTAAAAATGTTGTTTCCTATTTGTAAGTACACTTGTGCAACCGTGTGTAAGCTTAGATAAGCACAAGTCTTCAAGAGCTGTAATCACAGTTGTTAATGAGCTGCAACCCTTTCCTCTCTTTACCATTAAGCACTTGATTTTCTGGTCTCTGTTCATCTGATTAAAAAAAAAAAAAAAAAGGAATGAATCCTGAATCCTTCAATCCCGTTTGCTCCAGTCACAAGTAGTTACACAATATAACGAGTCTCTTTTTCACAAACTGACCAGGACTCAGCCTAAAAATTTGTTCACCCCTCTTCCCTGGTCAATCCAATTAGTCATTCTGAAGGCTATGCCCTTATGTGTTTCAAAGGTCTTTACCTACCTAAGATTTATCTCTGGCTTTACATCTGCTCTAAAAGGAAAACTTTTTTTGTAAAAGCTGGAAGCAGATTGCATCTTCAATTCCCATAACTAAAATAGCTCAACCAAGTGGCTTCAGCTTTTCTGTGAAGATAAATATCAATGATTTAAAATCAGAAACGAGAAGTTTCAAGGTCAAAAGGAGCTAACTGTTTTTCAACCTTCTTCAATCAGTGGACTTTCAAAATTTAGTTTGATGATGGAGCTAGAAACCTATATGTAGTGAATTTAGACCTATGGGCAGCATATTCTGTAACTGCAAGTATTTTGTATTTCTTAGAAATAGTCTGCAGACTTCCAGGGTTGAACACCAGACTCAGACTGAGAGGTCTGCTTCTTGGGGTCCATTTTGATTTCTGCAGGATTCAGTCTCTGCTTCTTGTTCATTGCATGGCCATGTCTTTACTTTGGTTAAGCTTACAGATCTGTAGAATGGGGATACTTAGCTACCCCCTTCTAAGAGATGTTGTGGAGCTTCATTATTAGAGAAACACAGACATCTTTCAGAGTAAAAAGATAAGTATCCTATAAATTAAGTAAAGTCATTTACTTGATAAAGCAAGAAAAAATAAACTCAAGACAGTGGTGGGACAAACTGTGTCTGACCCCTATAGTCCTAAAACTTGCAATTCTGCAAGATATGAAATGCATATTGTATACGGTTACTTACCAGCAAATCTGAAAATTCTTTCATAAGATGTGTCCTGTGCTATCATTTGTTTCCTTTTTGAAGCAACACACTGACATATTCAAAATATTGCCTTACAAAAAGAGCTGGCTGAGTGTTGGGAAGTACAGTTATCACATTTGTATAAAATTTTTCAAGTTTCACTAAGCTTTATATCATATCTGACCAGCTGTGCTGCTATGCCCGCTAAAAGCTGGGCAATATTAAGGTCTCAGGATACAGCATGCCTTCAGTACAAGTTCATGCCCTTGGTAGGAGGTCCTGCTCTCCACCCCCAGCCTCCCTGGCTTTCAGTTCTGTTGCACATAACACCTCTGCAATTCCGCTGACGTCGTTGCCTGAACTTTGCGGTGTGGTTTTATACACTTTGTTATAGTTGAACACAATGGAGGTTTGTGCTGGTTTAGAGTTAAGTGTACAATTAACTGTTCTCTTGAACAAGATAAACAATACTGATTAACTACTTCTTTCTGTGTAAAGATAAATCACTATAACCAATTCCTGATTTGTTTTGCTGTGTAATATATCAGCCTGAATATTCAGTTACGCAAAATAGAGCAAGCAATCTTGTGAACTTTCCTATTTTTAATGAAAAATGTGGTAAGTGAATTAGAGACTGCATTTGAAAACTTGATCATTTTAGAGTGTTGTATCACTAGGCAGATCGTCGCTTTTTGGGAATGAATAGAATGAGTATGTTGGCAACATCCCAGTTTGCCAGACTGGTCTTAGTAAGAATTTCTGCACTGATTATTCTGACTGATTCAATGCTACAAGCTCACTTTCTTTATCCAAAAACCTTAGAGAGTGTTATGGTCTGTTGTTTTCATCTTATTCTTTCATAGAAGTTCTTCTCTGAAGGTGACAGATCTACTTGAAAAGTATATATCTTTCTGCATAGTCATTATTTAGAATGGCTGTGCTCCTCCAAAATGCCTCACATGATCCAATACTTTGGGGCTGCTGATATGCTAACACTGAATTACCTAATGCAAACAAATAGGATATCTGAAGAACTACTGTCTCCATGCCAGATGTTTTATCTTGGGAAACCACTGTGCCCTCATGTCAGTTTTTTCTATCTTTGACAAAGCAGTGGTTCCGGTTTAGTGCCTAATTCTTTTGTGAACTGTTGAGTAGTACATTTGGTTTTATATTGCCTTGTGTAAATCAAATCACCATAAAACTAATGAAATCCCTGAACGCTGTTCAGTTCGCTGATTGTGGCTCTTGTTTCCTGTGCCCTGAATTTGTACAGTATGTGAAGTGTGAAGCAGATATATAACATACAGCTGGTGTCAGTATCACTCAAAACAGAGGTTATAGAGTGACTGAGGCAGAGCTTTGAACTTCTTCATCTAAAAGTCTCAATAACTTGCTATCAACTCTTTCCTTTCATATGTCCGAGTCTCTCTGTCGCACCATTCAGGAAAATTTTATCAAGGAACTTCCAATGAAAAAAGCTTCATTTATCTTCTCTCCAGTTTCTACAACATGTGATTAGATGTGATTTTTCTCTATGTATGTTAAAAAAAAAAAAAAAAGCCCATGTAAATTTCTCTTTGCTACCTTTGGTTTCAAAAGAGATAAGGACTTTTACTGAATCTACCACAGTCTTGGAACTTCTGAAGAATAACACACACCCTTGAGTTCAGAGGGTCAAATACACTCCTGTGCGGTGGGTTAGTACAAATCTTATCACTGTGTAAGTGCCTCATAAATCTTGAAAATAGGATTTTTGTGTTTATGGGGATAAATTTTGCCTAACTCAGAGTACATCTTGTAGTGAATATGGCTGTTTGTAAAGGTCTTTGGACTCTGGTTATAGGTAAGAAGTAGGGAACAATGCAGGTATGGATATTGCAGTCTAGCTTTTACTAATCAGTGATCACACTGCAATTCAAAAGATATAAACGTGACTGACTAGACTAGAAGCCAGGCATTCCTGAGTCTCTGTAGCAGATTTGCCATTGTTTTGTGTGCAGCCAAGTGTGAGCCACTTAATTTTTATAAGCATGAAGAACATAAGATTGTATGCATAAGAATACTTTCTTTTTGCCCAGTATGGCAGCAGATACTAATTAGTTAATGCCCCTGTAGCTTTATAAGGTATATCTAATGTACAAAAGCAGCTCCTATGGTGCTCTCTCCTAAGGTCACAGTAAGCCATGTCTACTATGGATAAATTTTATTTCCTCTATGGCAGCTTTTTTAATATTAAATGTCTGAAATTCAAGCTGTGCTTATGGATTACATCTACTTGCAATCTGTAAGACTTTGTATATCCCTGGCTAAGCAAACATAATTCTGATCCTAGGTTTCTAGAGAAACTGCTTGTGGAAACAAGATTTAAAACTTGTTTTCCGTTAGTATTTAAGCATGAGCTTAAAATTTGCACTAATAAAATTCAGATGCATAATTGTACTTAGAATCTGAATTTGGGAGGGTCATCAAGATTGCTGGAAAAAGTGTATATACAATTCAAGCAAATATTTACAGGAAATACTTATATGTTACTTACTTGGATCTAGCAGAAAATTTAGTATTGTCATGTCTTTTATTACTCTCCTCTATAATCTGTTTTTTAGAAGAGATTTTTGAGACTGTATTTGTTTACATTTGAGCTAATTAGGAGTAAGTCCATTAAAGTCAACAGAGATAAAGCGGCATAGAGCCATTAAGATTAAGCTCTGATTTAATCTGATGTGGCATTTTTAATTTTTTTTTTCCCGTCAGAATGATTCTGGAAGCTACTGAGGGTCCTCAGTTCCTCTGGCAGTTCCTTGGTATCTGGATTCTCCATACTATTTTGTAGGATCAAACTTTCCAGAATTGCTCATGGATTTCATCTGTAAACTTGAGAAATGAATCTTGTAGATATGACATACATTTTGTTGTTATTTCAGGCCACTTTATGCTTGATCTGATCTTTAAGGTCAGTGTTCTGGTCTCTTTTTTAGAATAAACAAGGTTGTATCCTTCTTTGACCCGGAGAGCACATCTTAAAAGTATGTGTGACAGAGCTGCAGTTTACATTACATTTGTTTCAACAGTTGATTCTGATAGCCAGTAAGAAGGGGGCATATTGGTGTTGCCTGTCTGAATTTATGACTGTGCCTTCATCATTTCTATAATTCTTTATTGCAGCAATGTCCTGGGAAAGTTTTTATCTGACTAGGGTAGGTGATAACACAGTGGCCACACTGATGTGAAAAAATTTTAATGTTAAATGTACAACTAGCAGGGTTTGGAAGCTGTTGTTTTCCCTCCATGCTACCTATGGGCTCTATTTACCAAGAAACTTCACATCGAAGGACATTCTCAAACTATCTTAAAATTTACACACTAGCCCTTTAACAGAAAGAATCAGTGAAACACCCAAGAAAGAGACAGTATGAGAAGAAGAAAATTATTGTAAAGCTGAAGTTTGGAAAGATTTTTCCCAGTACTGACCAAGATCATAATTTATATTAATAGACCACTGCAATCTCAGAAGTTTGCCACATAATACAAATGATATTGCTAGTTACTCCTCTATATCTAAGCTCCATTTTGATCAGGAGAAGCGCTGTCTCCTGGCACACTAAAATACTTTCCGCACAGCTTAGATCTCCTAATAGTCAGATTTCAGATGAAATAACATCCCTGAATGGGTGTTGACTGCACAGGTGCAGAATCATCCCTCTGTGTACAGGCAATCCTCATGCCATACGATCGTGCTCTTCAGTTAACTAGTATTTGCTTTCTCTCAGAAGCCAGATCAAGAATAATGCAATTAGATAGAGATACATGTCAACAAAGGGGTTTTAGAGAGAAAATTTGTCCTTAGTACTGAAGAAATGTGAATATTGTAGTGACTGCTTGTGGGTCACAAATGCTATCTGTCTGGAGCAGAGAGTGTGAACAGACTGGGGAATCACCCTTTGGCTCCAGAGCACTCAGCCTCTTGGTCTCTTCATAAGTACCAAGGGCATTGGGTCTGGGAGCAGGAGAAATGGCCCCACCTATTAAAGGCTTTCTGCAAAAGGTGATCTAATTAAAAAGAGATTTTTTAAAAAGGTCTTAAGATAAAGAGTTGTCTTGACAGGGGTAAATCTATACAGAAAAGAAATTAATAGGCTAAGGCCAAGTATACAAGCCCAAATAGGAGAATTGTTTGAATGTACCTACAGCTAATACCAACTACAAAAAGCAGCGTTCCCTGTCATATAAAAGCCATCCAGGAAAGTCATATATATCCCAATACATTTATATTCCAGCTTTTGTTTGTGTACAAACACTATAAAAATGTCCGTACTGATATAATGATAACAATTTCTGGTCAAAGGCATTCATTCTCAGCTTACCAGGGTATGGCTCAGGCTTTCAAGTGCGATTTGCCTTTTGGGACATTTCAGATGAGAGCAAATATCTCTCCCCTTTGTTTATAAATCACTTTGTTTGAAGATTCATTATCCTGCAGCGAGAGGTTAATCTTTTCTCAGTTCTAAATCAGTTCATTATGACGTTCTGGAGTTCTCCCATTATATCTGACGTGGACCTAAAAATTTTGGCTAGAATCTTGGTCATTAAATAGAATTTCTGGTTATACCTAAATGCAAACATTTAGATATTCCCCACTGGAGAAAAAATTCTGAGCATTTGCACATTGCACTGTGATTCATTATTCAAATATAGTATTGTACATGATATAAAACTATTTAAATCTAATAGTGGGGCAGCACAAAGATCAAAATGGTGCAATTGAAACGAAGAGTGAACAGAGAGAAAGCTGTCTGAATGGTGATAATAAAACACAAGAATCTGTAACATTTCATTTAAACATTTTGCCTATTGAAATATAATTAAAATTGGCACATTCTTTTAATTTTAGTTAAGAAAAACTTTATTTTTCCCTGGGAAACTGATCCTTCTTTTTTTTTTTTATGATCATCATCTTTGGTCCAGGTTTTTGGGTGATCTTTTGGGTTCTGAATGGTGATCAAGAAAAGTTAGGACAAATTCTCCATATTTACAGGGAGTTTCATGGTACCTCTCTAATCTCTTCTTCCCCACATCTCTTGGCTGTTCAAAAGAAATTCTGTATATATTAACAGAAGGTCATTTCTATGGGAGATACTGCTGGGAAGAACAGACAGCTACGTAATATAGCACCTTTTTCCCACAAATATTCCTGGTATCAGTCTGACAAAAGTGATTAATGAAATGCTGGCCCTTACTTCAAATTGTAAATACTTCAAATTGTAAATACTTCAAATTGTTTATCCCTGTGCTTCAGAAAGCTACCATTGTAGGGAAGCAAAGAGAACTTCCGTCTATTATTTGTAAACTGCAGGAGGCTAAATAATCTATTGCACTATAAACAGCACTCACACAGATATTCACACACACTGCAAAAGAATTCAAGCTTTGTCTAGAGTAAAATGAAGTCCCAGAGGTAATTTCTGTACTGTGTGGGAAATGATGTCTCCTGCACGAAATTTATAGCCATGATTGTTTAAAAGAAATGAAAAATATAGTGTTAAATGTTTTTAACAAAAAGATTCAATTGTTTCATATTTTTCATCTGAGTCACACCATTACCAATTTATAGAAGCTATAAATCCTGTTTTAGGTCACTTCATAGGAACTAGTTTGACTAACTCCAATATATTGTTTTGGTCACATTATAAAATGATTTATTGATTATGCATTTAATTTGAATTCATTGCTGGCCTACACTGAAAATAATAGAGTTTTTACTGAGGTTCACCAAAAAGCGTTTGGAAATAGCATTAGAAAATAACTAGAAATATTTGTTTAATTCAGTTTATAACAGGCAATAATAGCTGTTCAGAAATAACAGATCATTTGTCTTAAGCAGATTTTTTTCGCCACCTTATTTATATGTAACAGAATGCTCTAGGTGTGATGATCAAAGAGTTAAAATACTGCCACTTCAAATCCTGAGGCATTCTTTCAGGTCTTGTCCTGGGCTGATACCGAGAGCCTCCTCATATGACCCTGCTGTGATTGGGCTGGAGGCTTGAAGGTGATTAGACATGATAATAGAAATATGGTCCCTTACATGACCTTTGCTATAGAAACAGGCATCAACATGCTTTTCTTAATGAGTTTTCTCTTCTCATATGTGATGATTAATTTGCAATATAGCTAAGAATCATCTTGATCTGTATATGGAGGGGAAACTCTGAACTGAAATTTGTGATGTTTCTACTCATTTTTCTCTCAGGGCAAAACAATGATTAGTCTTCACCGAAAGAAATGAATCATGGTTTCCTAACCTGAGTTTTCGGTGATTATCAACAAGTGGCTCAATTTTGTTTTTGCTTTAGCTGCTCTGTCAGTAAAAGGAGCATAAAAATACTTGGCTGTTCTACAACACCCATGAGCCAAAGCTGATGCTCATAGGGCAATTGAGTTCAGTAAATGTTAATCATAGAATCACAGAAAGGTTGAGGTTGAAAGGGACCTCTGGAGATCATCTAGTCCAACCCTCTTGCGCAAGCAGGGTCACCTAGAGCACATTGCCCAGGATTGTGTCCAGATGGCTTTGGAGTATTTCCAAGGATGGAGACTCTACTGCCTCTGGGCAACCTGTTCCAGTGCTCAGAGTAAAGCCTTCACAGTAAAGAAGTTTTTCCTCATGCTCAGATGGAATCTTCTGTGTTTCTGTTTGTGCCTGTTACCTCTTGTCCTATCGCTGGGCACCATTGAGAAGAGTCTGGCCCATCTTCTGTACACTCTCCCTTCAGATACCTATATGCATTGATAAGATCTCCTCTCAGCTTTCTCTTCTCCAGGCTAAACAGGCCCAGATCTCTCAGTCTTTCCTCATAGGAGAGATGCTCCAGTCCCTTAATCATCTTTGTAGCCCTTTGCTGGACTTGCTCCAGTAACTCCATGTCTCTCTTGTATTGGGGAGCCCATAACTGGACGCAGTACTTCAGATGTGGCCTCACCAGGGCTGAGTAGAGGGGGAGGATTAGCTCCCTCAACCTGCTGGCAATGCTCTTCCTAATGCAAACCAGGATACCATTGGCTGCCTTTGCCATAGGGCACATTGCTGGCTCATGGTCAACTAGTTGTCCACCAGGACTCCCAGGTCTTTCTCAGTAGAGCTGCTTTCCAGCAGGTCAACCCCCAGAAATGTTAATGCTGGGTGAGGGCAAGTTAGTGATTGTTATTTATTTGGATTAATTGAATATAAGAATAATTGAAGGAGAAGATAAAAATTTGTCCCTTTGTACTTGTGAGGATTTGAGAAGCTGCATTGGTTTTGTCCTCTAGCTCTCTCTGCTGAGGTGAATTTTTTCTTTGAGGAGAGAAATGTCCTAAAAGTACACTGAAGTGAAAACTTTTAATATGCAGAAAAATACTGCTATGTCTCACCTGCCCTTTAAACCTGCTATCCCTTTCCCCCAAATCAGAATGCACCTTGCCTTTATATGATGTTGCCATTAAATAAGACAAGCGCTGGATTCTCATACTCTTGCTCTCACCCTTTGTGGGATGCTGGGAGTCAGAGGGAAGCATCGAAATGTTGTGTCTCGGTTATAAGCCCCCACTGTCACTCACTGCATGGGCTTTGGACTAGGCAAGGATCTAGCAAACTTATTTTGACTCCATGCTTGCAGATATTCCTCACACTAACATTTTTACTGCATTTAAGTCCCTTTGCCTTATCTGAGTAGTTCAATGAGGCCCAGAGCAGCCTTTCATAGGGTTTTGAGGAGAACCATGAAATGGTTGATGCAGATGCAACCAGGTATTTTCCCTGCAAAGTATCTATCCACCAGCTATTCAAATTCACATGTTTAGTCAAATTAATCATTTAAAGATAAGCATCAGGCATTTTTCAGCAAAACCCTCACTGAAACAATTGCATGTTTCATAGTTTCCAAACACTTCCACAAGTCAGTAGATTTATGATTAAGAAAAACCCACCAATACCCTATCACATTCAACAGCTTGCAAAAACAAACTTCCTCCCAAATTTGACGTTCCCTGTTCATGGCATAAACTGGTTTAAAGGGCTGTTACTGCATAAGACCTTTGTAATTGTTTGGTTGAAAGTTGCTTGCTGTCTCAGTAAATTGTTCGCACTGAGTACCTACTTCTGTTTGCTCTTGTAATGCACTTGTACTATGCCTGCTTGCAGCAGTCAATGCAACTGATTGTTAATAGGCTGTGTAAAAGCTGACCTTCAGTAACAAGGAAATAATCTTCAGCCCTTTAAGAGTTAGAAGATTCTGCAGAAATTAATTGACTTTTCTGTAGTAATTCACCAGGTGTTTTGGGGCTGGACTATGCTTTTGTCATTTAGCCCTAACCTCAGAGGGTCACAATTCTTCCCACACTCCCCTGTTGTTCTTGAGAAAAGTAACCATGAGCAGTTCTGGAAAAGGGACAGACTTTTTTCTCTCCAGGTACCCAACCTATTCTCCCAGATACTCTCCACGATACTCCATTTTTCATCCTCTTGTTCCCTGAATGCAGTGTGAGGAGCATTCTGCACTGGACCCAGCCCCCTATCTGGTTAGAACTAATGCATAAAATTAATAGGCTCTTTACCATCCTATGGCTGTTCCTTATTAAAAAGAGATTTGTTCGCTTCTTTGCATAAATGTCATTCATTGGCCTAATTCATGTGTTTGTCAGTTATGGTCCCAATGTTTCCCTGCCCTTTAGGGAGTGAAGTCTGCTTCAGTCAAACAATGGCAATAAGGTTTGAACTTGCTTGTATGGACTTAGTTAAAAATAACAGTGTAGACAAAAATGCATTCAGTTGCTCAACAAGTCATAGCCCATACACTAGCTGGAAATATAACTACATTAAAATCAGGAAGCTAGGAATCCTCTCAGAAAATGCAACTGGATTCCATTTCACTTATTCTCTGAGGTATTATAAAAGTTTAATTACATAATAAATGTGGTTGGGAATCATTCACTGAAATGATTTATGTCTATGCTGGAAAGTGTCACTTCATCAGAACCACAACTTCTTTTCTGAAATATTCCGTCTTTGATAAAAATTTCTTCAAGATAGATGTTTGGAGCCCAAGAGTAGAATTTGGTGGGAAAAGAACTGGGGCTGGTAGCTGGGGATGCCTGTCCTAGAATAGTGGCTAGCCCAGAGGTTACAGTATTTGCATAAAATGCAATAACTTATATTCCTGACCTGAATTCAGCATCAGTGCCCTAAACACCAGAACGTTAGCTAATCTGTGATGGGTGTTTATTTCTCTCTTGTTTTCACTAACGTAAACAGGAACAAGTGGGTGTATGTGGCCCATAATTATACTTTAACTAGAAATTAAAAGACAGTGTGTAACAATGAGAAGATTAAGGTAATGGAAGAGCTTTCCGATAGGAACAGCAAAACTTCTAATTTGATATGGCACAAATCCTAATTTAGTTAACATAGAACTTGATCTGTTTTTAAAAGGATTATGCACGTGGTTGCCAATAATTGCAGAGAGGGGGAACATGATACCCCAGCAGGCTCATTCCAGTTGTGTTTTTAAAAAGCCTTCTAAATTCCTGTCTTCATCTTGCTGCCAAATGAGGACAGTTTTTGAACTTAAGGTGTGGTGGAGCAATAAAACTGTTTCCTTCTTAACTCTGTTGTATTAACAGCTGTAAACTCAGGCTTTTTAAAATGCATTGAATTAGTTGTCTGAATGGCAGCTAAGTCATAACACCTGTTTTTTGTGCATTTTCATGCATTTACATTCTTAGTTTTAGTCACATCTCTCAAAGTATCAAAGCCCAACCACAGGGAATAAGATGTGACAAAGTGCTAATCTGAGAGGCACAGAAACTATCAACACAGGAGTCCTAAAATACCTAGGATGCTCTTCATGAGCATAGAAATTATCCAGATTCTCTTTTCTGGCTGTTTATTTCTGAGTTGAATACCCTGCAAAAAGAAGGAATGCAACAGACTCCTGTAGCAGGAAAATTTGTGAAAACCTTGAAAGGTATGATTAAAGGTACACTAGCACACATTGCATTCTCTTTTTGTTCCTTTAGTATGACAGACAATTAAGAATTCATGGCTTATACATTGTTCAATTTTATAGCTTAATAAATACAACTTGGTGTCATTAAAAATATAAAATTAATATTTGGAAAAATTGTGGTACAGTGCATCCCAGTTAACTTAAAATTGTCATCGCTAGGCCAAAACTAACTCTAAAATTAAATTTCAAGTCTGTTAATCACCATCTTTTTAGAGAACTAATTATACTTGATTTTTAAAATAATAAGAAAATGGCAGATGGTTTGTTCTGTATTCTCAGAAAGCAAAAATCTCCTGAAAAAGGGGAGTGGGAGAACCAGATATTGCATTCTGATATTCATGTATTATGTGGAGTAGTTGTTTTCAAACTAACACAGGAAAACATGAAGATTTACAATTAATTAATCTAAAATAGTTGCAGGTACATCTCATCTAATAAGTGGTTTCTCATTCACATTCTATAACTTCTTTGCTGAACAGTTTTAGCACCTAAATTGCTAACAGAGTGACACCATTATCTGATCAGATGTACTGACAAACATTCATAGAAATGGAAACTGGATAAGGTGAATCAAGGTCTTTAACTAAATAGAGTTGCTATTAATAAACTCACATTCTTCCTGTCACCTTTGAACACATGGTGATTTTATTCTGACAGGATACAAAAGGGTCCATTCCTTCTTGATAATTTACAGGAGGTTAGTTTTAGTAGTGTGTCCTAGCTGTATCATTTTTAACTGACAAAGGAAAAATGTAAGATTTTACCAAGTCTTAATTTAACTTAGTTATGTCCATAAAATATCCTGTGCCATGAACACAGCCATGTTGTTCATTCCTCCCTCCTCCACAATACTTTCAAATGGCCTAAATCCTCCACTAAAGGCCTGATATAAATATCACTAAAACTCGGAAGTTTTAAAATCTGAATTTGATTTTAATTTTTCTAATTAGTCTTTTGCAATTCCAAAACACAGAGGTCCTGAACAAGCTTCACCATTCCTAATTTTAACCATCCAAAAATTACCATCCAAAAATTTTGTTTCCTCTCTCTCTGGCCTCTTGACAATGTTGGAAGCGTAGACAACTAGCTTAAACTGAGGCCTATCACAGGGCAATGTTCCCAAATGTTCTTAGACATATGTTTTAGGGATGCAATTCATTTTCCTGTCTCTCCTTACTAATCGCTCAAGGAGATTAGTTTATACTTTATAGGGCTTTAGGTGGGAGATGTGTGTTCTTCCCAAAGCTACGCTACTTGTAGTTGAAATCACAGAGAGACCTTCTGGCTGTGCCAAAAGCTAAGTGCAGAGCTAGCATAGCATCATTAGGCTGATACTTTTAAGGGTTGCCTGAAAAGTCCAGCTCTGGAAAACAGGAAATGTGTCATGAGATTGAGTAGCTCTGAATATTACTATTTCTCATCACCACCATTTTCTCTAACCACAAGCATGTTTACAGGTTTTGCTTGTTCAGTCTATCTTTTTGTGTCTTCTTAGGAGAAATGTAATCACTCTGCAAAGAGTTACACCTTTCACAGAGGGCTGTGCCTCTAGTATTCCAAAAGTTAAAATGGACATTGGCCTTAATGAGAGTAGAGTCTGATGATCGGGTACTGTTGTTCTGTGTGTCCGGTTACATTATTGGTTTGAATTCTTTTGCCTATTTATTTGCTCTCTGTAAAGGCCAAGATTTAAACTGGCAACTCTGAGAATGCTCAAGGACAGATTACCAGATTGCTCTGAGTGGTGTATATGGTTCATCATTAGTTCAGCACACTCGGAGACAGGGTTGAAGACTTCATATCAAGAGAAAGGTTTTCAAGTGATATTTTATTGTAATAAGTTTGAGAAAAAACGCAGCTAATAAGATTCAGCTTCGGCCAGGTTGTGGAAATTCAGATCTTAATAAACTGCTATATTATAAATAACAAACAAAGAAAAAAGTTAAATAAGGTATATTGTGAGTTCTGTTTCTCACTGTTGAACTGGTCACTTCTTAGACTGAACACTTCTGAGAAATTCAAACAAGATAGAGCAGAGTAGAACCACATTAAAAATACTAATGGTTTGAGAGTTTATTTGTAGATAAATGCCAGCTCCTGCCTTTGTTCTCCTTTAAATCCCAAAGTGGGCTGATTTGTATATGGAATGACAATTCTGTAATTTCCTAGGTCAGCAAATATTGCTACTAGAATTCAACAAAACAATTTTCCCAGAAACTGAGATTCCAGATCTAGAACAGAAACAGGTTCAATAGAATAAAAGGCACAACAAAGGAGATGCATCAGACACTCCCAAAATGCTGATGTTAATGTCAAACCTCAGCCTGATGCTAGAGTTAAGGTATGAATTCACTGATAATCTTGTTTGTCAGTTACTTCTGAGTCTTAACTGAATCTGAGATGGGTATTTCAATAGCATTTGAAAGAGTTATTTCATTTTGTTTTTTTTTTTTTTTTAACTTCAAAAGGGAGGGAATGGAAGGAGAGAGGAGAGGCAGCCCTAAATAGAAGAGGTAGCACTTAGCACTGAGAAAGAAAAAAGACGTTATGACCATGTTCTAACATTAGTTTTAGTTCTACAGCAGAACTTACTGCTCAGGGACAAGGCAGAAAGATTTCCTCAACTTGTTTGGGGTAGCTGTTTATTTTTACTTTACTTTTTATTGAAAATTGAAAAATCCTTCATGTTGAGCTGAGGAAAGGTGTGTGTCTGAGAGAAAGGGTCATAAGAGAGGACCTTAGAGGCACCACATCTGGGGTTGGGAGATCTGTGCTCAATTTCCAGCTCTGATAGAGTTATCTGGACACCAAATGAGCAGTTTGCTGTTCCTTGGATTGCTTTTGCACTTAGAAAATGGGATTACTCCCAAGCAGAATTATTGAAAGACTACATTAATCTATGTGGAAGTCTCAGGCATGGCCAATTAGGCACCTGAATAAATGGTGTAGAGCCAACACTAGAGAACTCAGTAATTGCTGTCTTTTAGCTCAGGTGTTTGATTTGCTTTTTGACCTGTTTTGTGAGAAGATACCAAGACACATGTGTTATCCATTAATTGTGTGACCGCAAAAATGGGTTTGTGTGTGACAGAGCCATGATAGACCTGAATGACAAAGAGAAGCCTGACCTTCCTGGTCTATTATTTTTCTTTGCATGGCAGAATGAATGTTGGTTACATGAAGAGTTGAGCAATATTGTGCAGAGGCAAAACAGGAAGGAAACTCAAAAGAATTTTGTCAAAAGTACCAGCTGTAAAATGCACTGTGAGACCTTACACATGCAAGTACTTTGGCTTCTCGTTATTTCTGATTTGTGTTTTTTTAAAAGATTTCATTTTCCATTGCTAATCCTGCTCTTCTACATCATCACATGTCCTCTCTTTTCTTCCCATCACACAACAGAAATCTTGTAATTCAGTGTTTCTCATGTTTTTTCTCTATGTTTAGACATCCAGTTTGGGTCTCTGGATTGCTTGGTAAGCCTATGTTTCTCTTTTTACTACTAGGGAACTTGGGCTTCTCACTGTGAGGACTCTGAAATACACCTTCTTTAGATGCCTAAATTAGAGAGTAGGAATGTCCCATTTGTGTCTCATGCATTTTGTCTGTATTCTTTGTTTTATCTGTTTTATTGTTCTAGAAAGTGGAAGTGAAGGAGAGACAGCAGAGGAGGCAAAGACTGCAATTACCCAGGAATGTTTTTTGTTTGACTCTTGGATGATGTTTTACATTAAGTTCAGCGTGAACAAAATGTACCCAGGTGGGCATTTTTGCATACAGAGGACCAACCACCCCTTGTCTTCAACAGCTCCTCTCTTGTGCAATAGCAAGTGTGTGTGCAGCAATGTATATATTAAAAACATACTTCAGAACCCTAGTCCTTTACATCTCCTTTTCTCTGAGTTATTTAAATGGTGATTTCCTCTCCTTGTTCCTTTCATCTGGATTCTTCTGAATTCTTACCACGTCTTGGAGCTCTTTTTTCTGAAGATTTCATTTCTGTAAAGTTGTATCTCCTCTCTCTTTTCCCACCTCACGCCATTCTTGCAATCCACTGGCTCTCTGAGTTTTCTTCATGCACCTTCACACAACAGTGTGCACCCTGCTCCCTGTTTGCAGGCCTAGAACAGCTTATGTGGGAGTTCCTAGACTGAAGGCCACCCCAGGGAGAGGGCAGCGAAGGATGCTGCCAAATGGCCTCTGAAAGCAGAGGCACAAAAGAGTGGGGAAGGAGTGACTGAGGGAGGGTGCTTCAGTAAGAAAACTCTGGCCCCGGCAAGAGGGAGGCATACTTTATTCAACAGCTATAGATACTACCCATGGAATCTGGGAAATGCTTTAACAGCTACCTCCAGTTTGTGGATGAACAGACCATAGCTAATGAATTTGCATTTTTCTGTTGCCTTTATATGTTTGTTGTCTTTTAATAATATTTTTGTTACAGTGGCTGAATGACTTAATTTCCAGCACAGAAGGAAAGTTCTAAAAGAAGACAATAATAATAATCATCATCATCATCATCATCACTGTGTTAGTGGTATATCTACCCTTGGTTACAAAACAATGTCATTGAACCCAGCCCCAAAACACTGGTGGAAGAAAGATGAGCATTTATAACTCATAAAAGTAGGCTGGGCTGATGAAGAAAAGGCGTCTAGAATATAACAGTAAACTGGTAATGAAGAAAGGGAAGAAGGAGGTGTTTATGCTATGGGCAGGAAATACTCAGAGGAAACCAGTGTCACTGGAGTAGAATTTATATGCCTTGGATCAAAAGCTCAGCTTCAGTCTGTATGGTCTCTGACAACAAAGACACATGCATGAGAGGAGAAAAGTTCTGTAGACATTTGTAGGATCATTACTTGATCAAACCCATTGACAAACTAATCATGGTGCAATTAAGAAGAAAAATATATGATACTATATATGATACTGGGAGTCCAAAACTGCCAACAGCAGGCTGGGGCAAGAAAAACTTAGAATATATTTGAAAGCAGAAACTCATGAGGAACTGGTATACCAGCAAGAGATTTAACTTCAGTCCGTTCAGCCTCAGGCAGTTTCAAAAGCCATTAGTGATCCAGAGAGCCTCAGTTATTGGAGTTCCCAGACTAAGACACCTTAAATCTAGTTTCTCAATTTTAGGCCTTTTCAGCACATCTGAGTATGGTACCCAGTAATATTAATCATTTTTGTCTGTCTGGGATGTGAGCCCTCTCTCAAATTAAATTGATAGTGGGACATAGCAACCCACAGGTTTCCTCATTAAATAGCTTAGGCAGCTTTTAATTGCCTGCTTATAAAGTTTTGCATTGAAGTGGAACTGATCCTAGTGTCATTTTCCTTCCAACAAAATTTACTGTAGATTTTTTCTTGACTGGGCACCTGCAGTATTTCTGTATTTTTGTCATATGCTGGTATCTGATCTGTTCAATTAAATTCTTTCTTGGTGTTTTAGAAAAGAAGGCGATAACAAAGGTTAAAGAAATGAAAACTACTCCTTTCTGGAGGTGAATTATTGCAGAGCTATTGCTACAACATAGGAAAACTGAAACTTAATTTCTGTGCTAAATATTAACAGTGGCAACACAACGACGGTTACTCTGAAACGTCAATGATATGAGTCCAGAGGCAAGTGATGTATCTGTTTCAACCATCTGGGATTTTTACACCTTTTCAATGTTTGTTTGCCAGTTTCTTCTCCCACCTATCTGGAGGTTTATGGCAAAGTAAATTTGTTAATCCTAACAACCGTATTTTCATTTGGAAGCTGGACAGACTGTCAATAAACATCAAAGAACCACTTGAACTTCAGAGGACACCTGTTAAAAGAAAGGGTTCACGCATCAAAGAGATTTGTCAGAGTAAAAAATGTTTATTAGACTGTTTGATGGCAGTTATCACTCCTGAGCCTTGCTGGTCTCCCCAAACATTGTGTAGTTAAAGACTTAAAATGCCATCAGTTGGGGTTTTTTTGCGTATGTGCTTCATATGCCTTTTTTGGCCAGCATTTCAATAAGGTCTTCATCTTTTATGTTAATGAGAAATGTTTTATAGATCTAGGTCTATAACTTTCCCAAAGGCAAGGAGTCTTTACAAACTTAACCAAAGCTGGCTGACGTCAGTGAACTTGCCTCACACACAATGGACCCAGTCCAAGGCCCTTTAAAGTCAACTGGAATCTTTCCACTGCTTCTGTGTACTTTGCCTCATATCCTTGGGGCCAAATACTGTCACTGAAAGTTGCATGAATATATTTCTCTCATGAATAATCTAGCTGAATTCAAATCCTGACACTACTCATGGGATCAAAACAGTAATCAGTATAGATGAGAATGCAGAATCTGCTATGAATGCTGCCAGTACCACCTTATAGTTCACAATTTACATGTACCCTTTGAATTAGGCGTTATTATGTGATCAGGGAAGTAGCAGTTTTATTTCGGGAATATCCTGCCTAATTGTGTGTATGCAGTGTACATTTTTATAATATTTATTTATTCACCAATGGAATTTTAGTTAAAGATGAAAAGGTATAGCTCTTTAAAATTTAAGCAGTTTTACTGCAGAAAGAATCCTATGTTATTGCAAAAAGATGCATAAAATCTAAGGTCCTAGAATAATAGAAGTATTCAGGGCTTTTGATGCTAAGATAATCATTTAAATATTTGTGTTTGATTTAGTGCACCTTTTAAAAATTATCTTTTTTCTTAAAGCTTAAGTATCTTGGCAAGATATAGTTTTGGAGGTGAGAGGTCATGGATTTTATTTTCCAGATAGGCATGGGATTTCCAGGTGCCAGATCCTATTCTCACAGAAATGCAACTTGATTCTCTTTAGTGCTAGAAATATGAGTACTCATCTACATCTAAACCTCTTTTTGAAGATATTTATTGGCTAATCTTGATATTTATAAACAAACTTAATGCAATGTCAGATATGCAAAATTCACTATAGAATGCCACACACCCTCTTAACATTATTCCAAGTGAAGTGCGCCTTATGTTTTCACAAATAGCCTACTTCAGGATGGCCTCCTAAATGCACCCTATTATCCCGCTTCTCAGGTGCTCCAACTCATTGCCATCAAGCTGACTCCCATGGCCCTCTTACCTGTTCTGGTACTATGCAATCAAAAATGCTTTACATAATAAGAGCTTTACAGTTTGCACTCCAGATTAGGTGGCACACATCTCCAGGAGTCCTTGGACAGCTCTGCCACACTGCTGCTGGTGCTCAGGTTTGCTAGTATCCATGCTGCGCTGATACTTCCTGGCTGTCATACAGACCTGATTGGCAGATGAGTACAAGCACAGCGTCCCACCCAATAATAATAGTCTATGTTCAACAGCAGTTCCATTTCTGGTTATAGAAACAGATTGAAATGAAATAGAAAAGTACCTACTGTTCTCAGAACTTTTTCCCCTGCAAACTGCTTCTTTAATCTTCCTAGGACTTTTCTCAGTTTATTTTTTGGGAGTTTATTTGATTTATGGTTTTATTAATTTTCCAAGAACTTTTGCTAGTAGCATAATTTGCCAGTGTTTTTCCAACGGGAAATGAGATCAAGACTGGTGCATGATGCCAATTTTCAAAATTTTATTACCAGCAGAGAAATGTTCCTTGGAGAAATGTTGAGTTTTACCACCTGTGTTCTCAGTCCTGAAGATAGTTTTCTGTAAGGACTTGGGCAAATCTCTTCACAGCACTCCACCTCAGTTTTCTTCTGTGTAAAATGGGGATAATAATGCCTGGAAAAACACAGTTGAAAGCACAAATGGAAAGTCTTGTAGGAGTGAAAGATGTTATTTCTGACTGAAATCTTGGAGCGTTATTGAGGATCTTACAGAGTAGTTTTTAGTGTCCTGTTTGTGATACTGCAGAATCAAAGAGAAGCCAAACTTAATTTCACAGAATCTTTCAATCACTTTTCACTTGGTCAATGTTTCAATTGTTAGCTGGATTTGCTTAGGTACATGCTGAGTGAAAACTATTAGGCCATTACTGCTGGTGTCTATAGAGGGGTAAAACATTTTTTTTTGTGATCTATGAGAGTCTCCTTTCTGATGTCCACTGGATTAGATGGTTTGGATTGAACTGTACAAGAAGAGAAGAAAAAAGACAACCAAAATCCATAATGAAATACCACATAATTCAATGGAAATTTACTTCCAGATGTTTTCAGCGTTCTCAGGGTCACCCTTGTTACAGAATACAACAGCAGCTGCTTCTTCTAGTTTGCTCTGGTATAGTATGAAATGTCTTCTTACACTAAGATAATACTAACAAAAATTCTATTTCTTTACTCAGACATGCTAGTGCTACTGTGGTTCTTTTTTTAGTGATAGCTTACAGTTCTCATTTTTAGAATGAATACCAATTTTCTGATACAGGTAAAAGATCAGGATCACGACCTGTCTCCTGAAGTTTGCTCTTAGTCATTCATAAATTCTGAAGGAATGCAAAGGTGGTTATCATCCTGTACAACTAGGGCATAGTTTGAAGTTTTGAGAATGATAGGAGATTGACAATCACTGCTCACAGTGATTGGATAGGTATTTTAGCAAAGTGCTAAAAAGCAGTATACTGGCTTTTTAAGGAAATTTTGTATTACATATTAATTGTAACTATCCACAGCTTTAAAATTAAAGAAAAAGTTTTTAGTAAGAGTTGGAACCAGATGAAATCAAGTCTCAAACATCTAGACTTCTGGGTAACTTGAGAGCCATCTCTGCATCCATAAACTTAGGTCCAATCTGCCTTTACCAGTTAGTCCAAAATGATTGAATTATGCAGACATCTTAGTTAAGAACCAAAGTTTTCATGCCTATTCGTATGTAATATGATGTTGAAGAGCCTGAGCAAATGCATTGGAACCTGAAATATAATCCAAAACAGCTTTAACTGAGGTTCTGAAATTGAAGACAATAATGTGTGTCTTCTGATCTGCCCTACAAATTGATATCTGTTTGAGGGTATGGCACTAAGCCACCCAAATGTTGTCTGAGGTTAGAATAGATTGTGTGGGTGTTATAACTTGCTATCTGCTAGATGTAACATTTAAGAAAGTTGGAATAGACTAATTAATCTTAAAAACAATAATGTTAAACTGATACTTTTCCTTCCTGATACCACTAGCAAAAGAAAAATGTAAGGACGTGTTGATCTTTCCCTCCACCACTTTAAGGAGATCAGAAAGCTTTGCTTGTCTCTACCAGATTGATTCACAAAGCATCTTTTTGTAATAGGTTATTTTGATTGCTTTTCCTGCATATAAAACTTCCTTCTGTAAAATACATGTGTATTTACATTCCTAGTTTATTATACTCCTGTTGCAGTTCTTAGTGGGCTTGTAATGTTTACAGGGTGAAAAGAAGAGGGAACTTGTTTTTAGTACCATATTCTTTGTGTCATTTGACACACTATTAAGGAAGACTGATTTGGGTGTGAAAGCTGTGCGTGGCAGGCCTGAGATAACATGCTGCTATTATATCCACAGGGAGGAAACAGTGAGAAAATCCTTGGAGCTCTATATAAACAAAATTAGGATTTTGGTGGCAGTATATGGAAATTTACATTTGCTCTCCAGAAGTAATTTCTTGCTCCTGTAAGTTTTGGAAAAAGGCCATGCAGGTAGTGATATTTTCTTCCATACCAATGGATCCCAAAACACCTTACAAAACCATTCATACACAGCAAAACAAATACACCTCTGTATGGGTTGCAGCATAAGCTGCACAGGTAACCAGTGCAGAGCAAACAGACAGATACAAGAATTTTGTGTCTCTCCACCCTTTTTTATCTTTATTAAAACAACCAACATTAGCAATGTACCACCGACATAACCAAAGTTGTTAAGATTTCCCAGTTAGTTCTGTTAACAGCTTAAGTTAAGCAGATAATATTAGATTTGCCAGTCTGGGTTATACCAACTGGTGTAACTGATGGAGTTAAATCAGAGCAACAGAGAAGTGAATTGAGCCATTTTTTTACAGAGCTGTTTTTCAGGGAGTTTCACTGCTGTAAAATTGAGTAACACATTTGTGAATTACAAATTATGGAATTAGAAATTGTGGATCTAAGGAACTTGCACTTTAATGGCTACCTTTAACATTAAGTTAAAAAGAATCTTCTTGAATAAAAAAAGTTAAGTCTGACTAATATTTCATAGGAAACGGAGACTGTGCCATAGTTTTTTTATATGGAACAAAACCCATTAAGCACCTCATGATGTGGAGGCAATTCCAAATTACATGAACAGAATTTTCTTGATTTACTGGCAATGTTTTTTTTTAATGCTGCAACTAGTGGCCACCGGGATGCTTCAGAGCCAAAACAACATTCAAGTAGTCACACCCTGGTAATTTTCTAGCCTGGTTTTGGATGCAGTTACTTAGAATTCCATGTCTACTAAAAAAAGTAATAACAACTTGCCTGTTTCTGTTTCTTCTTCATAGTTCAACAGTATTGTCTTTCTGGAAAATGTACTCTTGTAACTCAATGCTACATTAAAGGAAAATGGCCAACATAATCATCTTTTTAATCTGAATCATATCTCATTTTAAGAACCCACTAAAAAACAGTACATATTAATTCATTTTGGCCTCCATGATGCATGCAAGATAGGGCAGAGTTGACCAGCTGCTGTTAACCTACTACTAAGCTTGGCCAATAGATTGCTCCATACTCCAAGCAGATGTTTCTCTTTTAGGCTAATGGAAGTCTTGTAGACCATATCCCTTCCCAAGAGAAAACACCAGCACAGCTGGAAGCTGGAAGGGCTTATCTCAACAACAGAAACAAGGTGCCAGCAGCAGCAGCAGCAATCTATTAATAAAAATCCATGGACCAAAAAGCAGATGCATTTTGTTTTAGCTTCTTTTCAAAAATATATATATTTTTCTTCTCTACAGGCCACTCTTATATATAGTATTGTTTTTTCCTGTAGCAATTTACTTCCAGGTGAGAGGAGAGAAAAGGAATCTCTTGCTGTTAGCTGTACTCTTGCTGTGTGCCAGTCAGAAAATGGGTGAGAGAATTGCATTTATATAAATAATCATCTTTAAAAGTCACACATGCCACAGATGATAACTGATATGCTGTAGCTATGCCCTATTCTAACTCAAGGAGAATTTTATTATATTTCAAGAACATAGACTGGTTCTGATTTGAATCTTATACCAGAGGTAGCTCCACTAATGTCAGTGAATTCATACTTGTAAGAAAAGAGTAATGCTCATGATATCTGCTTTAAAGGATGACAGACAGTGAGCAGACCTAGGGCTCTATAATAGGCTTTGAATGAGAATTGTTTTCAGTTCCTGAAAACATTCTCTTTTCTCTTGGGATTTGTATATCCATTTCTGTCCAGTCAATGGTACTGAGAGTTACTTATGAAATGGTAATTATTGCCAGGTTTTTATATCTTAAGTAAATGTGACCTGAATACAGGAGAGCCAAGTTTCATAGAATGGATGTAAAAGACAGTGAAAACATGGGTAACAGTTGTCTTGCTTCATTGTTGTTTTCCAGAAGCGGTGGCAAGGGTTGAATCTCTTGCTATGGCTATTGGAGAAAAAGTTATTAAATTCTGCAAAATCTTTGGAAAAAAAAATTGTCTTAATTTTCCTTTTTACATCATCTAACACAGTTGGGCACAGACTCCAGCTGGCTCCCTGAATGTGTACATTACTCCTTGGGGAGAAATGCTGAGGGGAGAGATACTAAGAATTTCCTCTAATGGCAAGAAGACAAGAGTGAAGAGAAATAAGATCTCCATGTATCAGAGTACTGCTTGTCAAAGCATTTAGGGGTAGAGCACCCAAGAAAAACTCAGCACAAAATAGGAACTGCTGTTCCTTTTAGCAGCTAGGCACAGAAGTGTCATGCAGCTTTCTGCTCAATTTTTCTTGCCATGTTTTCTTGTTGAGTTCTGGGGCAGGAAGAGCTTGTTAAGTTTTTTGACTTTTCTCAAATGTGTGGGTTCAGCTGAGCAATGAGGAGCACACTGTGACTACAAGCATCGTTTGTTAGCTATTTTGTCCTAGTGACACTTCTGCTATTGATGCTGAGGGAAGGAGTGGGGAAATAAGTGGTTTCCATTGTAGTCCAGTTGAAAGGGAACGGCAGACAGCACTGTCTCTCATGTTTCATTGGCTGGGCAAAAGCGCTGGCTTTTAATAACATCTTCTTAAGATTATTTACATAGTTTATTTGCCTTTATTTGTATCAGTTCATGCCCTTTGTGTTTTAGATAACATTGTTGTGTTTCCTTTGACTTAACATTTAGTGCTCAGTTAACTTGCCAATAGTCAGAGTAGTTCTGGGTTGTCTCTATCTGATTCCTTCCACAAGCTGTTTATTAAGCAGCTATTCATTATTACAGATTGTAAATTCAACTTTCACCCTGGAGGTCTCTGTAGCTACGCTTGCAGGTTCTCTTTGCTTGTGCTTCTTCAGGGTGATTTATATCTGCTGTTCACATTCTGAGAAATCTTTCCAGAGTGAAAAGGAAGAACTCATGCAAAGCTCAGCATCCTTTCTGACTGGTTCTGGGGAACTGTGCAATGGCCGAATCTGACATTTCCTAAAGCTCGGGCTTGTGCAGTTCTGGGATTTAGACTTGGCTTTCCTTAAAAATTTGGCCACCCACAAGAGTTGTGTTCAGATCCAAACATCTTCTGCCTGCTGTATGGGTCTCCAGCCAATTTTCATGCAAGATCCATGAAGATCCATTGAATGCACTGCTCAGAGCAGCACTCTGTGCATAAATAATACTGCTGAAGAACTACGATGGGTCATGGGGGACAACCTGAATGAAAGAAACGTATATACAAAAAAGCTCAGGATACCATTTATTCCCAACTAAACATTTGACAAAAAATGAATCAGAATATTGGCTGGATTACTCACGACTTGTGATTGAAAATATAAGAAGAAAAAGAGGCTTTCAGGCCCTGCACAGTCTAAGCATTTGCTGTACCTGCAGAAAGACATTCCTGATTGGGTAGATGTAAACTATCACAGTCCCCCTATCACCTAAAAGTAAATATAAGAAGTGTATGCAGCAAAGATAGAAAGCAGCTGTTTTCAGAGTATAGGCATGTATGAACCACCATGATGGCCTTTCCCCTCATCTCTGACTCCTCATTTGGTTGGGAGTCCAGCCTTTGGCACAGGATTAGTAGAGTCCTTCAGGATTTGTGGGGATTAAGAAATTTATTATTATATTTTTTCTTCTGCACCTCATACTGCATGTGACCAAAACACAGCTGTGAGACTGCAGGACTTTTACTCATGTTGATAGAGAGATGCATGGCTTTTTAGTTTGTTTGTTTATTTTTCATTTCTAATGTTTTAAAAAATAAAAAATATTCCAGGCTCTGCAGCCTAGGCTTTAATTCATATTATGAGACATCCTGCCTCTACCACAAGAAAAACAATCTTTGATACAGAAATTCCTCCTGAGAAAGGCTTCCAAAAATGAAACAAAAGAAAAATGTTTTTTCCAGAATCTATGCTGAGAAAGGATCTGAGCAAGTTCCTTCAGAGAGAATATCCTGGAAGCTGCTTCTCTCTTTTTAGGACTCAGAAAGCCAGCTAGGGTGCTCCTGTTTAGTAAAAACCAAGAATAGAAAGAGAAGTACCTTTTGAGGTGTTCTAGGTCATAAACTCCTTGTGGTCACCCGGACCTGAAAAGGCAGCCACTGCCACATGGCACAAGCATGATGCTGTGTTGTGCTAAATGCATTTTAATTATCCAGTAAACCTTTCTCTTGCCTCCTGGTGCAGTGGAAAAAGCAGCCAAGTGCAGCATACCTTTACACTGGTGTTACCCACCATCCAGCTGAGATAATACCTGGGGTGGGTGGCATTACGCTAGGAATGAACCAGAGGGTCACAGGGGTAGCAGGTTTGCGATAGACGGTATTTGAGAAATGGCATCTGGTTGAGTGCCATGTAACAGCTTAAATGCGGATCAGAGAGCACAGTCCTTAGGAGCTGTAGGTGGACATAGGTGTCCAAATGTGGGACTCAGCTAGCACCTGTTGGCAAACCATGAAGGCGGTGCAGCAGAGAGGAAGGCAGCATAGAGGCTTATGCAAGGTATAGTTGTCTTTGGACAAGCTCACTAGGCTGGCTAGCAAGGGGGCTTGGGCAATGGATAACAACTGAAAAGAGGGAATGTTTTGCTTAATATCTGCGTAACCATACAGTTGATCTGTAGAAGTATTTTCCCAAATTGATGCTGTGATCCTTTTTGCCTTAATAAAACTAGTTATACATGCAGAGCTTCTGAGCTCTGTTTAGACACTCAAGGAAAGGTGTTTAGTATTTCCCGTAGGCTGGGAACTGACAGTGTTGGTAATTCGAGAAGGAAACATAGGTATGTAAATCTGAGCTTTTTCCTACCAAGTGCCATTGGCAGAAGGTTTACATTTTACCAGTCTTTTCCTGTGACCTCTTTCCACAGTTCTCTTGCAGCCCTTCACTGGTTGCATCTAAGGTTTTTCACTGCACATGAATTCCTTGTCCCCACCATGAAGGTTCTTCACAGTTATTTCTTTGCCTACATCTCTGCTGTCCTTTCCTCCTACCTCCTGTCTTTCATTCCTTAGACACCTCTACTCCTTTAGCTCGTTTGTCATGGTCTGCTTTTCCCCAACTGTTTTGCAGTTTCATGTTGCCTCCTGCTTCTTGTGCAACGACCCTGTTTCCATTTTCAAAGCTTTCACCTAAAGCCAGTCCCCTTCTACACTGTCTGTGCCTTGATCATTGGGGTCTTTCTGTAAGTGAAATGATTTTGCTATTTGCCCAGGATAGATTGTAAGTGCTTGATAGAGGAGCCTACTCTGTGTTTTTTATGCATTGTAAAATACCAGCTATATTTGCAGCTCTTCAGTTGTAATAAATGATACATAGCAAAAAGTACTGGGGTAAAACATGGTACACTGCTGTGTACTGTTGGTTTCTTTGAATTCTGCTGAACACAGATACTCTGAAAGGCAGAAAGAGTTAAGCTGAGTTATGCTCAAGGGCTTTGTGATAATGCAAAGCTGGAAGAGTATCATTTGCAGATTTCAGAACAGAGTTCACATTCACTCATTTTTTAACCACTCCCATTTCCTCCATCCATTCAGCAGATAAAGTTGCTATCTAAATCAATAGCTGCTAGGCTTAAGATATTTCCTATCATAGTTCTGGAACAAAAACAATTTGGTTTGTTTCAAATTGGAGTCATTCCCAGTTTTTTGTGGTAAAACAAATATGTGTACATACATATACTCAAAGGCATGCACGTGCGCGCACACACACACACACACACACAAAATAGTCACTCATATGCAGTGGAGTAAGACTAGAGGCATAATATGAACTGGAACAAGCAAACTTTGTTTTATAATGAATTTTGTCATCTACAGAAAGTACTAAGCTTTCTAGAGGATGCTGTTTGTTCACCAGGTAATTCAAAATGAACCTGTACCTACCTTGACAAAGAATGCTTGATTTCTGAGACATTTTGAAGATTTATACTTTTATTTATACTTACACTTAAACTACTTTACATTTATCTTTTCACTGTACTTTAATTCAGTGCTACAATTTGGATTTTGAGAGGGGTAGTCATATCCAACAGACTCTGAGTCTGTTTCAGCAACTAAAGTTGCTGTTTTGCTCTTTAGTTGAGTTGCCATGGATCTGCATTAAACGCTACTTTCTCATCTTTCCTCAGGAAATTTCCTAGAAAACTTCTGAAGGTGTTGCATGCCTCTGTAACATCATGTGCAAATACTGTCTTATTTTTCTTTCTACTTTGCCTTCATGTGCTACTTCTGGAGGAGGACCACCAGCTCAGAAGTCCAAACTTCCACTTGTCAGCCTACAAGCTTGAAAAATCTTTGGCCTCTACATGCCACAGTCCCTTCCCTAGTGTCTATGATCCTCCACCTTGCTCTTGGCTGACTCCCATCACCACTCTCTGGACTTCACAAAGTGAGTATACCCTGTCAAACTGGAATTAGTAGCATATAGCTGACTCTCTGCCACAAGTTCCTTACTAGACAAAGTCACTATCCACTCCAGCCCTACCTGTTCCCTCTTCTGCTGCCTTTCAGTTTTATTCCTGTGCTTTCAGAGAAGCTGCACATTTTTTTCCTAGAAAATGGAAGGCCTTGCAGAGTCACTTATGTCAATCTCCAGTTTTCAAAGCTTCATTTTAAATGTTCTTCACTTTTTCATCCCCTTTACTCCACTTGAAAGGCTGTTCCAGGATCCTTCTAACATTTAATAGCGAGCAATCTATAGCCTACATTTATTTATAGTTATATACTTGCATTGCAAATTGTCTTATAGGTTAGTAGCTCTTTATAGCAATGCATTTACAGACATATCCATTAAAATAACTTATTGCTAGCCTAAATAATTCAAGATTTAGTTATTTTCTCTTAAAATAGACTTTCCATTTCCTTGATCATTCTGAAGGACTTTATCTGTACCTGTTACAGTTTGAATTAATGCTTACCAGATGTAGATGACATACACATGGGCATTACTACTATGCCTTAGTTTGTTTACCTAGTAAATTCCAGTTTCTCTTCATCTAATCTCAAACTCATTTCATTTTCTTCCACAACTAGTGTTCCTAGCCATCTCCTTCTCAGTCATAGTCTCCTTATTGAGCCATTCCTGGTTCAATTAGTTTCCAAATTCACATCCTAATATCCAAGTGTAGTTTTCCACTTTACTCACAAACCATGGCTGGACACCTTTGCTTCATATTTCATTTCCTTCTACTTGTATCAGACTTAACTCAGCAATCAAATCCATCTGCTGAGGCCCAACAAATTGGTGGCCAAAGCTACAGAGCTTTCAGGTGAGGTAGATAAAGATTAGCCACCAACAGCAGCACATGATGAGCCCTCAGCTGAAAAATATCTAGTGGAGAGCGAGCCTTGAGGAAGCTGATTCAGTAAACTGAAAGAAGTCTCTTTTGAGCTTGTGTGAGCTGTGAATTTTCAGATGGTTATAATCTGCTGAAATGTGGTGAATTTTCATAGGATGAGTAAAAGATCCACATAAATACCTATTCTTTTCCAGATTAGGCATTACTGCTTCCAAGTGTAAGAAGATTCCTGAGTTCATAGAAAAAAGCAAGTAGACTTTTCCTAAAATGAGTGTTACAGTGTCTTTTTTTTCTGCTCTAGTTTTTAAGAAATATTTGGACTGTTTTGGCCAAAACCTTGTGTCTCCCCTTCTATTCAACTAAAATAAAAAATTAGCCTGAAGTAGAAAATTAGCGTGGAAACTTTCAGCCAAAACATTTAGTTTGGTGATTGTTGTAATGCAAAAGTGTTCAGTTAACTTTCATAATGTACATCGTCTCTATCTCACATATAATGAGAATTTCAGTGTGGAGTGTGTGTGCGTATATGTGGGTGTTGGGGGGAAGGGGCTGCGGGTGTTCCTGGTTTTGTTTGTTTGTTGTTGTTTTTTTAATATGATGAGCTGAAGTTTTTACTGTTTTAATATGTAAGAGGTATCATATTAATGAAGAAACGTGCTTTGAAAATCGTTAGAAATAATAAGTACGTGTAGTTTTCAAGGTTTTTCAGTTTAACAAAGAATTTGTATAGGTGATGATAGTAAAATCTATCACAATGAAGTATAGCATCCCATTAAAGTGCAAGGCTGTGAAAAAGAAGATTTTTGGCTTCCATTTTTGGATCTGCTATGGATTTTCTCTGAATGGGGACAATAATTTAATCTCTTGTTTCTGTCTGCCTTATCTTTAAATAGCTTTCAATATGTAAACCTTACCCTCCCATGTTTCTTAAAATGTTTCTAGAGCTAGAATTGTCCTTTAAATGAGTTTGTAGTAACTCATATGCTTGCTGATCTTACTCTTTGTCTCTTGACTATTGGCAGAATTTTAAATACTGCTGATGGCTAGTTTTTTTTTTTTTTAAATCAATTCCAATTCTGTATGACAGTGTGCCTGGCTTGAATTTCTTTTGGTTTAAAATTGGCCTCTGTAAATAAACAAACACTATTGTTTGGGAACCACAGAAGTGATGCCATACTGATTTTGGGCTCCTTTGCTAGCTAGTGGGGCATCATGTATTTCATATTTACAGTTTTGGTGACCAGTACTAGTTTGCTTCTTACTTTGAGGCAACAGGCAGATACTGTGCTAGTTCCTTTTAGCCACTGTGAAACTTCAAATTCAGTTAACATAATAGTGTTTATCAATATGGCTCTCTGGCATGTGATCCTGGAATAGTCAGCTGACTGCTGTTCCTGTAAATACATGAGTGTTATTCATTGTGTGCCAGGGACTAATGGATGGGGTGGGTGGGCTTTGTCTAACTGTTTCACCAGTTTTTAAAATGAGTTGTTCAATGCACTTATATAAAAATTCTCTAGCCCAGTAGATCCAAACACACCCTGCAGAGACTGAGGAATCTGAGATCATGATAATGTCCCTGCCATACTCCTTGTATGAGGATCTGTAAATAGATTTAGTTCAACCAGAAAAAGTTGACTGAGCTGCAAGAATACTATTTGGCTTTTGGTTTTTTTTCTTTAGTAGACAGGTGGGTTTCCCAGATAGGTCCAGAGTCCTTCTCTGCAAAAAATACCTTGCCGCAAAAGCATGCGTTTCAATAACAACAAAAAGTATCATGTTTATCTGAATGCTTTATCTGGGGCAATTTGTTTCTTTTGAGAACAAAGAAAGGTCTCTTGCTCTCTTTCCAAGAAAAACTTGAACTATTGCATGAGTGTGTGTGTTGTTGTGTGGGGTGTTTTTTTTTTATCATAATTAATTATTTATGTAAATAATTTTTTTAAAAAAACAACACACGAATCAAGGGAGCATTGCTCAATTCACTCTTAGGGCTTAGAGCACTAGCCTAGAAGCAGGGAGCCATGGCTCCATTTCTACATCTATCCTGTTTCATATGCCCTTTTCCTTCTTCAAACCTTTGTTTTTCCTCTCACTTCTTGTTGCTGTTATCTAGTTATGTTGTGGGTTGTCAAACCATCTGGTGCAACCATCAGAAGCTAGTACTGCCTGTGATCAGGGCTGGCAGCAGCAGAACCATGCGGATATGTTAGCGTGGGCTCGCTCAGAGCTTGTAAGCTCTGCTGTGAGAAAATTATTCGCATTGCTGTGTTTCTGAGCATGGGTGGGGTAAGCTCATGACTATTCATGACCATTCCTGTAGATGTACCCTTTCAAACTCTCTGAGGCAAAAATAGCATCTAACACTTGTACAGTGTTTTGTCCAACTTGGTATTGTCACTTGGGCCACTGTGTGGTACTGTAAAGAAATTTCACTTCGTGTGACTTAGTTTTCTCAGCCTTGTTTTCTAGAAAAAGAAAAGAACATAAACTGTAGAATAGACATTTTATCCATTAAAATTGCCTAAATCTACCTTTATTATGTCAACTTATCTGCATACAAAGAAGACTAAGGGCTCTGATCTGACCTTTACTTTTAAGGAGGGAGATCTAACCAAATATTAGATGTTATTAGGAAAGTAATAGAGACCAAAATGGAAAGCATCATTGTGCCAGTATATCAATCTATGGTTCATCTACACTTCTGAGTAATGAGTGTATTTCTGTTCCCCTTGAAGGCTGAGAGTTCAAAAAAAAAAAAAAAAAAAGTGTGGTAGGAATGATTAATTACACAATGTCTGTATGAGGAATGACTGAGTAATTTAGGATTCCCCATCCTGAAATGGAGACAACTTAGAAGAGAAAGCCTACAAGTTCACAGTGGTGTCAACAGAGCTGATAGTTATCAGTGGTCACCATCTCTTCCAACAGAAGACCTGGGACTTCTAGGCCCTTGAGTGGTGCTAATAGGAGCCCGGTTCAAAAACAAAATGGGATGGTTTTTCAGGCAGCTGACAGAAGGCCTGGGGGAAGACCTGGAAAAAGGAGGTGGCACAAGAAATTTCTGCATGTCAAGGGAATTTTGGATAAGTATTTAGAGGACTTAGACAAACCATATGAGGCTTGGGGAATATCCTGAGCTGAAATAGTCAGAGATAGGAGAATGCTCAGAGGAAGTATCATATAGCCTTGCCCTGTTCTCTTTCCTGGCCAGCTCATGGCTTCTGTTTGAGATGGGATCCAGGGTTAGATGGTCCTTTAGTCTGAACCAGTATAGCTATTCTTATATTTACCCTATTTTCAAGTGCAGTATTGAGAATACTTATCAGAAATATCAGTCTATTTCATATTTAGTGATAATATTATCTTGGCAGTTGTTACAGTGCCATTGCATTAGCAGAGACCTAGGCAATCCTAGGGCAGTGTGGACAAGAAGTCTTCTTGGAAGGCATTCTGGGTCCATGTGGGATTTACACACCTGCTCTCTTTTTTTAATTATTATTAAATGACAAAACCAACACTTAAGAGTTCTTCTGCTTTGTGTATTAAATGTACATGGACATTTTCAATATTAGCTTACTAATCTAAATGTTTGGCTGACAAAAGGTTAATTCTCTAAGTACAGGTTTGAACCTTCACTTAGCCTGAAGGGAGGTGGATTGAAACATAATGCCTGAAAGTAACTTGAAGTTACACTGAAGTCTGGAGTTTTACAGATTGGGAGTTGATTAATATAACTTGATAATTGGTTAGGAGGTGTTCCAAGTCACATGAAAAGAAAGCTTGAGAAAACAGCTGCAGGGAACTCATGAAGTCTCTGATTAGGCTTTGAAAACTTCAGGCTATTGTGAGTGTAATCTTGGCATTGTCACTTGACAGTTATAAAGTCAGATTGAAATACTCTGAGTATTTCAGGTTCTGCACCTTTAGGAATGAGCAGGAGATGCTGTAATATGTACCTCTTAAAAATAAAAGGTGGGGAGGAGTTGGGGGGGATTTCCAGGTGAGTGAAGTAGAATGAGAAGACTGTTAGTCTCAAGTGGGGAAACAAACTAAGAATTGTTCAAATCTTTGTAACTGAATCATGTTTGTGGGGTTTTTTTGTTGTTGTTGTTTGCTTTAGCTAAATCTAGTCATAAAAACATCCTTTGGAGACATCAGAGTTGGCTTGCACTGGTTGTGCCAAGGTAATGGAGGTGTTTGCTTTCTTGATGTTTTTTCTGAACACAGGATTTTTTTTATTTTTATTTTTTAACACATGTAACAGGAATGTTACATGCAGATTTCTGGTGATGCTTCAATCCCATTTCTATTCCTAAAGAGGAAGAAGGAAAGGTTAATCTGTGATCAATCATCTTGGTCTTCCTTCTCCCCTTCCCCACCCCCCACCCCCATGCCTTGTTTCACATACTTTCTTCTGGTATTACTTCAGGAAAGCTATGAGGCTGTGTGATTATGCATGTTGTTTTGACACATGTAGTTGAAAGTTTCCATATGCTTTTCCTCTAATTGCTGACCTGTTCACATTCAGGCAGACGTTCTGGAGACAAGGTGGCTCCAGGCAAAGCAGTTTTCTTCTGATCTGCCATGCACTTAATACTTCTGTTATCTATTTTCCTGGGGTCTATTCCTTGTTCAGAGGTGAACTTGCTCATTGAGTTTGCTACAACAGTATCAATTTCATTTAAACTTGATAAATTTGTATTGCTCGTGTGATATGAATCGAAGCAGAATCCAAAAGCTGGAGCCCCGTTGGGTAAGATCTAATGCAGATGGGGAAAAAACAGCCCCAGCCAGGAAGACCTCACAAGCTAAGTGCAAGACAAAAGGTAAAAGGTGAATATGAGAAATAAATGGCAAAGTGAGATTACCCTGTGCTGTCACCTGCTTCAACTTGTGTCAAGTGCTTGGTAGGCATCCTGATTTATGCTGGGTTGAAGATCCAATCTGAATGAAGATAGCTCTCATGGTATATGGATGGCACAGGAGATTGTGCAGTAACGCAAGTGGGTGATGTGTGACAAATGAGCAGTCACAATACATCCACTAGTGAGACAAAGATAGGAGCTGACAGTTTTACATAGCTCACAGTCATCAATAAGGAACAGGTATGCCATGAACTGTCTTAGAAATAAAGACTGGGAGCTTACACCTGATCCATTTGAAACGTTTTTTTTTTTTCTCTTAAACTATTTTTAGCTTAATTTTACTTAACTCTTGCTGAATTTTTAACTTATGACCTTTTAGCAAAGTCGAAGTGAATGTTCTGAAACAATCACAATATACCATTCTGATCCTATGTATATCTATTTAAATCCTCAGCTTGCAAAAATTTCAGATTGATACTTATGATCTAGAGCAGGAAAATGTTTAAATCCTCTAATAACATGAAAGAGAACCTAGGCTTTGCTCAGCTGTAACAATGAGGGCTTCATGTTGGTCATGAGAACAGAATCGAACTACTATAGTAAGTATCAAACTTTGTTTACTCAGGTTTGCTTTTATCAGGGTTTACTCTAAAAATAAATCTTCGTGTTCAAAGATATAGATGTCAATTGTTATAAATACAGTTCAGCAGAAATTCCCTCCAAGTGGCCTAAACTAAAAGCAAATTTTCCATTTTATCACAGAATCACAGAATCGCTGAGGTTGGAAGGGACCTCTGGAGATCATCTAGTCCAACCCCCCTGCTCAAGCAGGGTCACCTAGAACACGTTGCACAGGTTCACGTCCAGGCGGGTTTTGAATATCTCCAGAGAAGGAGACTCCACAACCTCTCTGGGCAACCTGTTCCAGTGCTCTGTCACCCTCACAGTGAAAAAGTTTTTTCTCATGTTCAGTCAGAACTTCCTGTGTTTCAGTTTGTGCCCGTTGCCTCGCGTCCTGTCACTGGGCACCACTGAAAAGAGTCTGGCTCCATCCTCTTGACACCCTCCCTTAAGATACTTGTACACGTTAATAAGATCTCCTCTCAGCTTTCTCTTCTCCAGGCTAAACAGGCCAAGCTCTCTCGGTCTTTCCTCATGAGAGAGATGCTCCAGTCCCCTAATCATCTTTGTAGCCCTTCGCTGGACTTGCTCCAGTAGTGCCACATCCCTCTTGTCCTGGGGAGCCCAGAACTGGACGCAGTACTCTAGATGTGGCCTCACCAGGGCTGAGTAGAGGGGGAGAATCACCTCCCTCGACCTGCTGGCAACACTCTTCCTGATGCACCCCAGCATACCATTGGCCTTCTTGGCCACAAGGGCCCATTGCTGCCTCACGGTTAACTTGGTGTCCACCAGCACTTCCAGGTCCTTCTCTGCAGAGCTGCTTTCCAGCAGCTCAACCCCCAACCTGTACTGGTGCATGGGGTTATTCCTCCCCAGGTGCAGGACCCTGCACTTGCCTTTGTTGAACTTCATGAGGTTCCTCTCCGCCCACCTCTCCAGCCTGTCCAGAATATTCTATATTCTGAAAAGGATAAGGACCATAGAGAGCTAGGTTAAAAAAACTATTATACTTTCCTGTTTTACTGAAGTGACTCTTATCAGATTACCTTTTCCTTCCCTATAGTATTGAGTTTGGATATTCCTCCCCCCCAAGGTTTGGGGTAAATATTTAATAAGAACAATTTTCTTCCCATCCAGAAAAGCTTTCTGTGGGCTATTGCACTATATTCTATAGAAATTCTGCTGCTGAGCAGAGTCCATGTTTTACAAACACACCTCCCCCCTCCCCCCCCAAAAAAAGGGGGGGGGCAAAATGGAGTGAAAGAGAGGATTTGGTTTTAACTAAATTGGCTCAGGGTGCTGCTTCCCACCTCCTGCCACCTTTTCCCTTCATTTCTCTCTTCCCCCGCCCCCATTCTATTGCAACTCTTGCATCCCAATTGATCTTAGCTTTACAATGCTTGAATCTTGGGAGTGTTCAGCTAGTTATGTATCCAAAGTTCTTGCCTGTTTCTCATTTAACTGATTAGACTTTGAGATTTAAATGGCTTCTAAGAGTTCTGCTTGTTTTTCAGCAAAGCAGGAAAGGAGTGTGGTGCACTGATCGGGAATGTGCTACTTTGGCTCTAAACAGACTGTAGAAAGCTGCCGAGGGATACAGAAAGTAATGAGGAAAGCTGAGAGCTAGTACACCAGGATTTCTAGATAGCATAGCAAAAAACAAGAGAAGTTTAGTAATCAGAAGAGGGTTCCTCTTAGGTTATAAACCATCACTCAGAAGTGTCCTGAGCTTTTACTGTGACATGAATCCACATTTTGGAGCACAGAATCTCAGAGTAATTACGCCACTGATAGAAACTGTCACTTCTTTCCAATAAAGATCAGTATATTCACTTGACCAATTTACATCATGATTTATTTTCAGACTCTTTATGCAGGGAAGAGTCTTTATCTGTTTTTAAAATGACAATTAGGACTTGATTCTTGGCAGATATTTGTCAAATTGTAAACTGTTTTCTGCCAGTCATGATGATAAGGAAGCTTACAGCTGTCTAATTACTAGTTGGTAGTTGTGTCTGTTTGTTTCAAGTGATTATTCAAATCTCAACTGCACAGAACTAGACCTATGAAATCAGTATTTGGGTGTTTGTCATATCCATGGTTTGTATATACAGCATGTACAATGATCTTTCCACAGCTTAAAGACACTAAAATATTAAACTTGTGGTAATTGGACTATACTGTCAATAGGTTACCTGTGGTATATCACATTATGTCCACAGAACTGAAAATTATGTAACTTATACAAATGCTAACAACTACAATATGTCTTTAAAAAGAGATTTTTCTTCTTGGTGCTAAAATACATGGGTCAAATACATAGCCTTTGTAAATTTGCATACATTTGTGATTCTACAAAATACTGCCCCAGTGCTTCTACAAACATACTCTAAATAACTATAAACAGCAGCGTTCATGTCCTGGCAGTCCACTGACCCCCTTGAGATATAGCTGGGTCCAATGGCTATGCCAGAGGAATCGGGATTCCTTGGTTTTGTGTCGCTGCTACTTAAGCAAACACATTCTTCATTTTTCTCAGTTTGTTTGTCTGAATACTGGGTGCAAGAAAACTACATCTTACACATGTCTCTGAAGATTTGTATTCACAAAAGATGTTAGGATATATGAATGAAAGTCTATGCAAGTGCCACTGTGTGTTTCTTAAACCATAGTAAACATTGCAGTTGATGGAAAAAGTTGTTCTTCTGTCAGTATTGGTGAACTCTGAACAAAGATGTTCCAACAGCATAAGCTTATTGCTTCAGTCTTTTTACAAAAAAAAAGTCCTTCTAATTTCTTAACCTTCTTGAAATTGCTTAATTAAAGATCATCACTGTGTTCTAAAATTGAACACTTAATGGACTTGTTAGGCTAGTTGTCTTTGTCATATCACTTTCTTCTGGTTATTAATGACATAAATGAATAAGTAGTTTTAAACAGTGCTGAATCCAAAATAAGTTTTAAATCTAAGCCTTCTATGTTGAATAAACAATAATATGGTATAGAGAGACAACCCAAAATGAGTCAGTTACAAAGTGATGACTCATTCAGAGTGTAGAACGGCATGAAGCTAGTTTTAATATAATTGTACAGAAGCATTTATTTTAAACAATTTTCTGTGAAAGTGCATTGACGTTATTGGCACTTGTAAGAGACTCTGGGGTCTTCCTGTATTTTTAAGATGAACATATGCATTTTAAACACTAAATGATCACCATTCCTTTCTCTGAAAACAGTTTTTTTGGGGGGTGTAGAAGAAAGCTTATCTTGAAAGCATTTTCAGTGACAATTGCATAATGGAAAAGGTAAAAACACTCAAAGTTCTATTATATGTGCCTGTTCTGAGCATTTCAAAACCTAGTTTTCTTTCTCCTACAAAACGAGGATTTCATTTCCTCTCCTCCAGTCAGCTGTTGCCATTTTGGGTTACTGTTGTGCATTGCTGTTTTGATGCCTCTTTAGTAATGCCAACCCCGTCTAATACAGGGCTGTGTGAAGCTGGTTGGCACACAGGACCAAGGACTGCTGGAGGGTGATGATGACCCAGACACTTGCTGATAGCAGTAGGTGGCATCAAGCCCTACCTGTAGCTTTGAAGTAGTTCTAATTAGTACTGAACAACAGTAAGAGGAGTTCCTTCAGGCTAACAAATTTCCAAATTTGTGCTAACAAAAGTAATGGGATTTGAGGCATTCTGGGTTTGGAACCTGCAAAATAGTGGCTACACCTATTATGTACTGATCTCACTTCTCAGCTGGAGATGAGAGCACTGAGCTGCTGGAAAAAGCAGGCTATGTATATTTATATATATAACATATATGTTTTTAGCTAGAGAAGAATGAAATTGTTTAGATAGATTAAGAACTAGAATTGAACTTTTAAACACTTATTTTGCAATTACTTTCCAAGCAAGGAATAAAGAAACTTCAGGCTTCTGAAAGTTGGATAAGCTGCTGTACCTGTTACTTCTTGGAAGCTCTGTACCCATCACTGGCTCAATATCATTAAACTTGCCAGGGAGACATGTTCTAAAACGATTAGCCTGAAAATTTGCTTGCATGAAAGGGAATGTGATGAAATATGTCCCATACCCTAAGACAGTCAATAATATTCCTAGATGAAGGGCAAATCAAACTAATAGGTCAACAAACCTCTGGCAAATTCCTGTTATGGTGCTTAAAATCAGTGGTTTTATTTCTTGAGATCAAGATAATTACTCATTTCTCCAAGGTATGGTCTTTGTAATGGAAATTTTAAATACAGGTTCTGATCAAAATTTAGTAGGCCCAACAGTCTAGTGGTATTTGCCACAAGTTTTTATCCTGGCCTGTAATGGAAAAGGGATGGAAACACAAATCAAGATGTTCCTAAAGTTCATCAGAATTTGGTTCTGTGTTTTCAAACTGGGATCATTTCTTGTCTATTGTAACATGAGTGGAAAATGGAGTGGGGGGGAGGGGAGAAAGACCAACATTTTTTCCTTGGGCCAAGTATTTCATTGTTCGCTTCTGGATTAATGTTTCTTCAAGGAGCTCCGTTTGAGCACGGTTTTATTATGTCCTCCAACTCAGTTATGATGAACCAAACAGCTATAGAGTTTCTCATGGATTTTCAATTTCTGCCTTTACTACTATATCTGTATATGTATTAAATGAATGTAGTTTAAGAGTCCAACTTGTGATAGTGGAACACACAACACTAAGTTTTTTGTAAATTCATCTGAATATTGGAAAAGAAAGATTATTACTGCATCTGAATTGAGGATATTTGAACATAATGTAAAGAACAGCTTTGATGTTGACATAGAGGAAAAGCTGCTCAAGTGATTTTATCAGTCTTGAAGTTCTTGGACTTCCCCCTCCCCTCCCCAAACAAACTCTGGCTTCTCCTACACTTTAAGCATACTTTTCTTTAAAATTTAACTGGGCAATATTCAGATATAATATTCTATAGATTTCCTCTGCTTCCTCTAATTCCCTGTTCAAACTCTTCAGGGCACTGTGTTCATGATCAGACTAAAGAAATGCTTGCTCTTGATCTTAGTTCCTTTTTAAAAATATCCCTTTTCTTCCAAGATTGATCAGTAACTTAAAATATTAAAATGTTAAATCCACCTGGAATAATCCTCAAAACAAGGTGCATTCAGCAGTTATCTTCACATTGTCTTAAATTATGTTGGTGAAATTGGTAAGTAACTAAATATTTCCATACTGCTTACTTCTCTAAAATCTTCTTTATTGGAAGATACAGCACTTAGCCAACTACTTGCTCTTACCAAGTTTCCAAACTTTACTGCCCCAGAACTGAACATATCAGTAAACAGGATGTATACCCATTTCCAAAGCAGTAGTTAAGGCTAGCCAAGCTGTTCTTTTACTTTACCTCCAGCTGCTTCTTTTGGCTCTCTTTGCCTAGATGAGGTATGGGCACTCCCTAACTGTTGTTTTCTAACATCTTTAACTCAAAATAACCCAGGCTGACTTAAACACTAGGTCACTGCTAATCCAACATAGGAATGTAAACGCTAACACCTATGTAATCCAGTCCCACACAAAAGTACTCAGCTGGAATTTACTTTTTTCTATGCTATTATATTCTTCTCAGTGTTGATACTCTCCTTCTTTTTGTCATGCCTCCAAGTGTAAAAGGAATATGCAATCTGCATATAAATTATAGGCACTTATGGATCTTTCAGCAAGAAAGATATTAAAGGAATGCAAATTATTATAATTATTGCTGGTATAATGATATACCACACATGCTGCTTGAAAGGTGATGGTGATTCAGCGTACTGGAAAGAATAAATCAAAGGCCTCTTCTTCCTTTTACCTAAACACAGTATTTTGAATTTTACTTGCAAGTATTTTCGTAGTATAGAAGGGTATGTACCGCAACTACTTAACACTAGTGTCATATAAGTTTCCATTGCTCTAACTGTCCTTCTGCATTCTGCAAACAAACTGTCAGGGAGGACTTGTATATTATTAAGTGTTGAAGGAATCAACTTTTTTCCAATAAAAACAATTTTTGCTTATTTACACTGTGTACTACCAATTATATTTTTTGATAACTTAATACTTTAGCAAGCAATATTTGAGTCAATATGACCAAAATAAATGACAAGAGAACCATATACAATCTGAAATAAAAAATTTGCCATAATTCTCATAACAAAACTATATTCAGACATATTAGTAACTGATGTGTTTTAAAGTAATTTTGATACTTTTGTGCCAAGAAATATTGACCATAATAACCTCAGGTTTTGAGCCTCCAGAAATAAAATATTTTCTATGTTTTATCTTTACTTGGTAACATATTTTAAAAAAGAAGTGGTATAATATAAATTTTTGGGGGTGGGGAGGGGAGAACAACAATATTGTCTGTAGCTTACCTGGTCTTTATTGCAGTCCTCAGATATATGACAGTGTCTGTCCATGGCAGCATTGTTTCTGTGATTTATTTGGCTGCCTCTGTAATGTCTCTGCTTCCAGTGAAGAATATTTGTCCATCAAAGATGCTTGTAAGAAAGCTAATTTGTCTTCATTATGGAACTTCTCACATAAACTGACCGAATTCTGAATATTTTTGGAATCTCCTAGGCACAGAGCTCATCTATCATTAGTCTATTGAATTTAATTAATGGCTGCAGCTCCCTTCTCCAATAACTCTATTTTTGGTATACTTTTTCCTCTGTAGAGCTTCTAAACTGCTTGTTTTCAGTTTTTCTGATCAAAAAAATTCTCATTTTGATACTGTTTATGAGTTACAATCTCCAACAACTATCAACTGTTCAGAAAAAAAAAATTACCCTGGGAGAACAGAGATCCACTTCCAAAAATCCATCTCTTTGCGTATATTTTAATCTTGGTACTGTTAAATCATATCCTTGTAAGATTTATGCTCCTGTACAAGTTAGTCATCCTATCCTTAGCACTTTCCTTAGAATCCCTTAGAAGATATTGTCTTTTGTGTTTGCTTCAGCATTCTGCAAAATATTGTTTGTACCAATATTTCTGTTTGTGGAACTTGCAAGAAGGCTGTCCACTTCATGTCTAAGGGGAGTGTCTGCCCTCAGTATTATTTTTATATATAATATATCAATGTATTTTAATAATTTATTAGTCAAAAGAATGGAAAGTGCGTGTCAAAGATTTGCAAGGATTTCTCTCTAATTTTTCTTCATCTGTCCAAGTATTTAAGTTTCATCAGTTTTTAGGTGTCAATGGATTCCTCTGAAATAAGAATATCAAGTGCTGTCTGTATCATGCTGATTCCAGCAAAGAAGTTGCTTAGAAGCCAGAGGGGAAATGTATGGAAATCTGTATAGCAGCACCTTTCCCATAACAAACACCAGAATAGTGTCTTGTTTGTTTTTGCAGGGGATATGAATATAGTGGGAAAAACTGACAATTCTATTCTGGTCAGCATGACTGTGGCTTTCTAGTTCATGAAAACTGCGCTGAGTGAATGAGGTGAGAAATAATGTGCAACAATGAGATTTTGCTTGAAATATATCTTTATCAAATGACCAAGTTGCTGTATATGGACTCAGTTTTCCCAAGGCTGTGCTACTTATCAGTGTCATGGCGTGGGGGCCTATGGTGTGTTAACACTTCTAGCTTAATACAGCTGATCTACTAGAACTCATTCCAGCTTCAGACATTCATTGACGACTGCTTCAAGTTTTCTTTCTTTCTGTCGCGTGTTTCAGAAGGTTTCTTTGTTAAATGGAGGCATTTACTGGATAAGAGTTGTCACATTTTTTCTAAGTACTTCTTTATAGTCAAGGAATTGAGGAAATTATTCCTTTCAGACTTAAAAATGCACACGTGTGTATGTATGTATATATATGCATATAAAACCTCATCTTATGTTACTGATAATTAGCATCTTTAACACAATAAAGCCAACTTTACTCCTTGCTGCTCCTGTAGGACATTCTTCACCACACTTTCTCTTTGACCTATTTACGTTTAAGCTTCCCTTATGCTAGAGCAGCTCCAGCAGTATCAGTTAGATAGTTATGAGTATAGCCAATTTGTTACCTCTTTAAAGGTGATGGACTTCATGGCTTTCGTTCACCTAGCATGCAGGCTTCTGAAGACTTTTTTCTAAAGACACGGTGGTGCAGCAGAGATACGTAACATATGGGTTTTGCAAGTATCTAATGCAATGCCACTTTATGACAAGAAAGGTAGAGAGCTAAACAGAATGATAAGGCCATAGTACATATTTCTCTACTGGAGTTTCTCTTATTCTTTGATTCTCTTATTCCTGCAGTCAACCTCCTACTTCCCATGTCTCTCTCTATGAATTGGTGAGGCAGTCCCTCTTCCCCATCCCATTTGCCGGGTGACCCTGATTAGCCTCCTCAACTAAACAAATCCCAAGACTGTCCATAGGCAGTTCTGCACAAGCTCATGGCGAGTTCAGGCTTTTGAAACTGATAGTGGCCTTTGGGCTCTGCGTCCAAAGTGTCTTCTCTTGACTGGACTATTATTAAAGTTTAAGGACTTGGCATAGGGTTAGTCATTCTCTTCCAGGTTTTACCACAGCCTCAGGGCAGAGGCTGTGGTAAGTTTGCAAATGGATGCAGTCTGATGCAAATGTATCAAGAAAGCTTGCAATATCTGAAAATTTTGTAGTTTAATACAGACACATCCTCCAACCATCACACTTACTCAATTTGAAGTATTCTGTCCTAAAACAAATACAGCTGCTCCTTAAGAGGAAAATGAATAGGTGCTGCTATTTATTCTGGTTCAAAAGCTGTGAAGTCTATTGGATTGATTTACTTACAGTAATATAACATTATTTCACACTGACTTACAGAAAAAAGAATGAATTGTATAATATAAATTAGTTGGGATCTTAGGAAACCTGCTTGTACTTTTAGGCTGAAAGGCTGAACTTCTGCTTCTCCTAAATCATTTAAATGTTGTGCCACCTAAATAGCTGGAAAAGCCAGGTTCAGTAGCTCACAAAAAAGCCCTAGACTTCACTTAAAACTGGATTTGAACTCATGAAATTGTGCATGAAAACTATTTGCCAAGAGGTGATAGCAAACACGCCATAAACTTGAGACAGTACCATCATGCAAAACCAGCCCAAAATCACAGAATGGTTGAGGTTGGAAGGAACATCTGCAGAACATCTAGTCCAACCCTCCTGCTCAAGGAGAGTCACCAAGAGCAGGTTGCCCAAGACTCTATCCAGATGGCTTTTGAATATCTCCACAACCTCTCTGGGCGATGTGTTCCAGTGCTCTGTCACCCTCACAGTAAAGAAGTTTTTCCTCACGTTCAGATGGAATTTTCTGTGTTTCAGTTTGTGCCCGCTGCCTCGCGTCCTGTCGCTCTGCACCACTGAAAAGAGTCTGGTCCCATCCTCTCGACACCCTGCCTTCAGATACTTGTACACATTGATAAGATCCCCTCTCAGCCTTCTCTCTCCAAGCTAAACAGGCCCAGCTCTCTCGGTCTTTCCTCATGAGAGAGATGCTCCAGTCCCCTAATCATCTTTGTAGCCCTGTGCTGGACTTGCTCCAGTAGTGCCACATCCCTCTTGTCCTGGGGAGCCCAGAACTGGACGCAGTACTCCAGATGTGGCCTCACCAGGGCTGAGTAGAGGGGGAGGATCACCTCCCTCGACCTGCTGGCAACACTCTTCCTGATGCACCCCAGCATACCATTGGCCTTCTTGGCCACAAGGGCACATTGCTGCCTCATGGTCAACTTGTCCACTAGGACTCCCAGGTCCTTCTCAGTAGAGCTGCTTTCCAGCAGGTCAGCCCCCAGCTGACGCAAATAATCATATTAAACACATGGACTGCTGTGTCAGAGAAATTCAGTAGTCCACTATATCCTGATTTTGAAAGCTGTATCAGTTGATCAACAGAAAGCTTCAAGAAGCTCTGTAATATGCATTTAAATTTCACTATAACATGTACATCTATTTCAGTGTAGGTTGGTCTCATTATCCATAAACTTCCGATTATGAATCTTAATTAACTGTTGGCATTAGTTGCACCTCATAGCAATGAATTTCACTGTTACTTTTGAATATCAATTCGGACCAGTTAGGAATGTGGGTGCCAGGATCAAAGGCTTCCAGTTTGGGAAATGGGGCTCTGAACAGGCTCCAGCTGTTCATAGGCTCTGTGCTTTACCATGGTGAATGTAAAGAAAAGAAAATGTTTTCTGGTACCTAAATAACAAAATGAAAGAGGTTTTATGTAGCTGTACTTGGAGCTCTTCAGGTTCCTGTGCTCAGATAAGCTCATGCGTTATTCAAAGGATTTATATCCATGCTGTCTGTGCCTGTTGGATCACTTTTCTAATAACAATCTAATTACAGGTAATAACATACAACATAATCTAAAAGCATCTTTTTGGAATAAAAGTTGCACTTCACAATTTTTAGCTGAAACAATGGTAGCTACTCACTGCCCTACATACTATTTGATTTCAAAAGGTTAATCTGATATGACCCAGGGGGAAAGTGATATAAATCTTAAGATGCTGAAAAGCTTTTTTTTTTTTTCTTTTAAAAAGGTAACACACATAATATGAGCTGCCACAAGTAGCAATAACATACATTTAAGAAAACAAACCAGCCAGAAAAACACACCCACAACAGCTTAGATCAAAACAATTATGGCTCAGTAGTATTTAATTGTTCTGTATAGCAAACAGTGTTGGTGCCAGACTGGTATCATTTTGGTTTCTTTCATGTATTTGCTGCTTTTGTATGTCTAAGAATAAGTTTTTGGAGTAACTATTTATAGACTATAAGTCAGAGGGGACCAGCAGTATGGGCAGCCACATTATCTTCCTGGGCACAGAATATCACTTAATTTGTTTAATGAAACTGAACCTAGTAACTCTTGCCTGCAGATAATCAATCTGCTATTCCTGCCTTTTGAGGCAAGATATGTAACTGTTTCACTGTAGCGGGAGTGAGGCAGAGCTATGGAGTTGTCCAAAGTCGCAATGAAAAAATATTCTCGTTGCTGGCTGAGCCTGACTGTGATCTGTGTAAGGTATCAGCTGCAATGTGATGCTGTTCATGTTTCAGTTTGAGACTCATATACAATACATCAATGAATACTTCAAAACTCTAGAAATTATCATCCTTGTTCTTCCTTCCTGACAGTCTAAATCATCCACGACAAAATTGTCCAACCTCTTCTTAAAAAGAGTCCTCAATCTCTTGTAGTAAACTGGTCCCATACTTCACTGTCCTTACTGCCAGAAATTTTTATTTTTGTCAATGCTTAATGGCCCTTCCAGCAATTTAAGGTCATTATTTCTTGCCCTGTTACAAAAGAATAAAGTACTATTTCTTACCTTGTAGTTGCTTTTTGCGTATTTGAAGACCGTGGTTCATATGAAATGTTTCTTTTAGATTAAAATGCTCTGATCCCTTAACCTTTCCTCATTTTCACCCATTCTCACAATGGCAATTGGAGTTTATTTGACCCTTATTTCTTAGAGCCTTATGTGTTACTAGCTCACAGGGTCTGTAAAAACTTTGTCAGGAAAGATTTAAGGCTAGCTAAATGTGATTCGACATCAGTAATCCTGGCTGCAAAACAATCTTACTGGAGAAAAGGGAACAAGGCTATAAGAGCTGTGCAAGCAGTCATTTGTTTCTAGTGCTGCACGAGCCTTTGTCAAATACAGTAACACCAGCAGATCCACTGAGCTCACTAAGCCTCTAGATAAGTACATACATTCAGACTTTCCTCAGATGAGCACATGAAATCTCTGCACTCAAAACATGACTCGCTTCCTAGCAGGAACCCTGTTGGATGGGTTTCCTTGTGCTCCTCTGAAGTTTCAAGGCAGTGACAGGTTCTCCCTGGCATGAGATAAATGAACACACAGTCCAGTTCTGCCAGGGCCACTCATCTCTACTTCCCTCCTTGCCCTGGAGGTTCTCTGGTGTCCTCCTTTCTATCCTTGTCTTGTGTGACCAAAAGCCTGTGATCATCTTATATGAAGCAGCTGACTTAGCCCTTGAAAACAAAAGCTATGCAGGAAGGATTTTCCCAGACCATCTGGGTTGTGAAAGATACTTTTTTTTTTTTTCCTGGGAGTGCAGTATCACATTCCCTTCAAACCTACATTCCTAGGGCCTACCAGTGAAGGGGATGGATTTCCCAAGTCCCTAGCCATGGATCCTCCTTTGTGTTGACTGTAGCATTTTTCTGGTGAACTGAATCATTGGCCTAATATAGCTGAAACTGAATACAACAACAATGAATTTTCATCAGGACACCTTCTCTGTCTTGCTGTGGGATGGCACAAGCAATAAAGGATATAATAAAGGATATTCTTTATAAGGAATCTGGAATAAAGGATAAAGTGGGGCAGGCATGGGGCCAGGGCAGCAGTGCAGACTTCAGATAAGTCACTATGGATCACCAGTCTTGGTGATATCTGACCATTAATCATCTCAGCCAGATCATTAAATCACATCCTTATCCCTGGAGCAGAATGACTGCAGTGGGTTGGGCTTCCTCTTCCACCAAGCTGCTACGTGACTGTCATTCTCAACACTGTTCCCATCTGGTTGAGAAGCTGTCAGGCAGGGTATTGCCCTCTTCCATCCATCCCAACGCACCTGCATTATTAGGAGCATTGTTTCAAACATGTTTCTTCCTACTCTTTTGTGCCCCTAAAATCTGTTTCGCCTATGGATTCATTTCTTCCTAGCTTTTTGGTGTTATTGGAGCTTGTAACCAAGACAGGTCTTTAATGTAAAGCTAGGTAAGTTTGGGAGCAATAAAAGCAGCAGCTTGAGAAAGAGAGAGAAAGGAAGACATATGAATCTTGCCTCTTTGGATGACCACAAATCTCTGTACATCATACCAGTTCTGCTATACCCTCCTGAAGTGCTACATTTCAGCATAAGCACAACAGACTGAGTAGCCCTGTACAAATTGGGCTGCCTCACACATTGCTTGAACTTTAAGCACGGGCTTTTATGCTTTGTTGAATCTGGGTTCCAGTGGCTTACCCTTCATAGGAAATACGTGACCAAAAAAGGAGATGAGGCCACATCTCAGTTTCCAGCATAGTGCCGTAGTCACAGGATGGTTTCTTTTGCGTCTTTTTATGCAGCATTGTATTCTGAATCCTATGGGACTAGCTTTTCAGAGCAGTGTACTTCAGTTAATGTTCATGTGCTCCCTATCTGATATGATGTAGTGGACAATAAAGTATGAAAGATGGTATTTTTCATTGCTGCTCTCCAGATCATTGCTTTTCAAGAATCACCTCTTATTTGCACTGGAAATAAAACAAAAACATGGTCAACTCTGCTACTCATAATTTTTCTTATCTTTTTTTCTCATAAATCCTCATTTTGAAACAACCCACTACCTTAGGAAACCATGCGTTTTTTTTTTTTTTTTTTTTTTTTTTTTTGCTGCTTAACAGAAGTTGGCTCTCACTACTTAATAAGACCTTTAGACTATTCATGGTTTATCTTACTTGCAGTAAGCCAACAGATGAGATTCCTCCTTGACCCTGCAGCTGATCGCAAAACTATCAGGAGAGAGTTATGCACTTCAAGAGGCATAAATCACATAATTAATCATAATTAAGTCTGTGGAAGTTAGACAGGAATCAGTTAAAGGCAGAAAACCAATCTAGCAGCCATTGCAGCTGCCCTTTTTTGCAAATCCATCATTTTGAACCAGATAAGCATCCAAGGAAAAACAAATGCCTTTTGCTTCAGCACACACGCAATCATCTCCAATATAGAGGAGCTGCATTGAAATCCCAGCTCTAAATAATTTAATTTGCTTTATCCAAAGCATGAATTAGAGATGAAGATGGAGAATTTTTTTTTCATATCTTATTTGTGGAGCTCCCTCTCCTGCCCAACCCAACAGAGGTTGCTTGAAGAAAAGGTTTTCCAGACTTCTAAAATCTATTACAGAAATGAGCACAGACCTGAGCTCAGAGGGAATGCACATAATACAGCTGGGTCCTCTTCGAAATTCTAGGTGTAAATGTGCATTTGGAGACCTTTGAGCCCTATATCAGAATTTGTCTGTCAAGGGTTTTGCTGTGGCTTTAATCTAGGGACCTGTAGCAAGTTGAGCCAGTGCAATATTGCTCTACCTAAATGCAAATGCAGAAAACAGGGCTTGGCACAAAAATGCTTTACTGTTCCTTGGGTGGGGGGGAATCCAATTCCATACTGAGAGAAAACCAAGTCCAGTTAGTGTTTTGTGTGTGTGTGTGTATAAAAGTGTGTATATGGGGAGAAAGGAGAGAGGGGGAGGAACAAGAACTCTGGAATAAAGATTTTAACCTCAGTTTCCCTTGTCTAGGGCAAGTGCCAAGATCAACTGTGCTATTGGCGCCTCTGGCATCTTTTAAAAAATCTCTTCTTTTGAAACACTTCCATCTTGTATAAATAAATATCCATTGGAGAAGAGGGTTTATACCTCACTGGATCCAATGTCCAAGGTAAATGGATACTCTATAGCAACTGTGCTGTAGAGCATTTCACACTGAGGCCCAGTGGATGTTAACTATTTATACACAGTAAAGGAGCTGTACTAGGAGAAACTGAGATCAGTCCACTAATAGCCAGCTGGCAAGGTACCCACCTGCGAGACAGACATTAAAGTGCCTTCTTCAGTGCAGTCAGCTGTGACCAGGCAAAGGGGAAACTGAATCTTGCTCATGTTACGGATGTGCCTTAACCATTAGATTTTTCTGCTATTACTTTTCTTCTCTGTGCTTCTGATTCTGACTCTGTGATTTTAACTAGAAATTCCATCCTTTTTGTTGAAATGCATTTTGTGCCTGGTACAGTTCCATGAAAAGTTTTGCCTTCTGCAAGTCAATAGTTTCTGACAAAAGAAAACATTTCATTAGAAAACCCCTGATCAAGCTGTAATTGGTACACTGAATCCCAGAGCACCTTGGTACAAAAGGAGAGAAAGCATATTGCTATGCTTCGCTCCTTATTGCTCCTTCGCTCCCAAATCTAATTAAACATGCCTTGCTATCTGTGAAACAGTTGCAACAAGAAATGTGAAGGCAGCTCCAGATACAGTATAATCATTTCTGGCCTAAATATCCCTTTAATGCTTGCTTTTTTGTCTCCATATAGTTCTGGGAGCAAAATCCTCAGTGCAAATGTTTTTTTGGACGTAGTTGATTCTGAAATATCTGGGTTACGGGTCTGTGTTATTCAGGAAGTCAGATGATCACAGTGTTGCCTTCTGGTCAGAGGCTCTGTTTAACATTTTTCTTTATCCCTTTACATGCTCACAGTGTGAAATGCAGGCTTGATACTGTGCAAGGGCTCTGTGTGGAGCATCTTTTCATCTTCCCACTTCTTTTTGTGTGTCTGTTCAGCTAACACTTCCTAGAAACCCTCTCGGTTAGCAGCATGTGTAGTGGAGATCTTCCACCCCAAGAGAGTATGAAAAGTCCTATAGAAGAGAGAGGAATGGAAAAAGAAGTTGTTCTGAGATTTCTAAGGTGCTACAGGTTTGGGGGTTTTAAAAGATTTTTATAAGGAATTATCACTCTAGAGAGATATGTTGTAGGAGAAGTATCCTTTCAGAGTTTAGAGGATGACTTAAAAACTTACAGAAAAGATGGGGGGTTTTTTGTTAGAGAGCTTTTCTGTGATGGTCTCCAGCACCTGCTGGTGTCCAGCAGATGGTGCTGAGGGAAGCAGATGTGCTGAGGAAAGTAGATGTTGCTTATTTATAAAACAATAGTGAATATTATTACTAGTATGCTTCTCTCCAGCCTCCAATGCAATTTTCATTGCATCTGCTGCATACATGCTGAGTGGCATGAAGGAACATCACTCAACCATCAGCCACTGCAGATGGAAAAATTATAGCTCTGTTTCCTAACCAGACACACAATCTTCCCAGGGGAATGCTATGTCCCACATTACTTTTAGTGTACAGCCATAGGCTTTTGTTTATTGTGAAATGCAAAACCAAAGATTTTGTAAAATACATCCCATGCCTTAAATACAAGATAGGGATTGAGCTTCAGTAGCATGCATTATCCCAAAAGGCATGGTTTGGGTGTTTGGCCCTTGCACAGATTTACCAGAAAGGTTTCCACCTTTGGTTTGCACTGAGAATAATCTTATTAGCTGACTGTAGGATGCAGTAAAGGCAGAGCAGAATGAGTAGATTAAAAACTTGAAAGCATTTCTGACATAAAGGGACAGATGAAATCACCAAGGCAGTTGAATCACATTTACAGTGAAGGATAAACATTGCAAAATGATTAGATCTGCAGGTCATTTTGGCTGCCTTGTTTATATCCTGTGCTTTGAAATACTGAGACCAAAAAACACCAGAAGCCTCTGCTGCTCAAAATGGCAGTCTGAACAGCTGTATAGGGCTTTCAAGTCTTCTCTGGAAGTAAATGGTATAAAGTCTCCAGTGTGAAACAAAGCCAGGATACAGACTGGTTACCGACCTCGTTCCAAAGTTGCTGTTCCAAAGTACTTGGTGGGAAGTGGTTGGGCAATATCCCCGTCTTCACACCTAAGGACTGTTATTCTGCTTGTACCCCAGGTGTGATCAATCTAGCAGTCAATCAGCTTATTGGCTTACCTGGTACAAGTTCCCTTTTACACCCCATGAAATGTCAATCCACCGTACTGCAGAAATGGAGCTAGAGAGAAAGGATCAGAGGCCAGAGAAATGAAGCAAGAAGAGCATAGTGTGGGACTCACGGGAAATGCAGTGAGCGAAAAGCTAGCGAGGTCCCTGTCTTTGGCAAGCATGTTGCTGCCACAGAGCACCCTGTGGAGACAGCGATGTGGACGGCCTGAGGTGGCCACTGCAGCTAGTGCAGGCGCTTGTCTGTGAACAGTCAACCATTTGGAGAGTCTTCAGCAGCACCTGCCTGCCTGCTCTTTAGCTGAATGGGAAAAATAAAGGGTGGTTTTGGGGGTCAGCAACCAAGGGAAAGGCTGCCATGCTGATTGGGGCAGGGACTCATAAACCTTTGTTCAGTTCACTGTTTCATGCAAATTCATTCTTTTGACTGCAAGTAAGTCATTTACCTCCCGTTTCTCACTTCCCTGTCTATAGAATAAAGACAAAAGTCCCCTCCTTATCTCAGTTTGGACTTGAATAAGTTAAAGACTAGGAGGATCTGTTTCAGCAGTAGCAGGAGATAGGCAAACTTGAAGGAAAATGTGTTGGTTACAATGGAGAATGGATACCTCTGGAGAGGGAGAAAAGATTATCTTTTAGAAAGTAAATGCAATTAGAAAAGTCTTCAAAGGAGTCTGGAGTCTGTGTGGAGTTTAAAGACAAAATGGAGAGCTTTGCTTCTTTTTCTACTGCCCCCCCCCAATTTAATTGATTTGATTCCTTTTGATTCTCTGGAAATTGTTTCTTTCTTTCGGAATCAGCTGCTTACTGGCTTGATATTAATGTCTTACTGTAGGTTTCCCAGCCCTTGTTTCCCATTTGTTTTGGTGTGGCTCTAAGTGATAGCATCACATCCTGAGTTCATTTGACTTGGAAAGAACTGTACTGGATGGATCCATTCTGTAACGTACAGAATAAAACAAAGCACCCATATCCTCATTGGATAATGAGAATGTTTAGCACCTAAACACCGGGCTTATCAAGCTGAAATGTCTGCATACACCATGCAACAGAGTGGAGGAAGAGACTCCAGAAAAAGTGCTGTCTACGCAGCATTGTGCTGTGCCATGTGGAAGTACCAGCTGGAGTCCTGCAAGCGTAACAGCCACAGTAGTGTGCTGGATGCCTGAGCTATTAATTTCTGCCTCGTAACTAACGATGTGCCTGCATGTTTGAGCTGCTTCAGGTGCTTCAGAGACTTCCTGTGAGAATAGATATACGCACATGAGGAAACAACCTTTTAAAGGGACTAAGACTGTAGTGTGATTTGCAGCAGTCCTGGAAGTAGAGGGTGGTCAGGCACTGCACCCCCAGAGGCAGCATGTGCTGCAGGGAGCCAGCGCCTGGGAGCCCTGCTGGCTCCAGGGAAATGTGATGTGCATTCCAGAGCGCAGAGTTATTGTTTTATTTTTAGTTATTAGTTTACCTGACCAGATTCTGCAGCTAAAGCACATCATCTCCACCTTTGTGGTCAGACCTGTTCCTTGTATGCCCTCCTTGCATGTGGTTAAAACACTGATGCCATACTAAAGGGATATTCTCTTATCCATTGAACTACCTTTCAAAAAGAGTGCGTATATCGTGGTGTTTAACTATGTACATAGCCGGTTGTATGACTAACGAAAAATGAGTTTAGGGTTTTGATAGATGACAGAAGAGCCACCCATGTATTTCCAGCAAAAATGACAAAAAAGCTTGACATATTTTCTTAACATGGTCACATGATTTTAAAAATGTTTTGTGGGGAAATTATTTTAGGCTATAAAATATTCTGTTTGTTTTTTCTGTCTACTGAGATAACAGCAGAATGTTTTGTCTACGCATATCCAGTCTTCATTAGCTGCTGGAAGATGTAAAACTGATTCGAACTTCTTGGAACTTCAGCTCAAAACAGGCATAATTTATAATGTTTTGGATGGGAAGTTTCTGAGAAAGGAACTTACTTTAATAATAGCTTTTTTTTTTTATTCTTAGGACTGCTGACTTCTAAAGTATACTTTGCATTAATTGCTGTGAGCGATTATGGGCTACTTTGTTTTGTTTTTGTTTCCATCTACCTAGAGGTATTGCCCACAGTTTGGGTGTTAGTGCTATTAATTAGTCTTAATGCTGGTGGTTATCTCTACTACAGTAAGAGCCTGATGCCATTTAGGAACATGGTCCTGTTGCTATAGGTGCTGTATAAACAGAGTAAGACAGTTGGTGGCTGAAGAGATTTGGTTTATTTCATTTGCTTAAATTCAGAATAGGTGGTGCTCGGTAAAGAAGGAAGGAGGTCATTTAAGTAGTAAAACAAAGGCTAGAGAAGGCACAGGAAGGGAAGCAGGGACAGGGAAATAATGATCTTAACATCAGGAACACAAAAGGAAGCTTAAATTCGCTTTTGTAATCCTCATTGCAACCAAGGACCTTAGTTTCTGTAGTTTGCTCTGGAAAAGGAAAGGAAAGGAGGCTGTGCGCATCCAACTGTTAGAGAACAGATCTATTTTCCACTGTGTTTCATACTTTAGTGTTGGTTTCCATGACTCTTTTATTAAAACTCTGGCCATTGCAACACGAAAGCTAGATGTGTCTTTTGGCATGGATATTGTTTCAATTAGTAGGTAGTCCGTGCCTATATTAATATGTGCGTGAATATTTGGAGAAGTTACTTGATATTTTTATACTGTTTTTAGAGACCTCCAGAGATACAGTCAAGTGGAAATCTTAATCTGGGGTCTGATGTCTCACTGCTTTTAATGAAGTTGAGCCTGTGCCATCTGCTAGCCATACCGATTACTTGGAGTAGTTTCATGTTACTATTCACATAATGGTTTGATATGAAACTTGTTTTATGCTAGATAAACATCTTGGGTCTTTTCTTCATTGATTCCAGTGAAGACAAGAGCTATTTTTGCAGTTGTCACTGCATCATTGTTTGTTTTTTTTTAAAAAAAAAAAGCTTAAAGGGAAAAAAATTTCAATTTCTTCTCATAGACCTGAAATCTTGAGACAGCATTTTAAAATGCAAGAACAAGCCATTAAAAACTCCCCACAAACATGAAACAACTGTTTTATTAATTTGTTGCCAAAACCAATTTATCAGATTGAGATAGCTGACTAGCCTTCCTAATGTTTGTGCTTCAGACTTTTTCCTAGTCTGTGGTTTGCTGTGTGGGATGCTCTTGTGTCACTGGCTGAAGAGTCTGACTTTTACTAATTAGAAACAAATATTTATTTGTTATGAATATAACACAAGGAAAGTATAGCTTAATTGTCACAATGCTACCTTGAACACAAACACTCTGGTACAGCTAAAAATACCACAGATTCCTATAGTTTACAGTAGTGTTATTGAATTCTCCCTTACGTCTAGAAGGATGTTGAATATTGGCCTGCTACGCAGAACAGAGGGGCCACTTTTGCTCCACAGATCTGATATCTTTAGTAATTGTTTAGCTGCTCCTATGTTGTGAAAGTGAATTTGTGTTTGCAGAGAGCTCTGAGATGATCAGATGAAAGGCCCTGAATTAGTGCAAAGTATAATTATTAGCCAGTGTTTAACATGGATTTATGATTAGAATAGTGCCTTTGTAAACAGTATTGAACTTAGTAAACAGAGATTGAGAGCCAGGCATGCTACTTATCTACTCACACTGAAAGCCATCTTAAAGCATTTGGGACTTTTGTCTTCAGTTTGTTGCATCGTGGTGTAAAACTCACAAATGAGCCTACTTTGTTGATAAAACATTGTTTAAATCTTAAAAATAGGCAGGAAAGAACCACTTGATTTCAACAGCTGCATTTAAAAGGGTGTCTTGGCAAGAAGCAGTCATTTATTCAACCATCAGCACAGAGTTAATGCGTTAGGGTAAAATTCAGATTTTTTTTTTTAAGTTCTTAAGGAAAATGCATATTCAAATCTAAGTCTGACATGTTCACGGATATTGTAGCACACACTGGATCAATCTCTGTCTGGAATAATTAGCAATTCTTGGATTTGTTAGGAGTTTTGCAGTAGTTCAATATCTACTTCTTAATCCCCACTGGTATTTGACCACCCCAAAAACAGGTTATATGGCATACAAAGGGATTTTAGACCTGACGATGGCCAAGTTAGAAACATATAGGTTGAGGAATTCTTATCCAGAGAACCATACCAATATTTCTCGTGATTCTCAGTGTTCCAGCTATCATTGTGTATGCAATTCCTGTACCTCATATTTTAAAGGAGACCTTTAAGGTAGTACAATTCAACAGGCAATAGAGGTACATTTGCAATGACAAGCGTGTCATGATCAGGCATGCACATCCAGCTATCTATTCCATCTCACTCCAGGAGCTGTTACTCCCCATGTTTATTCAAGTTCTGTGCAACAGCTTTGAGGGGAATAAGACCTCTGACATATCCTTCTGTTTCCTGCAGATCATCCATCCTCCCTCAAACGAGGTACCTGCTCCTTACTCTTCTTTTCCTCTCCGCTTTTTCAAACAGATTGAGACAGACTTTGGACTTCCAAATCAGAAAGCCAAGTGGAAGCTTCCCTTATTCCTTGCTGGTTCCATGTAGGGAAAATAGATAATAGGGCCAAAAAGTGGGTTGATTATGTGAAACTGTCAGAAATGACACCTGGATCAGGTGATCCTGCCTGAATGTCTGCAAGTACATTAGAGCTTCCCTGTAAGCTACTTAAGCTGCTTTCCACCTCATTTTTTGAGAGGAAAAAAATGCTCTCTTGTAGTATAGCTGGACAGAGGTTAAAGAAAACGGGGGGGGGGGGGGAAGGTATTGTAAAAGTTTATAGTATCCAAGAGAATTTGCTAGGTTTCAGTGTTTCACCCTGCTTACTAATTCTTGCAGGAATCTTTCTCTTTGCTTGAAATCTGTCAGATTTTCATTCAGAAGATGCAGCTGCTTCTAATGCCTTTTGCTTTTTTAAACTTTCAAGTGATTCCAATATACTATAGAAGATAAGAAGAGAGGGGGGCAGAGGAACAATGTGACAAACCTTCAGTCCTGATAATGTCATAGCCGATTACAACGTAAGAGGTATATTCCTGTGAAGGTCACCTTAAGGATGATCACAGCAGCAACATGTTCACTGACTAATGCTGCCCAGAGTGGTTATAAATAGAAGCTTTTCTCTCACTAGTGCCAGCTCAATGCTAGATTTGCAATCATGGCATTTACAGTCCAGCTCAGTTCAAACAGACCCTGAGCCAAACAGTAGGCAGAAAAAGCAAGCAAGCAAGCTTCTTCAGATCTCAGCACTGGGGATGTGAAAATCAGATGATGAATTCATTATAAGAACAGAGACTTTGTGGCTGAGGTAAATATTACTCCTGGGCCAGGTCCCTTCCTATCTTCCCTGATAAATGAACACACATCAATGGCCTTAATACAAAGGCTTTATGTTTCAGCTTTAGTTTATTCAGTCATAGACAGAGGAAAGTCTTGCATTTTTCACTTAGCCAAAGACTAATTAATGTCAACTTTGAGTAAGCCCTGAGGAGCCAGGTTTAATATACTAATAATTAAAAATTCGTACTCAGTGTGCTCCCTTTTACCAGCTTGCTATATAACATGCAATTTGGTGCTCTGTTGTTCTCCGGGAGTGAAACAAACACCCGCAGATAATGCTCAGAGCAAAAACTGCCCAGCGCTGGGCTTAGGCTGCTGAGTCCTCGGCTTCATCTGCATTCCCTTTGCTGAACTGGAGGAGTTAAAACTTTATGCAAAATTTATTAAGGTAGTTTGTTTGGGGTTGCTTGTATTAAGATTTCTGGCTTCATGTGCTGAAAAAGCAGTTCTCATTTTTTGCACGGGTATGCAGAGATCAGTTTTAGTGGCCATTGGTAGTATTTGTGCCCAAGGAGATGGTCCTTACCGTTGTGAGTTTACAGTCCAAAGGAAACAAAAGGAACACCAGGAGGCAAAGTGAATATATGGGAAGCTCAAAGTAAGAGCAGAGAAACTGAGGTGTGACAATCAGCACTTTCAAAATAACAGACATCTACTTGTTACCAACCTCTCAATGGCGTCTTCAGAGGAGAAAGAGAGAAGGCAGTCTAAAGATCTATTAGTTGTGCTTAAACAGCCTTTAAGGCATTAAAAAAAATCCATTTACAAGCATAAAAAACAGACAAGCTTTTTCATCCCAGGCCTGTGTGTTCAGCCAGTAGTCTTAGCGATACTCTTTTGTATGTTTGTCAGTAATGATGCTTTGCCCTTGCCAGCAAATTTGCTCGTGGTTACACCTGTGCTACTTCATGGCTTTTAAATAGGCAACTTTTGATTATGCTCAGCTAAAAAAAGGTATCAATAGACAAGAAGAGACAAAGCTTAGCTTGCTTGCACTTTAGATTTGACTTTGTAGAACTAGCAAAAGTGAATGTAATATCTTCAAAAACATCCGTAGATGATTCAGAATGTACACAACAGAGTGACACACTAAACTGACATTTTGTTGTATAAAGTTGAGGTAGCTTCTACATTAGGCATAGGTACTGTCAGTTGAGGCCTGTTACTGTTAACACCTCAAAGGGAGGAATAGATGGCATGCCCTAGAAATAGAAGAGTTGCACTTGAGAGTGGGCTGTTTTGCCTTTTGGGAGAGGGTAAGTTATAGATTTATATATTTTAGCAAGGTTTTACAAAAAATAAATCTGGATTCTCAGAAGACATTGAGGCAAATTTTCCAGCCTACCTAGAATTCATATCATATACCACAAAGTTATGTTCTTTCAGCATCTTCAGAATCCAAACCTTTCTGGCTTTGCTTCTCAGTACTACTGTACCAATTTCTCCACAAGCTGTAGCTGTTTGGAGAGCTGCTATTGTGCCTTAGAGGTTTTGGGAGGTGCTCTAACCATTTTAATTTCCTTCTGTGCAGTAAAACACTTTTCTGTTTCCGATGGGTTAGAAAACCATATTTGTTATGGTGTTGGGAGCCTCTGCTTTCACTGTAATGAATTTGCACCTACAAACATAGTCACTGTAAAGAAACACAAGGAGTGACAATGGAGTGGAAATCTGGCCCACAGTGTAGTGTGTCTGGGAACAATATGTTCCTGTAGTTTCCATAAAAGCTGCTCTTTCATACTCTGAGGAACATGGAGCATACTGCGGTGAATTAGTCTGTTTTTAGCAACTTCTGAGATTTCCTTATGGTACAAGAGAGCTAGTGCTAAGCCTCATCTCTTCTCAGCTAGAAACTAGAACTAATTGGGTCTTCCCATAATTTTTTGTAGCAAATGTCTTTGTGCCTTTGGTGATTTAAAGTAGCTGCTCATGCTCCAGGCCAGGAGAAAGAGGACAATGGTGAATGATCTGTGTTTAAAATTCTGAAGACAGTTTTGAGAGCTTTAAATTAACAGACCATATTGATAAAGGTCTTTGGATGTAACTTTAAGTGTAGAAGTTTAGCCAATCCTGGTGAAATTGAAGGGTACTGCAGAGTGCCTTTGAGCCACCTGTTTTATTTATTTATTTTTTCCTCTACAGGAACAGAAATACAAGCAAGCTAGCAGATAAAAGAGCTATGTTTAAGTGTATCCTTGATTTTTTTTTTCCTTTGTTCAGTTAAGCAACCTTCTGTTCTCTATTTCAGGTCTCTTCTAAAGATTAGGGGTGGACCCCAGGATAAAAAATACAGCACTGATCCATTTATGAAAAGGCTTCTTGGAGAGCCACGCTAAGAAATTTTATGAGCAGCTTCTGGCTGACTCATCAGAACTACTTAGACTGAGAGTCAGTAAAGTATACTATCGATCAACAGTTGCGGCCATTTTCCTAAAACATCATCTGTTAGATGACAGATGTTCTTAGGCTTGGAGGAAGAAAAATTCTTGTGCAAGTAACTACAGGACCAGGTTCTGCATTGCGATATGCTGGCATAAATGTTAGCAAATTCTGCTGACGTCCAACAGTGACAACATGGTACATTTCATGGGACCTTACATACAGTTTACAATAGCAGACGCCTTTGGGCAAACAATCTACGCTTCAAGCTTTAGGCTTGCATGTCTCTCTCTTAAATTGTTTGTCTAATAAAAGACACTGGATTAACTAAGCTACCTTTCTTACTTAAGCAAAGGCTTGTTATGCAGTCAGGTAGTCTTAACTGCCACAAAAGCTAGCAAAAAAGTAAACACAACAATTAAACTATTGTCAAGATTATCAGAGCCCCAGGAAAAGAAAATTGTGCCATTAGTACTGTCCTTAGTTTTGTCAATTGCTTTAAAAATCTTTACAGTGAGTAAAAAGATTGTTAAGCATGCTAAAGAAGTGGTTTGTTAAAATAATTGTCATTATTCACATGCTCATTTGAAGGATATAATATAATTTGCATAAATATAAGCACATGACAAATAAAATAGGAACATCTAATATTTATGTGCAATATGCCCAGACTAACTGCAGGAATCATTGATTTTGAATGTTTGATCTCTCAGCCTGGATTTTCTGTGAAACCAGATATCTGTATTGTTTAAAGATGGGCTTACAGCCAGGTGTTAGATCCAGAGAGCTGCAAATCTTGCAAATATTTTCTATCTTCATAAACAGACAGTTTGAAACATGAACACTTTTACAGGGTTTTAAAATACTTTATCTGCATTTTGTGCTTTGAGCCACCTCTCATTTCCCAAAGAAGATTTTGCGCTGGGTGTGAACCTGTGTTTATGGACGCTAAATACCACTGGTAGAGTTATAGCCAGGAGTTTCACTTTCTTACACTCTGTTGCCAATGGGTACTCCCACTCTGAGACACTACAGTCCTTTTATCTAGTGTGTGTGCTCTAAATTATGACAGCATAAATGGATAATCTTCATTCAGCATATTCACAAGCTTTTTGGAACAGGTAAGTGTAGAGCAAGTGCAAAGCAAGCAGTGCTCACTGGGGAAGATGACAGGCAATAGGAGAGGGGGGAAAAAGAAGACAGAGGTACCTGGCCCAACTCTCTCAGGACAGCATGACTAGGAATTTTAAAGTGGGTGTCAAACAGATGCATATAGGAAGCCACTCCATCAGCAAAACAAATTGCAATTTAGCAGACATGCAAACTCTAATACGCTCCTTGAGGCTTTCTGTCCGTAGAGGTGCTGTTCTGGCACAATCAGTGGGAATGGGGAGAGTCTATGGGTGAGGACTTGGTTTTGAAAGAGTGAGCAGTGTGCATCTACGCATCTTCTACTAAATTAACACTAAAACATGAAGGTCCAGCCTAGAGCAGTATCCCAAGGTTCTGTGAGAAGAGGCAAATGCTGGGCTATTTGAGACCATCTCTCTGTCTGCATGCTCAGCACTGTATATCCTAGCTGCTCCACATCCTCTTCCACCCTCTCCAGAGTAAATCAGCTGCTTTGTGCTCTAAAGAGCCTCCCAGTACCCTGGTATCCTTTATCCCACTTGTTTTTAGACTTACATCAGCCACCTTCCCTAAGCTTCCTCACATCCCTCCCACATGCTGCCTTCTCCAGCACCACAAATGGCCTCATAGCCAGCTGTCTTCCCTCTCTTCAGGTCTGCTCAGCCTTCATGTGATCATTAGTGTGAGTGCACAGCCACTAATTGGTCTATAGGATCTGAGAAGAGGCCAGGGACTATCTTTGCATTTTCTTAGGAAAAAACAAAACAAAACAAAAGAACTCTCTTGTATAAGTGTTTGCCTGCCTTTCTCTGGCCATGAAATGCCCAGGCTCAGGTTCTGCAGTGAGAGGTGTTCATGCTGGGCTTGAACAGCCATAAAGACATAAAGCCTGCAAGTCTTTGAGTGGCCAAGGCCTAAATGCTTCTTTGTACAGAGTATTTGATTGTGGTTTACTTTATACAAAATTAGGACAAGGCTTTTGAAAACTTGACTTAATAAAAGTTAAAGGTCAGCTAGATATTTAAAGGAATATAAGGATGGTTTATTTTATCCTACCTTTAAATGTTGAGATTAGTTGCCAGAGCAAAGACAGTGCAGAAATTAATGGAGTGTATATATAAGAAGGGAAAACTGTCAGAGCCAATTTTCTGAAGTGTTCTGAATGCTGACGTAAAATGAAAGAATCTTTTTCGTCACTGTGCTCTTATGAGTGTTTGTGAATGTGTTAGAAATTCAGAGATTAAGTTCTAGATACCTTTTGGAGGGCATATAGAAAAGAATAGGTGCAGGTGATGTCATTTTCATATTTATAAATCACTTTGATAGTCTTCAAAAGGAAAGTTTATTGAATCTGGTGTCTTTCAGGTAAAATAATATGTCAGTAGTCTGCAGCTTTTAGGGATCTATTACATTTTTTTGTTGTTGTTCTTTGCTGTATTTTGTAGGATTGCATTCTTTCCTAATATGGTGTTTGAGAAATGTTTCAAAAATAAATCTTATTGACATTTGGATTTAATTATAAATTTCAAAGATATGAACACATAGTTTATACAATATTTCTGCATGATGTTTGTCTGAGTAATACACAATGAAAACAAATTTTATGAAATTTACATTATTCAAAGGGCCCAAATAATTAAGTTTTTGAGAATTTGTATACTGATATGGAGACAGGGCAAAATATTGGTCTGTTGAAGTTGACAGTGAACTTTGTCTTCTACAGAAATAAACCTGTGGGGTCTGTGCTAGTTATCTGAGCCAGGGAGTCCATGCAAATTAGCTTTGCTTCACTGTTTATGAGAAGATTTTATGAGAGAAGGAGAATTAGAAAGAATAATTGTAACACTGCTGAAGTTTAAGACATTATTGTTATACTCCTCATCTATCTCTGGCCAGCAGGATTTTAACACATCATTTTTGCAGCTATAAAAGCTCAGAAGGATTTCTATCTTGAGGTGGATCATTGCAGGATAACCAAAATACTTGGCATGTGATTTGTCTCATGATTTTTACCATAGTTTTTGTTTAAGAGGCAGCAGAAGCCTCCCTTAGGATCAGAGCTCTGCTGCACTCGGGTTCTCGAGGCATGCCTCAACAGACAAGAGGTACAGGTCCAAATACAGCAAATGGATTTATCAGTCATGATCTCCTACAGTATCCTTACAGCCAGATCAGTGAGCTATGGACTGGGTAAGTGGATGACAAGTTGGATGGAAACCTGTTCGGACTGTTGGGCTCAAATGGATCAGTGGTACAAAGTTCAACTGGTGGCTAGCTACCAGTGACATCCCACAAGAACAGATACTGTATAACAGCTTTCTAACAACTTGGGTGACGGGGACAGAGTGCACTCTTGTCAAGTCTGCCAAATGATATCAAGTTGGGAGAGAAGGGCTGATACACAGGGAGGCTGGGCTGCTATTCAGAGAGACCTAAACAGGCTGGAGGAATGAGCTAGCGGGGTCCTCGTGATGTCAAACATGGGCAAGTGCAAGGTCCTGCACCTGAGGTGAAATAACAGGCTGGGGGCAGACTGACTTTGCACAAAAGGACCTGTGGGTTCTCCTGGACAACAAGTTGAACATGAGTTAGCAGAGTGCCTTTGCAGCAAAAATGGCCAAAAGCATACTGTGCTTTATGTGCAAAAGAGTAGCCAGCAGGTCAGAGGAAGTGGTTCCTTCCCTTTATCTGGCATCTGTAGGACCACATCTGGATTACTGTGTCCCGTATAGAGCTCCCCACTACAAAAAAGACCTTGACATACTGGAGTGAGTCCAATGAATGACCACCAAGATGGCTGGGGGCTGAGGCACACAATGTATGAGGAGAAGTTGAGAGAACTGGGCTTCTTCAGCCTTAAGAAGAATAGGCTAAAGGGGGGTCTTCACACTCCCTACATCTACCTAATGGGATACTAAAGAGAAGATGAAGCCAGACTCTTCTCAGAGGTGCATGGTGGAAGGACAAGAGGCAATGGGCACAAGGTTGGAGCATGGGAAGCTCCAACTCGGTATAAGAAAAAGCTTTCCACCATGGGGGTGATCAGACACTGGAGCCTGCTGCACACACACACAGTGGCCTGGTGAGGTTGTGGGTTCTCCATCCTTAGAGATAGTCACGATATGACTGAACAAGGCCCTGAGCAACCTGCTGCAACTTTGAGCAGCAGCTGGATTAGGTACTCTCCAGATGTCCCTTCCAACCTGCATGATTCTGTGGTTCTGAGCAAGGGGGAAGAAAGATAAACGAAAAGCAAGACTAACTCCATGATTGTTAAACTATATAGGTCAGTCAGCACATTGCATTCTAACACTTTTAACCTCCACATATTTCTGGTTTTATACTCAATAAATAGTGTACCTGCCAAAAACTAAGTCAGTGCTATGCTTTAGCTCTCTCTTGTCTAGGGTATCTCTCACAACCACTGTATGACAGCAGTGCTGTATGCACAGCATTCTTTATTCATGAAGTATATTTCCCTTACAGGCCAATCAGTTAAAACACTTCTGCTTTAATGTAATGTTCTTCACAATCTCTCAGGTTCCTTTGTACCTTCAACTTCATATCTTCCTCCCTCTTTGCAGGCCTGCCACTTCCTTTTTATAAGGCTATAGACTACAGGCACACTATTTTACAGGAGAGAGATCACCAGATTCAATAAACTTTTCCTCTGAGTTAAGACTATCACAATGATTTATAGCATGACCTGTGTGTCGTATCTCCCAAAATACACTGATGAATGGGAGCCTTCCAATATCATAGTCTCCAGGGTTCCTATAATGACTTACTGAATATAATCCAATGTCTTGCAGAACTCCAAAGCATACTTTGTCTTTCTAATGTTGCTGCTTTCAATATTTATCATCAGTCCAACTATATTTTCAAAGTTTACTCCAAAAGCCCTGTGGTTTACATGAGGATTACAGTTTTCATTTATTTCAGAAGCCTCTGTCCTTTATTATTATGGATGAATGTCTTAAAATACAAATGAATAAAAATACGAGAGAAGAGAGAGATAGGAGAGAGAAAGGTGAGAGTGGTGAAATAACAGTCTTTCAACACTTTCTTAAAAGAATTTGATGAGATTGAGGAAGTAAGGGATTGCTTGAGGCATGAACTGGACAGCTGGGACGAGTGAAGGGAGGAACAGCTGGAAGCACAGGTATGCAGTTCAGTTCAGCAGAATTAGTCTGGTCAAACTTGGAAGACAGAAAAACTTGGAAAGGCAAAAACATGCACAGAATGGAGAATGTTAGTCTAGTCATGGAAACACCTTGAAGCAGATGGGAAGTAAAGATTAGGCTAAGCCAGAGCTGGAGTTCAGCCAAAGTAGACCCAGTGATGGGGAAGGGTAACAAAAATTAGTGTAACCCAGAAGGCGCAACAATAATTATGCTGATGAAACCTTGCAGATTTCAAATATTGGTAATCACTAATAATGGGGTTTTGCTCTTGCTTATGTGCTGAAGTTCTTCTGGTAGGTTTGGTTTCACAAAACCCTGCCAAAAGAAGTCAGTGTGCACATCAGGAATAGTATACATGGTGATGACTATATCTCTGAGACTGTCTTCTGCTGAGGCAACAGGCTCTTTAACTGAAACATTGAACTATGTCTTTAGTCTAGATTAACATATTGGACTAAATTGCTTTTCATTATAAATTAAGTACATGGATAGCCTTTTATTGCTATAAAGGCACCTGTTTGACTTTATTTCTTCTGAAGAAGTAGAATTGAAATATGTTGGTTACATGATTCTGTATGACATATTTGTTGTTCAGATTTAGCAGTGGCTTCGTCTGCTGTTATCCTATTGATTTACCTTAGCAAACTTGATTTTGACTCTTAATTGGGTGGACGTCTAGCCCTCAAACTGATAACAAGGGCAAGAGCAATGGATTGTCCCCTTTCTCCAGTCAAAATGAACAGCTGGTGGTAGAGAAGAGGGGGGCTGAGGTGGGAAAGAAGAGATCTCAAGCAAAAGTTGAGTGGAAGGTATAGCTCAGCTGGTACGGGAGACTGAGCTGCAAGTTCCTTTCTTGATTAAAAATATAGGACAAAACTCCAAGAAATAATAGTGAAACTTTTTAGACCAAATTATTACAATGACAGATTTGAGTCCAGATCATCACAAGTACATACCTAGTATATCAGTTGCTCTGAAGGTGCATTGTTTTTCACTGAAAACAAAAGCAACTGATGTATTTACCACCCTTTCCATATCAATGGACATCCCTGTATTTTCAATAACTGAATACTTATTCTCCAAATTGATCAAGATAAATTCTTCAAAAGACAATTAAATTAGTTCTCTTACTTGTATGGATGGGTCTTTTGAATTCAGACATTTAATGAGCTGTTCATGAGATCTAATCAGATGCTAGCTTAAATGCCTTTAACAATTGGATATGAACTGGAGAGCTATAAGATGAGTTTCACATTCAGTTTTAATTGTAATGCCAAATCTGTATTTCTGAGATTGTACTTGAAGTTGCTAGCCAAATCTTCAGTGAATGAAAGGATTTTGATTGTATCCAATAGTGCTTAGAGGTCAGTCTGCATCTGAGATAAGGTTTTGTCTGTTCAGAAAATAAAAATATTTCAGTTGAGCTTAACCTTCTTCTCCTTCCCATGCATGAAGCTAATACATTACAAAATTTTAAAACTTCATTTTCATTAGGTTTCTCACTACACAGGATCCAAAAATTGGTCATTAGGGTCTTTGGAAAATATTACCCTACAGTCTATAAATCATTTTAAAAGCTGTGATTCAGCAGGATCCCAGGTTCTATGAGTTATAATGAGACAGAGATTCTTAAGGCACTTAATGTATTTTTTTTTCTTATTCTAGTTAACATGTGCACAGATTAACTATTACTAGTACTGTGTGATTTTTTTTTTATTTTACACTTATATAATTCCTGCTTTGTGCAGGAATTCAGGAGCATGTCATAATTAAATTGATCCAAAAGATCTGCAAAATTGATCAGCAAAGCAGGAATTGAAATGCAATTTAGTAATATCAGTATATATGTATATGTCCCTTTAACCTGATATATTAAAGATGTCTTTCAAAGATTGTATGGCTTCCCAGTCCTGCAATTTGCAATGGGAGCACTACTCCTTTTTACTACCTGGATTTCCCTTTTGCCAGCACACTTCATAGCCACACAAAAGGTTCAAATCCTGGATTTTAAAAAAAGAGTACATCCTGCTTGTAGGAGAGCTGTCACGAGCAGAACTGCTCCATTCCAAGGACCCCTGCACCCACCTTCACAGCAGAGGAGTTGTGCTGGCTCTAGAGGCATTACTCCAGATTTACACTCATAAACTTAAAAAGCATAGGTTTTAGAGTTTTATCCAAGATATGCAAATTGCGTATTATTTGAAATGTTTTATGCACTTGATTGTCATGTAAAAACAGTTGTCAATATTAGGGGAAGATAAGGAAGCAGATGAATGCAGCCAAATGCCAGTGTGCTTCACATGCTTGTGTTGGAGGAAATAGTCCCTTGACCAAAAGCATGATAGCTGCTTTTCTTTGTGCACTCAGTGCTACACCCATCAGCATCCTTGGCAAGCAGCAGCAAGTCTAAAACAAATAAACTTTAGTGGCAATTTCCTACCTTGGCTTTCTAATATAAAAATTACGTGTGTCGAATTAAAGTACTTGTTAGAATTGAAATAAAATAGAAACACTGACATAATGGGTCCAATATTGTGCTGTGGCTGGTTTTAACCAGGCTTTGTCTTCAGCAGAGGTGCAAAAATAAGGACAGGACCTGGCTCATATCTGGAGAATCATGTTCAGAAAATGCACACTGTTGATAGATGCTGGTATGTAAGAGAAATGAGGGAATTAGAAACATGGTAGTTATAAATCAGGATATATGCTTTTCTCTATAGGAAATCCATAAATCAGGATATATGCTTTTCTCCTTAAGAAATCCCAGTGCAGATACCTTAGAACATGTTTAGTTTTGCCCTATGAGGTATTCATTCTCACACACAATGGAGAAAATCACCATAAGATATGGTACAATGCATTTGCCCATTAAATTACTGAGCAAAAATGACAGAAGATGACTGAGGTCTTTTCTGTTCCTTTGTATCTCCTCAGTTCCCTCGATACATCCAACTGACCCAGCCCGGTTTTAGTTCAGAGCCTACAGATGTACATCGGACAGTCTATTTAGGAAAACCAAAAATACACAGTACCCTTTTTAATTGAGTAGTCTTTTACCATCTTCACAGAAATTGCTATTTTATAAAGCACCATCATTATTCAGTTTATTAACATTTTAACTTTTGAGCAAGAGGTTAGTAATCCCAGGAAAAGCTTCTCATATCTCAACAAGGAAAATAATATTTGGAGAGTCTGCAACTTGTATCTGATCTAATTTTTGGTTGTTTCCATTCACATTATGTAAATATTTTGAATGCTTTTACTTAGCCAGCCTTCTGGAGCATATTTTCAGTCTCTGCATGATATTAAAAGGCTTTTGTCTGTAGACTGAAAAGGCTCAAGTGTGTCTCACTTTTATTTCAGCTTTTAGATACTTGACTTTGATTATACAAACTTTTGAAATAAAGAAGGGCTTTTCCACTGCTTTATTAATTAAGTAGTGATATTTTTGATAGCAGGATGTAGGTTACTTTTGTTTCTTGCCGAACTGTTTGCAAACTTTTGAGGGTTGTGGCTTTTCTGGGTCTTTTTGTTTGCTTGCGGGTTTTTGTTTTTGTTTTTTAGAAAAAGATAAAGCAAGAACACTGGGCATTTCATTCCCTCTCAAACCTGTTATTTTTATTATTAAGCAGGCTGTAGAAACAAGAAGCTCTAACACAGGTAATAATACAGCATATAATCTCTTATCAAAAAATCCGGTCTTTCAGTTAAACAGTGAAATTAATCAGGAACTTTAACTCCTCCTTTTCTTTTCTCTCTCTTCTTTTTTTTTTAAACTTTCTGTAATGACCACACTTCTTCCAAAAAAAACAAGAGAACAAAAGCATCTGGCCATGATCTGTCTGACAGTCCTTTGAAAAGTCTATGTGAACCCACTTGTATCCTTCTTTAATCTAAAATTTTCAAAAGAACAACCCATACTTTGGTACGTGATACTATGGTTTCAATTCAATGCGACTCAGTAATTCTTTTGGTTTGTCTGGAAGAGAAGTCAAAAACCTCTATGGACTTGCATAACATTTGACACTGCACTGATGTTAGACTTCATTAAATGCAGGGCAACTTTGAAAGGAAAATCCACAAAATTGAGAATTGTTGCTAATATGAGTAAATACAGAGGTAGAAGAGCAAGGACAGAGTAAGAGAGTATCTGCTTTGGGTGCCCTTTCAAGGAGGATGCCAAATAGAGATGGATATGCCTAACCTTGACCAATTCTTTCAAGAAAGGAGCTGGAGCAGCTGGTAGGAGCTTGGGGAAGAAGTAAAGATTTGGATGGAGGAGTGGAAAGTCTTTTGGGTGCCAAAATGTCTTGTGTACTCCAGTCATAGTTTGCAGGAATTTGCAAGGACTCAGCTGCCTTCTGTTGGCTAAAGAGTACTATCTCATTAGTCCTTTGAAAGGGATATACTGCATTGCCAAGAGCCGCTTTAAAATCTGCTAACAAAAGGAAAAATATGCCAAGCCAATCTCTCCTGTTTCTTTTCCTTCCCTAATGGGCAAGAAAAAGGACATTTTTAAAAAATATATTTGCTTGCTTCCTTTGTTGCTAAGATATTGAATCCCCGTAGCTGGGGAGCCCTGCTGATGAATTATTACAAATCTGCATTTCATTTTCCAGGGCAGAGGAAAACTCACACAGTGACTGGGGCAGTCCAGTTTGGGTTGAGTGCAGCAAGCTTGCGCTACTGGTCCAAGACCTGAGCACTACACTTAAAGGAATATTGTCAGAAGGGAAGAACTGATCCGTTCTGCAAAGCTATAAAAGCCTGCATCTTCCTTCTGCTCTCCTGTTTTCCCTACTTTTCACATGCCCCCTTTTTGATACACTTCCCACATATGGAAGCTGAATCTTCTCCCCCGAGCACAGCTCTCTGCCCTGCCCACACTCACAACGCGTCCCTGGTCTTGTGCGCACTGACCAAACACCTATAAAGGTAGCAGAGCTGGGATGAGGAGCCCTCGCCAGAGCTTCTCTAATAAAGACATTCAGTCAAGGCTTTGAAAATTGCTTACTCTTGCAGCTTCTGAAAATCACAGGATGCTGGGCTAAATCACCAATTAACATGTCTCTTCACAATCCCAGCAGCAGCATATTGCAGCTTCTGCAGGGCTTGCTTCTCTATTTCAAAGCAGTTGTGCTTCTGTCTTATAGCAAGCAACCCCTTCTCCTTAAAACACCACTTCTAAAAAATGGGGCAAGGAGGCACAGACAGATTTTCCTGCAGGGAGTTGCTTGCAGACTCAGGCTCTTAGGCTTCTTCTCTTCTCTTGTGCGTGTGCTGCTGGTTTGTTGCATCCAAGTCGCAGATTCTTGAATCCCCTCCACATTTTTATGCTCAATGTCTTGTTCAGGGCACAGGAAATGCACCTTGTATGCAAAACCAAGAGTATATTGCTGGTCTAATTAAAGTCTTAATGGTCTAATCAAAACTTTTTTATTAGTCAAGTTACAATGATGTTAATATTTATAGCTGAAATTATATGCATTTAAAGTTAATGTACAAGCTGTCTAGTATCTATCCCTTCCTCTGGTGTTACGCTTACCCTCCTACTGCCCTTCTGGGTCCTAAGGTTGAAGGCTTCAGTCTGGCAAGGGCATGGGGTTTAGCAAGTTGTAAGCATCCCAGATCCTTCACCAGGAGGATTGTGATGCTGATGGTTTCCTTCTCCTCATTTTAGGGTCCATATGTGGTCATTTTTGTTTGCTAATGTGCTCTGCACCTTACTTTTCTTTCACTGGTCTGTAGTTCCATGTCACATCCAAATTGGAGTAGACTGTAGGTTTGGGACAGGCAAAGGAAGAGGCTGCTGATAAAACATACCAGTAATGGTATGGTAGTTACCAAATTTGTCATTTCTTTAGGTATTAAGCTACCAAAGGAAAAACCCTGTGTAAGAGGTACCTCTTTAAGATTAGTTCCTGCATGCAGGTCACAGATGAGCATTATCTTCATTAGGACACAGAGCTAGTTTCTCTCTCTCTCTCTCTCGTGAAATGATTAATTTTTATGCGAAGAACCAAAAGCTCCCTCACTACAGACAGAGGATGTATCTATAGAGGTATGTGCATATGGCCCTGCGTGTAGTTGGTCCATCTGCCACTCGCCATACTTAAGCAAGGTCCGGTTCAGGCAGTGGTGTTAGAGTGGTGCTGTGCTGGGTTTGCTGGCCTAATCACTTGCACCTTGCAATCATAAAAGCTAATTTTTGCTATGTTGCTACCAGGCTCATTTTTAATGTATTAAAATTTGACTTTCATGTCACCTCATAACAACTGTAACCCAGACAGGAGCAGTGTATTTCCTGGGTTATTCTGACTCATACAGTTCTCCCAAAGCATGCTGTGTGGTTATGGAGCCACTCTGGACACGAGCTAAGTGCTGTGTCTGTATGGAATGGCTTTCCTTATGAAATATATTTATCAGGGGTCTGAGAAATGTACTGTCTTGAGGTAAAAGGCACCAAGCAGAGAGGCAGTTACATAAAGGAGTGCAAAATAGGTATCTGTCAGTCAATCTGATGCTATGACTCAACAGAAGAATATGGCTCTGTTGAAATAAAACATCTCTTTTTTTTCAGTGTAAAAAGTCATTTAAATGATTTAAATAATAATGTATTTAGAATATTATACTTGAAAATATAGTGTGTGAGAAAGAAAATTTGGCCTTTTAGGAAATAACCCTTGTATATTTGGCTTTCCAAAGCTCAAGAAATAATATGTATGCTTCACCACAGTGCTGCTTAACTTCTCTTGCAGTTTAAGATCGTGGAATGTTACAGGTAATGAGGAATAAAGCATTGTTAGAAAGACTTTCCGAATGGTAACTTGGAAAGCAGTCTCTCTTCTATTTGGTTGTCAGTCGATTTAGGTGTGTATAAATAAAAAAGATAGATTGTTAGATACTTTCAGTAGGAAAGAGTAGGGGCAAGACAGGGAAGTAATAAGTTATACGAGATACCAATCATATTTCCATCAACAGAAAATGAGTCATGATTCATAAATGCTTGCTTTATACTAGAATACATTGTTTAGAAGTTTGTTTAAAAATTAAACAGAACATCTAACTTTCCAGCAGCTGCAACTTCCTGGCCTGATGTTCAAGGGACATTCTATAAATAAAACATAGATTTCAAAGCATGAGCTCTCCTTAGAAGGGATTATAGGCAGTTTCAGCAGAGTATTGTTTTTCAGGGCAGCCTTATTAATTTGCTAGCTGAACAATGCTGCTGCAAGGAAAGCAATGAGTAGGAAGTGTGTTTTGAGTCTGCAAGTCAGATGAGGCACCTTGCAAAAACAAACATGCAAAAGAAAAAGATCTGTGCAAAGTCCCAAGCAAAATTTATGCCAAGATTGCTGTTCTAAATAGCAGTGTACAGCAGCATGGTGAGATTTCAGTCAGCCCACCACCACTTAGTAATTCTCCAAATAAAGGTATACATTTCACAGTAAGCCCTTCTTGCTAGGCTTTCAAAGCCCTGCGTGTTAACAAGGAAATATCCAGAGCACAGTACAACATGATCTACAAGGAGAAATGAAGGCTAGAAGATAATCCTACTCTCACTGTCCTGTCATACAGGCTATTTGCATATACTTATGTAAAAGAATCGGTTTGTTTTCCGGTGCCTCTGCTGAGATGCCACGCGACTCCATAGGAGTGCATCGCAGGTGCTGGCGGACAGGCTTTAGCAAGGCACTAGAGAAGAGGAAAGTCCTTTGGAAAAGCTTTCCTGCCCTTTGTAATCACATCCTGGTGTTAGGAACCAAGGTTCGCAATATCCGAAGACTGAGCTTTGGAGTCAGGCGAGGCAGAAGCCTTCGCAGAGCCTGGTGCACCTGTCGGGGAGCGCCTCGCACAGAGAGGAGATGCACGTCGCCCCAAACAGGGTGACCACGCACAGGCTGCTAGCTGCGAGCCCTGCCTGGAAGGAGCTGAACCAAGTACAGGCACCGATGGGGAGAGTTCGCCTTCGAATGGGCCATAGCCACGCCGGGCATACAAGCTCACAGTGAGATGGCACAGATTATCACGACCCAGTGCTCAGTCTGTGTCCTGGCCTTGTCATGGTTACTGGAATAGACAGAGCATGTAGCCAAGGAGGTCAGGAGGAGAGCACAGCACTGGATGCTTTTAGCACACTAGGGACGTTTGCCCTGCTGGCCTTGGCAATGTTTTCTCATGCACCACTTCTGTGTGTATGAGTATTTCCTTCCCTCCCTCCCTTCTCCCTGCCGGCTCCCTACCTCTTCATGCACTTCTGAGAACACCAAGTTTGCAATTATGTGCGGTCCTCATGCCGTCCTCTAATGATTGGAAACATTTCTTGAATTTTAATCCACACACCCATGCGAAGGCCAGGCACATCTGGTCTGGGAGCCCCAGTCAGAGACTTGGAAGAAAGGACGGAGACTCTACCATCCCTTAAAAAAAAATGTTCCCAGGAATGTACAGGACTGTTGAAGGTTCCCTGCTGCCCTGCCAAGGATCCTGCAATAGTGTGTGTACTCCTGTGAACTTCTGCAGAAGTCATATAGTTTAATTTTTGACTTGGTTTGCTTCCAAGGGAATACAGAGCCTTAACCCAGTCCACCCTGTATAACACACCAGTCGCTTTCCCACTGATGGGCGCTATATGCTTCTGGGGTACAAACACAAACTGTTGACAAAAGTAAAGAGAACCTTGTTAGGGTGGAATAATTGTTATCACAAGTAAAAATAAAATTGGAACTGAATATTTTCCCCTGTTAATGTGGCAGCAGTGTGGGTAGTAATGCCATCACAGGAAAGGCAGTGGTAGAAACAATGGACTTTCTGTGCTATGGTGACTAACCTGGAAGCTGACCTCCCTCTCAGTAGAATTCTCCCTGTTTTACCTACATGAGTTCATAAAGTGAATAAAACGCACTCCTGGTGATCTAAGAGTTCATGCCCTGCTGCTTTCCAATGAGACAAGAGCTCCCTAGCGCCTGAAACATTTTTCAGAATACTACATAGGATCTTAAATCATTGAAGTGCTTGAAAACCTTCCCAGTGCTAAATTTGTCTGTCTGTGATGGTGGAAACCTGGTGGAGTGGTAGAAAATGCTTGCAAAATGTCCTGGGCTGGACCTCAAAGGCTGAGAGCGCAGCTTGATTCGGGTCAGCAGTCCCATGGGCACAGGTTGGTTAAGATGCTCAATCCTGCGAGCATCATTTAGAGAAACCATTAGCAAAGGCAAGGGGGTGTACCTGGAGGTTACTTGATTCTTTTTGTAGTTTATAGAGCAATTAGCCAAAGAGCAGTCGTCTTCTTAACAGAATGCTGCTGACGAATCGGCTTCACCAGGGCCAGACTTCACCAAATCCAGAACAGGCATTTGTAAAGCTAAGAAACAAACACAGAACCATGCATGTAAAGCTATCCAAAGGGAAGAAGGCATGCAACTTTGAAAACTCACACGTAGGATCCTGCTCGTGCTGAAGTCAATGACAAAATGTCTACTGGCTTCTCCAAGGATAGAATCTGATTTAAAATTAGGATAATAGGATTTTTTTCACTTTCCTTTTCCTTCTTAAGTCATTTTGTTTGTTTAAGTGTCTGTTATTTTGCTAATTTGAAATCTATTGCCTCCTTTCTAAGAGGGTTTTTTTCCTGGATCAGAGATGTCTTACATTCCTCAAGTGCAATTCATTTCCAATAAAACGCTCCGTGTTTCATATCAACCATTAACATTTCCAGATTGTAAACCTGACAGGTTTAACAGATTTATTCTTGTTTTCTATTAGTGTAAAGCTAAAATTGTAAGGTTAACATTTAGCACTCTGTGGAGACTGAGCCACTCTTTCTTTGCTCATGACTTTGCTCTGTGGTGAAACTAAAGTGACAAAATAAACCAGGAAAGGCAATTTATTTCATGAAGTGACTGAAGTTTGAACAACTGTAATTTTAACATTCAATATGGTAAAGGAAAATGATGCAAATAATAAAATCCATTTGTATAGAAAAGGGAGAAAAATGAGTAAGAAAATATCCCTTAACTCTAAGTATTCACTGGAGAACAAGTGACTGCCACAGAAAATAGAGGTAGACGAAAACTATACAGGAAAAGCCTAGGCTAGTGGAAATTGTCATTATTTTCTTCAAGCTGAGTTATGATATCAGGACCTAGCACTATAAACCTTGGATATAGCACCCACAGATTTAGAAAACGCTACAGGCTGGAACATCGGGTGACCACAGCTCACAGGTTCCCTGCCCAAGTGTGGATGGAGAAGAAGGGATTGCAAAAGCTTCATTTCCTAATATCACTAGAGGCGAGATGGAAGTCTCCCATTGCTTCAGTATTGCAATAGGAATTTTTTTTAACTATAACTAGAAACATGTTCGCAGTTTCCTTAACAGGAACAGCAACAAAGTAAGGCATATTGTAACATGGAGCATAGGTTTTGATCCAGTGCATGAATACAATGCAAACAAATTGGCTATATCTAGATGTCTTAAAACTTGGGCAGGTTGGCTGCCTGTAAATTTAATGTGCCATACTTCCTATCTAACTCACCTATAACTTAAGTGCCTGTTGATATGAGATACTTTAAGTCATTTTGAAAATTGATTTTACTGCAGCCTCATTCATAGAGATATTCCTTCAAGTCTCTTCAGTGCTCAAAATGTAAAGGAGGGACTGGGAGCAGAGCTTCTTAAGGAAGTAAGAACTTGATGATAACTTTAAAATGAATTTAGTACACTTAATTGCACATCCCCAGGCATAATTAGAGATATGGAAAAAATGGTAATATAAAGGGAAAGGAATTAAAGAATTAAAATGACTTTGTCAGAAAATTCTATAGCCAGGGAAGTTGACCTTTGTAGACAGAAATAATTTGGTAGAGAGAGGTTAAAAATAGTAAGATGGATCCAAATGGTCTTACATTTGGATCCTGCAATTGCAGCTTGGTTTCACATCTAAACTGGAAACCGCCAGGCACATACCACACTCGGTGAGAGGGCTGCAGCAGAAAGACCACCTTGGATGTGGAATAGGGATGACTTAAATCTTTATTTGCCTGAATAAAAGGTCAAGTCATGGTTACTGACCATTGGCTAAGCCAGATGAAGCAAAGAAGAACACATTTATCTGGGTAGGAACAGATTAGTTCTCTCTTTTTATACTTTGAGCTGACTGTAGGTAAGGAAAAATGTGAATTTTGCTCCAGGAAGTCTATAGCTACATTAGTATGGCTTTGTATACACCTCAGCAAAGTAGATTAAGTTGGGTCAGCACCCAACTTAATATTGCCATAAGTTGGCAAAACAGATTTTTGGGCTGGAGCTAGTTCATTTTTACTGCAGATGTATCTAGAGCCCTCCTTATAGGCCTACAAAATGGGGCGTCAGAGGGACCCCCTTCCCTAGCCCCCCAAAAGCAAAACATTTGTGTTCCTGGTCAAATTAGTAAATTTGAACTTAGGCTATATGAGATTACTTGACATGCTTCACAGATTAGTTCATGGCATAACTTAAGCTAAAACCTCCCAAATATCATTCTCTATCTCTTCCCCTGCCACCAACCCAGGTAAAAGGAAAAAAAAAAGATAGAAAGAGAGAGAGGAAAATTCTGCCAATTACTATCTTTTATTTCAAGGAGATTCGGGACAACTTTTTGTGAAAAGTTCATTGCTCTTCAGTTTGTCATGTGTTTTTCTCATGTTCATAGTTTTCAAGTTTTCCAATAATTTTGCTACTTTAGTAGTTAAGTTATAGGATAGCTCAACATATTTATTATTTTTAGTGCGCTTTTTGCCCCCAATTTAATGTGTATACAAAAATGGGTGGTGGCAATGTGTGGGTAGGCATGAGAATTGTAATTATCTTTTAAGTACCAGCAGTACTTAAAGCAGTACTTTTCTCAGAATCTGTTAAGAATTTCAGATACTAACAAGTGAACCTAAATGCTGAGTACCAAGAGTTCAGTGTTCATTTTGTATGGCACCTGAAGGTAACTCTGTACTGATTAAGAGCCTGCACTCACTACCTGTTTTGAACATCAGTTGAGAAGTTTAAGGCACAGACTGATTTCATTCCTATAAGTTATTATCAACTCATTATCTTTTGCATAACAGAGATTGAAATAGGAAATATTACAAAGCGAAGACACAATTCTGTGCTCTTACAGATGCATTAACTGCTAGATATATGTGAAGATGCACACCCCCCCCTTAATATTGCATAGTAGTAACATTTACTGGGAGCAGAGCCACTGGGAGGCCATTTTTTTCCATCTTTTTTCTTTTATACAAACTGACGGCATTTTTAAAACCGCTCTTTCACCTCAGCTCTGTACATAATTATTCTGTTTTGGCTGGGTAGTAATATTAGCTGAAATACCAGTTCTTATCTTCCATCACTCTTCTGGCTGCTGTCCACTTCTCTGTGTCTCCTCTGCATCTTCTGACTTGCTGGACCTCTTGGGGAGAGGATTTATGGTGCTTTAGATTGTTTTTGCATGCTGCCTGCTTTTGTCAATTTTTTGCTTTTCTGCGTAGTACATCCCATAAATGCATTAGGCAGGAGCATTCAGTTTTCTTGTGAATATGCTACAAAGATAGTTCTCAAGATGTTGCAACTATGTGGCAGAGATGAAGGAATAAGTATATTTAGTTTGGAGCCCTCATTCTTAAGGCATTAGTTACTTAAGATTTTCTTCTGATACGACACAAAAGTTTCCATGCTTGCCTTTCATACCGGATGCCTCATTGTTTTCAGTGCCACCATCCTATATATTGTTCGATAGCACTAAAAGCAAAAAAAAGATGTTATAATTTCTTCTGTAGGTAATGGTATAGAAAGATGTCTTCTCATGAGGAATGAGAGGGAAAATAAGGAATTGTTGTAATTTGTCGTCTTTCTTTTTTTTTTTTTTAAGCTGTTTTTAATAAGAACTTGGAATTACTCATTGTGTGTAGTCCATCAAGGCTTTTATGATCTTCCAAACAGGGAATGCTTTTTGTTCCAGCTGAAGTCACATACCAGAGTGATGAGCTTCAGAAACCCTAGAGAGGCAGGAAGACAGATGTCCTATAAGGTTAAATTCTTTTCTTCTTCTTCTTGACTTTTTCGGTGGATACCGTGATGTGGCATTAACTCCAACTCTCACTTTTAAGGGTAAGATTAAATCTTTATTTCAGGCTGTATTCTTATTGTCCTTTGTTTTAATTTCCGGTTTTACGTGTGTTGTAAAACTCAACAAAACGATTTCTGTTGAGAGACCTAAATACAACTTTATCATAACATATTAAAAAACATGATGACGGTTATTTGGTTAGCCACCAATTTCCTTTCTCAGGCTCTCAGTCTCAGATTATTAAGCTATCATCTGGCATTCTCAGACATGCTAACTAATTGCCCTGTAGTTGACAAATAAAGAGCACATTTTACAAGTAATGTGTGGGAGGTATTAACTAAAGTCAATTCATATGTTGCTGGGATACAGCTTTTATTTGTGTTTAGGATTATTTAATTAACTACTTAATTGTCAAGTACAGAGAAGTGAAGCATGCAGTCCAAAGTCTCGTTAATGCAAAAACTCAATAGACTGCAATGGACTTTGGCTCAGATGTGTACTGCTATGGTTGTCAACAATTTTGTAGTTGCAACATAGAAGATGAAAATTAAAAGGGGCTTGGTTGATATTGGAAGAGTCTGTGTGAAAGGGGAGATGTTAGGCTTACCCGGTTAATGTCATTAGGATTGAAAATGCATTTATTGAGAGAGTACTGTTCAACATGTGTCACTAAGAACGGGAAAATACAATGCTGAACAAGTGCTCAGGTGAATATCATTAGTCTGTCTAATGAACAAAGCATAAGGGTCCTGTGGAACAAGAACTATGCATGGTTGTGGGTAGCGATCTCTCTGTCCGCTTTACACTGGCCCTTCTTATCTGCTTGTGGGATGGAAGTTGCAGGAAATTCTGTCTGATGTTTAATATTGGCATATAAGATACAGTGTTTGATGACAAGAGATAAAAGGAAGGATGGAAGTTGTATATATAATGTTGAAAAGTGAGTCATGGCTCCCCCTTCATAGACTGCTAGAAACCGACACTGTAGAATTGTATCTTATGTGTGAGTTAACTGAGGGAGATGGCTATGACTGAGGAAAGGCCTCGGCACATATCCTCATTTAGAGATGCTGATCCAGGAAGGAGAGAATTATTCATTCATTTCCTCTATGATTTAAGGAATTCATAATACCAGCTGAATGTATCATTAAACTGTATTAGACCATCTGTGCAAAATGAGATGAGGCCGCCGGTCATTATTTTCAAACTCGGCAAAGAGACAAAAAGCCCATAAAGCCTGAAAGTATACTCTCTCCTCTAGTATCCTCTCAAGTAGGGTTAGGGCAGGTGAGAACCACCATAACAGTAGTATACCTTCCATTGTGGTTGCATCTGCCACATCTAGTTTGTGGTGAGGCAAAGGTTTTGAGTGTAAAGCATCTAATTTTAACATTGTTATGAGTTGTAAGGAAGAATCAAAAAAAAAAAAAACTCACTTACAAAAATGAACAGTGAAATGATGACCCGGTTCAAGAATACGGCAAAAAAAGTATTAGCAGAGGTGAAAAAATCCAAAGGAGGGATTGGCACAATAGCATGGAAACAGCTGTCCAAGCTATGTTGTAGTTGTTCCCAAAGAACTGCTGCAACTTAGAAAACCATCCCTGGGGTGTCTAGGTGTTAGGTGTATGATGTTTTTATTTGTGTTTCTTTGCTCGTGCTGGATATTACATGAGAGTAAGTGCCTTGCAGACAATGTATAATTAACTGAGGTGTAGACAATAATTCATGGTATTAGCAGGAAAGATTTACTTAATTTGTCCAGGGTAGGGGGGGAAGGGGGGAGGGACTGGATCAAAGGATCCATGTACTGCCTTGACAAACTGGTGCCCAACATGATCCCTGAGCTATGACGTACAAAACTATTGGATGGTAAAATTTCCACCATAGTACTCTAACCAGGTGGAAAAGGAAGAGACATCAATGGGCCCTGAGCCCATTCAAGGGCACTGAAAATTCAAAGGGTCGGGAATGCCTGGTAAAGCATAAAAGTAGAAGACAGCACCTTCCACAGAAGGTGGGAAGCAAGGCAGCTGACTTCCAGGTGTAGGCTGTGTAGAGGTGTCACTGGAAGCTGTTGTCCAGCTCCAAACTGGAAAAAAGAAGTTCCTGAAAGGGCAACAATAGTAGAAGACCTTCTTTATAGGAGAATGCTGGCCATAGCCAAACACACACTTGCACTGCTGCAAGTGCCAGGGATGGAAGGGGGGAAGAGATGAGGTCTGGGGGCCGACCGGGATGGAGCCGGAGGCCTCTGCTTCCTGGGACCAGGGGCAGAGGGAACTCGGAACAAAGTGAACTTTTCCTGCTCTTCCCCAGAGGTGCTGCTGATGGTGTGCTGCAGCGTGTGCTGATTGGTGTAGGTTCAAGACCCCAGGCACACCACCCAACTCGGAGACTTTCTCCCTTCTCAGTTTTCTTTGGGCTTGGAGCATGCATAAATAATGCAAAATGTTTTGTGAGGGAAGTTGTACATGGCATGGATGGGTGAACTGCCTTGTCTGAGACAGGGGCATCTGATGGGATATAAGATTGCTCTACTTGTTTTCCAAAATGTTTTTTTGCAGAGGTGGTGGTGGTTTACTCATTGTAAATACTTCTGAAGACCTGCTTAAACAAAACTGTGTATGTAGAAAATTCTGCTTTATTAGAAGTCAAAGATTTGTAATCGCCACACTGATTGGAATTTTCTGCTACCCTAATGAGATTGGAATGGAAAGTAAGAGAAAATTTGCACATTTAAAAGTGAAATGAAAAAATATCTTTTTTATCAGTTAAAGACTGATAGATGTAGATAGAGATATATATACACGCATGCACACACATATACATATATATAATATTTATGTATCATATATATGTGTGTGTGTATACACACACACATATACACACACACGCATACAGACACACACACACACACACACACATACACACACACACACACAAATATAGATTGAACCCTGCCTCTTTCTACACTGTTCCTGAATTTTGCTCAGCTCCTCCAGTGATGGTGTGGTGGACCTGATTCATCAACTAACAAGGTTAGGGTGTTTCACACACCACAGCTTAATAAGAATTAAATCCTCAGGATGTTTATTTGAGTGTTATTTACCAGACTTGGTTTAGACCAGTACCAAATCCATCTAATCTATCAGATTTTTTGGGATTATGTGCAGCTGAAATACTAAAGACTTGTCTTTCAGGCAGATTTCCTTTCCTTCAGCACAATCTGTCCCTCGCCTGGCTTTTATGACCTTTTATGCTAGCTAACTTGCAGCCCATTAGTCCTTCAGAAAAGCTGATGCAAGTTTATAATCTTGCTTTTTTTCTTCTTTTTTTTTCCACAGATGATTTTTCAGAAGCCAGGAGTTTGTCTCTGAAATCTTATTTCCTGGTGATTCTGAGCCAGTTCTTTGTTTTCTATTCCAAGAGTCTGGAATGCCATAATATTTTTCATTCAATTTTTGAGGAAGAACTGTCTGGCTGTCATGTAAAAGTTTCAGTGTTCCATTCCAAAAATTCATAATAATTTCATTTAATATTTTAATACACCAATGTTTCACTTAAATCTAGTGTTTTTGTAACAGTGATAGTATGAAGATTTAAGGGAAGTAAGGTGTGTAAGGATATTTTGCCTCCCCTTCTACAACTTGCGTCTCTTAAAAAAATAATAAAAAAAAAGAAATTGCTTCACACAGTGCTGCCTTGTGCAGTTATCCCAGTAACTGGAAGAATATATATTTTAATAAAATATTTTAGGGGAGTGCCCAATCATTCCTGAAAGCCAGTTACTATCATGAGTACTCTTTCTCACCTGTTTGTTGCCTTTCTTTTGCCATTCTGAGCTCATTGGAGTAACAACTAACTCATTTGTTTATTTATTTATTTTTGTATGAGTACCATCTAGGATATCATGTATTAACACAAGGACACAGAAAAAAGTAGCACAAGAAACATGAGGCCAGTATATCCAAGACACATGCTTGCATGGGAAAGAACATGTTTCTAACTCCCCTGTCATCCAGTATTTCAAGCGATAATGGCAGTCAGCTTGCTTTCTCTAAATTCATCTTTTAGCCACAGTAAAATAACTTCCCTGTAACACACATCTTGCTATAAAATCCTAAGTGCAAGCATGGCACTCAGCAAGTTCCTCTAAGTATCTAGAAAAGATCAGCATAACTGGCTTTGTTCAGCATCAAATAAAATAAAGTCTTGTGTCCAATGTGTTTTTTAGAGCCGCTGCATGCAAGTTATTTTGCTGCAAAAATATACGCTTTTTTGTCTTGGCTTGCCACCATGGTGACACCAGGCGTTAAGATGTCTTCGCTACAAAGGGGGCTTGCAATAGGAAAGTGCTGCACAAAAATAGCTTTCCAGCTGCTTTTTCTCCTAGGCTTTGGCCTTGAAACTCCACATAGAAGATATTGAAAAGAATAAAGCTGTAACTTGAAAAAAATACTCTAAGAAATGCACTATCTTTAAAAAAGTTACATTCTGCCTCTCACTCCCTGCCCTTCCAAAAAAGACCTCTGGACAAATCAAAAAGAAAATACTTTCCTCTGCCCATTTCAGGCTGAAAACTAGATGACCCCTTTGCTTTTTATTTTAGTTAGCAGCTTGGACTCCCTTACTCCACAGCTAACCTGAACAAATATTATGCCTTAGATCATTGCAAGAGAGTGAATTCCAAAACAAGCAAAGAAACAATAGACAACAAATATCTTTTTCCTGGAAAAAATAGGTAATTAATTTTCCTTCTAAGAATGATAGATAATTGTTTGCAGGCATTTTTTTTTCAGAAAAAAAAGTACAATTTATATAGATTTTTAAGGTAGGAAGGAAGAAAACCCCCATATACAGTAGTTTTGAACTAGCTTCAGCCCTACTGTGCTGTGTACACAGTGTAATAATATCCTTAACAAAACAAGGAATCGTTTATACAGCCCCATGCTGCATAGGAACCCTGTAAATACTGGAATTTTACATAATGTAGAAGTATCATGCTTTATAGAGAGTATAACATACTTTTGCTACCAGGAATGAAGTTTTGTGGTTAGCAAAAATATTCATCTATAGACCTGTTGCTGGTGTTGAGCAATATTGAATTTCCAAATACTTGTTCAAGTTCAGACCCTTGCATGCATCCTGCAAAGCAAAATGTACAAGGGGTCACGGAAGTACTTCCAAGTGTTTTGACCCTTTTCAACTCGCTGTGATGATCCCCCACTCTAGCCACAGCCAGGGCCTGCTGATTTCGTGCTTCCTTCAAAACAGAAGGGAAGAGGGGAAAAAAGACCCCATTATGAACTTATACAATCTCTCAAAATCTGATTAATTTTGACTGTGGTAGACAACTTCTCTGGTAGACCTTGAGGTACAGCTCATACTGTCTCTTTGGAGGAAGGTAGGGAAGGGGTCTGAACATATGGGAGAAGCACCGTCGCCTGCACTTGTTGCAGCTTTTGCACGGTGATCCAGCCCGGGACTGGTTGTGCCTGACTGATTCTTGTGCATGATGAGCATTTACAAGCTTTTGTGCTGCTCATTACATTTTTAGAGCTTTTCTAGTGAGCTTCGACAGTTTCTGGATGGCAGAAGGGGTCTTGTTAAATGAAAACCAGGGAAAAAAGATCACTGCAGGGAAAAAAAAGAAAGTATGCTGACCAAACACAGGGACTATGGGAAATGTCGTCGTAGATGAAGAACAAGTTTTTTTCATGAATTTGCCAGCTTTGGTGGTGCTGCAGTTCTCTAGTGATTTTTGAGAGTGAACCATCTGTGATTAAGAAATTCTTCTGCCAGGCTTATGCTCTTTGTTTATCTGTCCTTTAAAGGTCTAACTAGAAACCAGAGTTTTACAGCCCCAGGCCACAGCCTGTTTGTCTTTAAGGGTCTATACCTAAGTGACTGGAAGTCTGAGGAGGATTGGATCCACCTGTTTGGGGATTCAAGGTACGTGTACTGTAGGATCCCATGGCTGGAAAAGGATGCCAGGCATGAGGTCTTCATAACAAAAGTGTACTTAGGGGCAAAGTCATGCATCCATTTCACCCACAATTTTAGCTATCCATGCACAAGCTGGGTCCAGGAGGCACGTATTTAAGCTGGTGTCATACTACAAGCCAGAATAGTCGTTAGCCCATGCACGTCGCTGCCCCACTTTGGGACAGGAGCTGGCTTGCCTCCAGCAGGTGCCTCCAGGTCAGAGGAGCAAATATACAAACATCTCAGGACTAACAATAATGATCAGCCTGTGGGAGGAGGGAATTTGAAATCCCATACATCCACCCATGACAGAAAGGCACAGACACTCCACACCCCTGAAAATCCTGGTACTTATTCAAATTTCTTAGTATGGATCTAGATGCCTCATTTTGGGCTTCCTGTTCCTTCTTATGTTGTTTCCATTTCTCACTTGGAAATTTTCACTATTTTCCCTGAGTAGATAGTTCTGCTTACCTCTTACTAGGATATTTTGCCTGATATTTAACCTAAAACAACTTTGCTGTTTCAGTGGAAGAAGAGAACATCACTGTTCCCAAAGGAATATTCTCTTCCCATGATTGCAACAAGATGCTTCTGAGGAATAACTCAGAATAAGCTATGTCTTTTTAGTTTGACACAGCATTGCATTACACTTTCATATCTAACACTCTGTCTCACACCACTCCTCTGTCTTCCCCTTCCTCCCCTCAGTGATCTGCCTTCTGCAAATTTTTGTGATTTGAAGTCTTTCCCATGCGAAAGCTCACATGAACTGTGAACATGGCAAACACATTGCACTGTCTCAGAATAATGTGTTGCAAAGTGAGCATGATCTGTTGGGTAGTTCAGCTGTGTTTTTTTTTTAGAATCTAAAAACCCCTGAGTTTTCATGTAAAACCAAAGAAGACTAGCCAGATTCAAATAGATTTTTGTTTTGCTATTTTTTGGAGGCTTTTTGGCTTCACCTTCGGGAAGAAAATATGTGGTGAACCTGGCTGGTCAGAAACATAGGGCACTGCCACACAATTCATTAGGATCTGAAGACAGCAAGAATCCACAAGATGTTCGGGACTCAGGGCAGCAGGGCTAGTTACACTGCTGCCTTAATAAACATAAATGAGGAGAGATTCTGGGCTTTGGGATTGACCCTGTGGTATGTTGGTGCCTCCTTAGAAATACAAAGTGTCATCCATTCCCACTGGGCCTGAGAGAGATGTTCATGATGTGGTAGTATCTGATCTCCAGGCTTGGGGTGTTTACATGCATGTGTGATAGTCTGCATCTGTGGGTAAACTTCTTGTGGTTGATGCTTCATTTGTTTGTTTTTACTCTTGCTCACAACAGGTTTTTTTGCTCCTTTAAGATGACTGAAAGACGTAGTCTACTGCAGGAGGCTCCTTCCCTCCGGTGAGGGAGAAGGTTTCTACCCCAGGGAGCTACTGAGCTTGCTTAAGAGGGAGTCACTTCCAGGGGGTGGCAGTGTATGACAGACGAGGGTGGCTCGAGCAGCAAGACCACCTGATATCCAGGCCTCAGAGGTGGTGGAAAAGAACTTCCTAAAGACCACAAGAAACTGGGCTGCGTTTGCTGCAAATCAAAGTCACAGAAGGACTAAACTCAGAGTCCTGCAGGGGCTCTGCCTGCTAGAAAGCAGAGGGCAGGTTGAAGAGCTGTTCTTACAGCTCTTATGTCAGGCCCACCTTACCAAGTCACTTTGATTGTCTGCTTGGAAGTTAACTATCAAAGTTTTTTTCTTTGCAAAACATGGCTTTTTTACATTAACAGCTTCTTGATTGTCTTCGGGAAGCTTGCTGGGGAAGAAGGTAGAGGCAAGTGCACCTCAAGGCTCTGTTTAACCATGGTCCTGTCACCTGACTCATGGGCTCATTTAAGCCCTAGGAGGAAGGTTTTCATTGGTGCTTAAGCTCCATGATAGACTAAGGCACTTTTGAAAACTGTGTACCATCTGTGGAATCAAATGGCTTGACTCTTTTTTTTTTTAAATAAAACCAGTAATCAAAACTCTCAAAGCTGATGCAATGTTAATCATAGGATACTTACCCTTTTTTGCTAGTATCCTGGCTTGCTTGGGAGTAAATCAAGTACCAGGAGGTGCGACCTTGGCTCTGAGTAACCACATTTTCAACTCTAGAGTCTCAGCTGAGGCTATCCTGAACTGATTCACTGGAGGCTATGGATGTTTGGTTTCTATCCAGCATCTTATGACATGACAGCAGAATCAGGTTCAGTACTGGTGAGCTAGGCCTGAAGTTATTTGTTCAGCACTGGGATAAGAATCTGAGTATTTATTCAGCAGTAGGCTAAAATACTCAAGTCAGTAGATGTTAGGTCCAGCCCTTATTTGCTGTACAACTTTGAGAATTGCTTAGCTTTTCCTTATTTCCATTTTTCAGCTGCTAAATAAGAACAATATTCTCTCAGTTTAAAGAGCTTTGATAGCCTCCAAATAGAATTTCTGTGTAAGCACACTGCAGGTTTATTATCATACTGGACTTTGGATTTTAGTCCTGGGAGAGTGCATTAATTATGCAAAGCAGACCAAAATTTAGCAATGCTAATGGAGCTCAATCTATTCAAAAAAAACCTGAGAGGTATCTTGGGACTCTGGGCTATTGCTTCTGGGTGTTTGAGTTGGCTCACAGATGACACGATAGATCTGTTGTGCTTTTCAAGTGCTGTGCTGATCATCATGCCCTTGATAATTTTGAGGGTTGGTAAGCAGAGGCAGCCATTGCTACTGCTTGAAAAAGAGTGGGATGGCAAGTCTGCATCTCCTGTGTGTTGAACATGCCTATGCTGATTTCTGTTCTTGGCCTTGTAAGCCAAATGAAAGACCTGTCCCCAACTGTGGGACGAGGGACCAAGTGGATCCTTCTAGGATTGCTGGAGTTTTTAGAAGAAGCTGATAGTGATGTTCACTCGGGCAAATAAAGAGGTAGCACTTGTTAGCTGCCTGGCCATTTTGCAGAGGGTAGTTGTATCTGATAGCTGAAGAAGTGGAGACCTGGACAAATCTCTCTAACAGTGCCCAAGGGATGTGAGGGGAATGAGTATCTCAAATGTAGGCTTATAGATTTGTACAGATGAACCCCACTGCAGGTTTCTAAAATATATAGTGATTGATATGGATCTTTGTATGGTGTTTTTCCCTATCGTTTAGCCTTTCAAACAGAACTTTCTCTCCTTTTACCTCTGTCTCTTTCTCTCTGCTGGAGAGGTGCTTTCTGAATGTGACTGTGAAATAAAACATTGCATATAAAATCACTGGGAAAGAAAAGCATATTAAAATCTATTAGGGTAGCTCTTAAGAATCAAATGAAAATTATGCCCTAAGAAAATATGTTGCTTTAATAAACTATTACCCATATATATTCTAAAAAGGAAATGTTTCTTGTTTAATTAATTAATTAAGTAGCTTTCAGTAGAGTTTTTTCTACAAATTCTTTCTTATTAGGAAGGAACAAGGCAATAGACAGGTTAGAAAGTGTATAATATAAATGTTAGACTGCTGTATGTGTGTCATATCTATGTAATAGACATAAAATGGATATAATTGAAATGTGTTTTCTGCTAAGTTTTTATTTTAAATGATCTGAAAAATACTGTCCATGTGCATAGCAGAGAAACACTTTAAACCACCCTCATTTGTTGAACTGATAGAAATTTTTAAGTACCACCTCCCACACATATACACGTTCATATTCTTCGTCAACACTAATTTATCATACTTTCACCTAGAACGGTACTTTTCCCCTCAGATACCTCAGATACCAAAGATGACAAGGGACTGAAAAACAGTGTGATTTTTTTGGCTTTTTTTTTGTTTGTTTTTAACAGTACTTCCTTTATATGTATGTGTTTCTAAGGATTACATAGGGACAAACTTGCTCCAAGGCAATCGTACCAACTCTGGTGTGTTTCCTAACTCTTAAATGTTTGACATTGCGTCCTTAATGTTATTTAATATCAGTTCTGCATGTAATATACAACCTGCTGAAAGTCTGAGTGCCTGTTGACTAGCTCCCACACACGGATTCCCAGCCAATGAGTGAATGAGCTGCTCTCTTCTAGTGCTTTTACTCCCACTCCTTTCTCCTCTCCCGAGACGGCCAAGCGGACGGACAAGTAAGAGGTCTCTGTCTTTCTGGGCAGCTCACAGCAGCTGAGGTTAAGTGCGAGCGGCAATTTACATTTTGTCAAAAGCAGAGAGCTGATTTTATGGTGTTTTGACAAAAATATAAAATTTGAAGTAGTTTGGCTTTTGTTACTTGTGGAATCAGGTTGAAAGCTCAGGAAGCCGTGAGAGTGTAGTAGGCGCTGCGTGTCACTCTAGTAAGCAGCTGATTCAAACTGAGGAACTTCCATCACCACCATTACACCTATATTGTAATTTTACTGCCCTCTTAGATGGGAACAATCAGTACCGCTGATTTCTATATTCCATTTATTTTGTGTTTTTTTCACTTCTGGTTTCTTTTATTGCTCTCTGAGTTTCTGACAGCTAGGAAATTTGTAAATGAGTTGCGTGCTATTTGAGAAGGAGGTTCAGCATGATGAATAGAGCCAGTCCTGGCTGAAGGAAAGGCTTCCGCGCAGCATCCCAGCTGGGGCAGAGGGCTGGCACTGAAATGAGCATTGCTTTGGGAAAAAGAAGAGGAAAATGCTCTGACAGATGGCAGTGTTAACGGAGTGATGACAAGGGGAGGAAGAATTGATCCATCTGAGTTGAGTTTGTTTTTGGAAGGACGACTGTGTCAGGGCCCTGTGGGCACCCCCAGCCCTCACTCTCCCTGCCCACCCCCGGGCCTCCCCACCCTGCCCAGCCCTAGCTCCGTTTCAGCCCAGCCCGGGGCTGTCAGTCCCTGCCCCACGATGTCTCCGTGGTGCCAGATCCAGCCCCTGGCCCACACGGTGCCATGACAAACTGGCTTGGGTCATTTCTTTGATATATGGGGAACCATGAATGTGGAGGGCTCAGACAGGTAGCAGTCTTCATGAGCTGAATGCAAATCAGAGCAACCTATTAACTTCAGTGACACAATCTGAACTCCTCTCAATCAATAGTTAATAGATAGCTATAGATAGAATAGATAGCTAGAAAATCCTTCTTTGGTGTCTTTTTGTTTGTTTTTGAACTGCTGATAGACATTTGAAGCAAAAACTTCTATGTGGGAAGTGAGTTTTCAGTGCTTGATTCCAGCCTGCATTACAACAAAACACAACAGCACCTATTGCTACCTTGCCTAGCTCCTCTTTCTACAGGCCTATATTTCAGTTGTGCTCAGTTTTACCATGTGTTAATGACAACATTTTTCTGTGTCAGACGTCTATGTTGTTGGTGGTGGGTTGTTTGTCTTTGGTTTTGTTTTTTTTATTTTATTGATGTCTAGAAAAGAGGTTTTGTGGTTTTACCTGTTTGGAGATCCTGCTCTGTACCAAAGTTTGGCAGGACACTGTCCTTTATGTCTGGGTGAAACTTTTGCTAATTTTATGAAAACCTGCACAAACAGAGTTCATTACTCTTTGTGAATTATAGCACAGATATAGCATCAGAGAATAAGGGACCACAAGAGGTCATCTTGTCTAACCTCCTGCTCAAAGGAGGAGATGAGATCAAACCAGGCCGCTCAGGGCTTTATCCAATTGGATGAGAACTGAGAACCTCCAAGGGTGGAGACGGCATGGCCTCTTGGGGCAACCTGCCCCACTGCCTGGCTGTCCTTCATGGGGGAAAAACAACCAGTCTGAACCTCTCTCATTTCAAGTTATATCCATTGTTTTTCATCCTCCCTCCTTGCACTGCCATGAAGATCCTGGCTCCATCTGCTTGATAACCGCCTCATAGCTACTGAGGGGCTGCTGCTAGGTCCCCTGAAGCTGCGCCTCCTCACAGGACAAGTGATCCAGCTCCTGACCCTCTTGGTGGCCTGTATCATTGCAGAGGCTCTTCCTTTCCACGGTCAGCACTCTATGTTCATCCTTGCTGAATTTCATTGATTTCCGGTTCGCCCTTTCCTCTTGCCTGTCTGGATCCCTCTGAATGGTAACCCCTGCCCTTGAATGTATCAAATCGCTCCCCTCCTCCCTATCCAAACTGATGTCATCTACAAACTTGATGCATTTCATCACCTCCTCCAGGACATGAATAAAGACGTTAAACAGGACAAGTCCTATTTTGCAGTACTTAATTTGATACTGGCATCCAGGTAGTATACGACCCATTAGCCACAACTCTCTGAGTCCAAACATGCAGCCCAGTTTTTCACCCATCTGCTTGTCAACAGATAGTCAATCCAGACTGTAGAGTCCTAACCTGAATACAAGAATATTGTGGGAGACACAGTCAAAAGCCTTGCTAAAATCTGGATAGATGGCATCCACTGCTCTCCCCTCATCCACAAATCCAATCATTTTATTATAGCAGGCAATCACGCCAGTCAGGCATGATTTACCCTTGGTAAATCCATGTTTACTGTTTCCAGTTATCTTCCTCTCCTTCATGTGTCCAGAAATTACTTCCAAGAAGACTTATTACACGATTTTTACAGGGAGTGAGGTGAGGCTGACTGACCTATCATTCACTGGATCATCCTTTTGGACTTTTTTGAAGATGGATACAAGATTTGCTTCCCTCCAGTCATCAGAACCTCCCCTAATCTCCACTGATTTTCAAAGATGATTGAAAGTGGCCTCACTATGACATTGGCCAGCTCCCTCAGCACCCCTGGATGCAGCCATCTGGTCCCATGGACCTGTATGGGTGGAGTTCTTGCAGGTAATCCCTGACTCAACCCTCATCCACTGCTGGTGGTTCCTCTTCTCCTTGAACCCTGTCCTTACAGAGACCTGGAAGACCTTGTTGGTAGAGAATGTGGCAAAGAGCACAAGTACCTCAGCCTTATATGTGTCCACTGTCACTAAATCACCCACTCCTTTCAGCAACAGGCCCACATTTTCCTTGTTCACCATTTCGCTATTATGTTCAGTTGAAACTCCTTTGATTTTTGACAACTGCATTCCCCAGAGGTTTCTCAAAAAAAAACAGGCCTTTTGAGCAAGTCTGTCCCTGCAATTGCAGCTAGTGAAGTCTCAAGATCTTTAATTCCAGTCTTTTTTGAGTGCTTTATTTTGGAATCTTGACCATTCCTTTAACCTTCTTTTATGTGTGCGTATATATAAAAGAATTGCCATGCTATCTCACAACAACATTCTGGATTGATTTAAAGTGTTTTCAGATCCTTGGCTATAAATGTCATGGAAGTGTTTATACTGCATACATTTTCTTATAATGCACCTACTCCAGAGCCACAATCCAAAATCTGCCTTTGGAAAAAAGTTTAATGCCTTCCAGAATTAATTTCTTCATCATTTTATGCTTCAATGTGTGCATTCAAATAAAAGGTGTTTTTAAAGCTGTATTTAAAGATAGAATGTAGAGTCTCCATATATGCGCTTGCTGAAAAAAAGTTCACATCTTGTTTTCCTATATATTTATATAGCACTTAGCCTGATGAGATGCTATTCCATTTAGTGTCTTTGAATACTCCTTCTATGTACTTAGAAATTATCCCACTACTGTGTATGTGGGCACCAGTTATAAATTATTTTTAGTGACTCTACTAAGGTTTATTTAAAATTTGTAATTTTTGCTCTTCAGCCTTTATTTAGAATCATATTCCTGTGCATTTGTCAGAAACTGCAGGAGCTGTAAACAAAGATCCATGCATTAGCAATTGCTGTAGCACCTACAGACACGATGCTCTACTCCTGCAATGTTCTTCCCATTGCAAGAAGTGCACTCCTGTGCCTATCTCACAGCTTTAACTGCTTAAAATTAGATTTTTAAGTAACAACCTCTTACTAAATCATTGCCAAAATTGCTGTAATAACTACCTTCTTAATGGTTAAAGAATGCAGCCAAAAACAACAAACTAGTTCACTATAGTAAAACTTGTAGGCATTGATATAAACCATACAAACATATTATCAACTATTTTCTTAAGATGAGCTTGGTTTTCAATTTTCTTTTTAAATGCAAGGCTGAAAATCATCCTGTCTTTCATTTTCATGGATAGTCATGTGTTTGAGAGTGGACATATCTTCCAAAACCTGCAACGTCCATTTTATTTACAGGAAAAAGTAATATTTAAGTATCTTTCACTCATTTAGTCAGCCTGACTCTTGCTGGTTCCCTTCCTTTTGCACATAGGTCTCTTCTCTGAGGTGTGATCAGATTTGTGATGGGAATCAATGAGGTCAAGTTTTGATCATCTGCTCAACTAAAAGGAGAGCCTGCTGGAAAATATTACTTCTGTCTTGTCCTATATCCCTTCTTTCTTGTATATCAGCCACTTTGCAGGCCTGTGGAAAACCAACTTCCAGCACTTCAAAGACTAGAGATCTTCTTCTGTGTCAGTAAGGATCAGACTAATACTGGAGGGTTCTTATGGTCCTCCCATCCTTCTTTATATTCCTCTGGTTTCCTTTTCTGATTTGTGTTGTTGAAGGAGGAACTGAGGCCCAATTTATAGAGCCCTTCCTCACTTTAAGAGTAAGGCAGGTGGCCTGCAAAGTTTGGCCAAGTATGGAGCTACTAAGATATGACTCTCCTTTAAACTCCAACCTTTCAGCCAGCGACATCTTACTCCATATATCTGTAGGACTTAACACGATTCAGACCTGATCTTTATTGAGGTGTGGTGGTGATACTGTAGAACTACTGGTTGTACTAATAACTTATCAGAATTATATAGCACACAGCTTTTGTTTCACTGCTGTGAACAACTACATGAGACTGAAGACAAGTGAACCAAGCTTCCTGTGTAAGCAAAACTTTCAGATAGAGTCAGCAGTAGGTTTATCTACACAGTGATTAAAGAAACATTATCTTAGTAAACATTTCTGGTCTGATTGCACCAGTTCATAATGTTCCTTAGCTCAGCATCACTGTTTCAATGTTTCACTCAAAACCACTGATGAGGAAGAATGCTATGGAGTAAAATAAGTTGTCAATAATAATTTCATGTGTTGAAAGTACTTAGTATGTTAGTTGCATTTGATTATCAATAGTCAGCACTCAATAGTAGGCTATGTTTATTGCAAAACCAAATGACTAATTGGTAAATAAGTTATTCTAATGGGCTCTGATTTCTTTTCATTTACCAGATGTGATTACCAAATTCCAAGAGCATAACTTGTAACTGAGAGTATGTGCTTTCCAGAATGGGGGAGTAGAGTAACTTTTCCAAGAAAAGATACTATTGAGGATTTTGCTTATGGATTAGAAATACCTTGTGGTTTTGTACAGAGGCCATGTACTGTGGGACATGGTCAGCACCAAGCTGGGAGCAGCAGTAATTCCTAGTGGAGTTCAAATTATGGTTACCTTTTGGTTTGCCTTCCAGTTTTACAATTCCTTTAAAAATGAGTCCTCACATAGTTACCTTCCAGGGAAGAGCAGTATTTCACGGCTTGCTGTGAAAAGTTTGTTTCACAACAGCTTTTGCTACACTTTATTTACGATTCTTTTTCTTATTCACGTCAAGAAGGAGGGCATGTGAATCAGCCTTTTGTTCAAGCTGACAGTATATGGTGATTTAACCCTCTCTATCCCAGGACTATGCATCTTCCATATCATCTGATACACACAGGGCACAGTCTGCCCTCAGTCTGTTCATAGAAAATATTTTTCTGTTTTTATGAGACATCTGTCCTTTTTCTTTTTGATCTTAAAAGAATGTGCTTTTACAAACCTGAACTTTAAAACCAAAGTGTTTATATCCTTACGCCACTGAAAATTCTTAAAATCAAATGTGTCCTGTGTGCATTACAGCTTAGAGATAAAAATGACCAGTTAACTATTGCCAGTAAGATAGTCCATCTTTAATGAAGGTTCTCTCTAATGATGACAGCAATTACTGTGTAGTGTTACAGTTAGGTATGTGCCAGGACTTGGAAGTCTCAGACATACACTTCATCTTTGCTATCACTTGAGATTTCAGATTTTTTGTTTAGGCTGATATAACTGACCATGTAGTTTTTCACAGTGATTGGACCAAGTAAATATGAGATCAAAATGTTTAGTTACCATCTCAAGATGTTAGTAAATAGCAACAGAAGAATGGTGTAGAACAGATGGATGTTCTCATTTGTTTAACAGGTGAGTCATTTTTCTACAAATGGAAGGCTTCCAGCTCAGCTTTCTGGCAGTACAGTGTAGTATAGTGTACAATGCAGAACATAGATACCTTAATCTATTATCAACATAGGTTACTGGGGAAAAAATTTAAAAAAAAAGGAATAACCAGTTCATGCTCAAGAAAATGAGGTGATCACCTACAGAGAGAAGGAAGCCAAAAATATCTAAAAGTATTAGAGTCAATCAGAAACTTTGCAATAGACTCTTTCCAGAAAAGTTTCTGTGGAGACATATTTGACTACAGTTCGTTGAATTATTGTTTTGTTAAATTAGTATTATTTTTATATAATAATGTTTCACAGAAAAATGCTTCCCATTTGGAAAAAAAAATCAGAGTTCTTGTTAAGTTTACCTTTTACAAGCAGGATTTTTATTATAAGTTCTCTTTGGTTTTATTTTCTTATTTCAAATTTCATGAAGTGAAAACAAATCTGTCCATGGGGTTTTTACACCATACTTGGTACCAAAGTGATTAAGCACAGGGTACTGCTGTTCAGTTCCTGTCTGTTAAAGTTTAATCCTTAACCACTTAGCTGTTCTGTTGCGTGCTTTGGACTGGTGACATCACCAAGCTTCATGGCATCCGTTAAAATTAAATTGTAACAGACTATTAGAATATGTCTGAAACACCACACGGAGTTAAGACCTGGAGCCTGTTTGCATGGATAGTTACCACCTCGGGCAAGTCTGACGTCTGCCCACTTGCACCACCAGCCCGGGTTCAGTGCATGGGTGAGCTGAGAGGTTCTGCAGGACAGTCTTGGGAAATGCCATGCTTTTGTGAGAGCTTCAGCTGATGCTGTTTAGGATGTTACTTGTTGTTAAAACAAACCAGCAAACCCAGACTCCATGAGTCTAGGAGTAACTGGCTTATGAATGATCTATGGGGTCCAAACCCCCAACGAAGGAATTCAGGTGCAAGTTCAGACCTGAGCCGCTAAGTCAGGGCACGTTAGAAGAAGACTCTAAATATGTATTCAGAGATGTGTAATTTTATAAAAGAAGATATGCTCAAAGTGAAATGCAGTGAAGATTGCTGTAGTAGGTGTTGGGCTGTACTGGTACCGAGATTCTTAAAGAACTCTTTACAAAACATTAAATCAAGCAAAATATGATAGCACCTTTACCGCCTTAGCAGCTACAAATTTAAGGTATTGGACAGTATTACAAAGACTTCAGAATAAAATTTAGTTTTCTGTTTTTAAAGCCTGAGGATAATGGGCACAGTTGGATATCCTGCCTTCTAGGGTGCTACAAAAGGAAGCAAATTTTAATGATGCTTTTTTTTCTTTCCTCCTTGTTCAGAGGGATATAATCTGGATACCTAAATTAATGGGGCTTGAATTAGAGACATGAAATCCAAGGGAGTAAGATATAGGGAAGGACATGATTTAGAGTTCAGAGAGGAAAGAAACAGTGCTAAGATACTAGCACCCAAAGACACCACAGCAAAACTATACTAAGCACATTACAGCTCAGACTTTTTGAAGCATGACAACAAGCTCTTTGAGTGGGGTCACTTTTTATAAAAGGCTACTTGAAGAATCTGTCTCATAGAGTAGACAGAAGTAGAGTAATTCCATGAGTCTGGTACATCCCTCAGCCAGGACTGCTGTGTATCTATTGTCCATTGGAGTTGCCATCTACAGCACAGGATATTTTTATTGTTGCTAAGCAGCTTAAATAAATTGAAACTAAAGTGGCAACAGCTCCGTGAAATAGCATATGCAATAATTCTGATATGCAGTACCACTTTTATGAGTCTTGTGCATATTAAGAAACCCAAACCAAACATAGAGAAAAACATTAAGAGTAAGGAATGCCTGCTAATTTCATCTGGGATTGGTGGCACAGATTCAAGACGTCAGCAACCTGATGTCAAGTGGAGCACTAGCTAATTGTTGAGCAGGACATTCATAAATTAGATCCTGTATAATGTGACCTAGAAAATATGACTTTTTCACCCAGCTTTGGAAAACTTAAGAGCAGAATTCCAAAGGTAAAGGGCACTGATGCACCGAGAAGAAATAAGAAATATTAAACCTGACTTTTTTATGCCTCAGCTCAGCTTGAGAAAGGATCTTGCTGTGCCATTTTTGTTTCTGAAAAGCACATCCCAATATGATTGTTAAGGGAAATACAGGGCTCAGTTTCTAAGAGAAGCAGAGACCCAGGCAATGACTGGACTCCTCCTTGTGCTGTTGTCTGCTGCCACACTTTATTAATTGTGTAGTCATGGCATAATTTTGAGAAATAGAAATGATATTACTGACAGATGGAATTGTTTCTGTTTAAGAACAGATGCTTTTTATATGGCATTTATTAAGAGCTATGGATTTTTAAATGGTTGTTTATGAAAATTTAAAACAACAAGTTAGCCCTCTCTTCATAAAAATATGTTTCTCTCTGTACAATCTAGTCTTTGAGAACTTTACATGCTTATGTAACTTAACATGTAGCTAAATTAATTACATAGCCAGCATTTTCAAAATATTCAAATGTAATTTGAGGGAAAGAAATACTTCCAAAAACACTCCAAAAATCCTGACATTCTTGCTTGTATCCAAATAATCTCCCCCTCCCTTTTAATAGTAAAGATACCATATTAAAATGTTTATAATAAAAATACATTTTTGTTGTTGTTGTTGTTGTATAAGACAGAAGCAAGGTATGGAGAAAACTTGCTCAGTCACACTAAAGGCTGAGCAACCCCATAGGCAGAGTGAGAGAATAAATCAAATAACGATGGTTTTATCATAGTTGTTGGCTAGGCTTCATCTCTCAAGATACACTCCATGCCATGAGCCTGGTTAATGCACCTTGCAACTTGGTCCGCTGCATCTAGAGTGAATCCTGGTAGATGTCGTCTCTTAGAACCACAGGAGAAAGTAGCCAGGCACAAGCACCGACTTTCAAGGTGCCGTACTGTACCACAGAGCAAATGCACCTGAAGAAAACATTTCAGGTCAACTGAATAAAACAATATTGTTCATTTTTGGTTTAAAAAAATTTCCTCTTTGTTTTCCTGAAAATTGATGTTTTAGAAATCAATTTTGCTGCAGAAAATTTCAGTTTTGGGGATAAAACTTTTTTTTGGTCAAAGGAGTTATTCAGCAAAATATTTCTGTCTGGCTCTACAAATGGTTTTCATCTTGACAGTTAATTCTATCTCCGGTAAGCAAAAGGTCTAGTGACATGTCTTAGCATAGCTAGTTGATACTACTCATGTGGTGCACATGTCCTGACAAGAATGACAATTTCTACAAATTTAACCTGAAATGAATTTCATATGTGACAAATCCAACATTATTTTAGGCTTACAATCTGCTAGCAAATCGTGATGGAATGGGAGGGTGGTTAGGTGCTCTATTGTCTGTCTTTCTTTTGTATGACAGGTGTGGATTTAAACGTTTTTGAATATAAACTACAAGCCTCGGCTGGCTAAGCTTGATTTCACTGAGAACAGCTAGTCCTGTCCTTGAGAAAAAAAACTACTGTCTCTCTAGTTGTTTTAACTACCGGAGTAGCTACTAGGACCCAAATAAGGGCTGATATTGAATTAGATCTTCAGCCATGAGGTAAAGCTAAATGAATATGCTTGTGTCTTAAGGAACATCTTAGGTTATTCGTGAAACCTGAACATGTACATTGCTGGAGACAATAACTCGTTTTCCAGTGACAGGCTTACAGGTTTTAGCAGAACATGTGACTAAAGCCCAGTTGCAAGATGCATCATCAGAGTATTTTATGATATCTATGTAGTGTTTATCAGAGTATAAATACATGAAAGATAAAGCACGCGCACAAAAGATAAAACACTGGCAGTTAAGTAAGCTGTGCCGCCTGAAAGCTAAACATCTTTCTCAAAGGGATGTATTGTAAGGCAAGCAATTTCAGACAACAATAAATGATAGCTAAACATACAAAATAGCTTTAGACATTGCTGTCTCTCATCCCATTACACTGCACTGACTTTCACATGTTTGAGGAACCAGCGACTTTTGTACTCTGATGTGGCTTTAGCAGTTAATCGGGAAAGATGAAGAAGCCCAAGTCACCTGGTTATTCCAGCTGCTTGGGCTGAGAGGTATCATATGGAAGGGAATTCAATCAGGTACAAGAGGGAAAAGTGAAATGCATGCATGTCTGGTTGCTGGGTGTGTTTTCTGGGGAGAGGTGTTTTTGTTTCCCTTTCACTCCCTCCCTTCCAATTCTTCATGACCTTATTCTTTTTAGAAAGTTGGCAGAAGGAGCGCTTAATTTTTTTAAGTTAATTCTGACTAGTCAGCTGTGCTTAATACAAACTAGACGAGGATGGCTTAGGCTAAGTTATGAGCCTCAGGGGTGATCCAAGCTCTGGATCTTCAAGAGTGCATCCTCTGATAACAGCAGAAAAGGAGAAACTTGCTGTATGGATTAGCAGCCACCTCTTCTTCCTCCTTTTGTGAAGCTGGACTTTTCTGCTGGAAACATGGATAAAGCTGTTGTCTACAAAGCAGTTGCTTGATGATGACAGTTAGGCCAGGTGCCATTTTATACCTCTCTTTCCTTAAGGGTTAAGCTCATGACCAGGTTTTGGTTGAGTTCTCACATTGCCTACATGTTGCCTTGTTTCCCGGCCTGGGTAATCCGGATAGCAGTCCAGGTGCCATCCAGACTGTGAGTTTGTTCTTTTAATATGTGCTCCTAAAATCCTGATAGTAGTATTAGAGCTGTCATTTGTCTTACCTTTGACCCTGAGAGAATATTAATTTCTCTTTCAGCTTTGGAAAGAATAAACAGCCAGCTTGAAGTGCTTTCGTTCTTTGTGCATTGTCAGGGAGATTTTAGAGAATAGTGTTCAAGAGGGTTTTTTAAATCTTATTGCGTATGTATGTCTAATCAGGTCTTTTACAAAGAGTTCATTTTGTCCTCCCTTTTATTTACACATTGGGATGGTGCTAAGACTGGTAAGAATGCTAATGAGGAATAAGGAGTTGAGATATTTTTCATCCGTGGGTGAGTTCGTCTTTTGCTTTCTCTCTCTCCCCCAGATGTTTACATCCCAGGCTCTCAGGGAATGTCTGTCTGATCTTGGTAGGCTGAAAATTAGAGCAAATCAAATTTTTGCCTCTCTGATCAGGAGTGTTTCCTTGCATGTGTTTGTAGCTCAGTAATACAACCATGTTTGCAGCTACCCTTGGGTGACAATAATTGAGCAGTGGCCAGGACAGCTCTCTTTTATTTGAATTTGGCTGGAGTCGGTATGTGGCCTTTGTGGCTGCCAGATCCCCAATTCTGAATCATGGTTATCTCATCTGAGAATCTGACTATTCCAGGCCTTTCTACTTGGGTCTGTGTCTTACGTAGATTTGGAAGCAGATGGTTAGTTATTAGCTGAAGTTTTTCCCAATCATTATGTTATTAGACTTGCTGACTCTGAGATGTTGGTTTTGTTCTTAAAGCTCTTATACAATTTGATAATTGACTAACGCTCTGTGTACCAGCTCTCAATAGAAGTGTTAAAGTTGGAATTCCTTTGACTTAAGAGGGCCTATGAGCCCTCTTATAGACTTTGGAAATTTTCTTCTGGTCTTATGGGCTTTTGTCACTTACCATGTTACCAGCAATATTTGAGGGGCATCTTTGCTGCTGGGGTTGTGGGTTTAAAGTAATGTCAAATGTGTCCAGAGCACAGGATAGACACCTGTGCCTGTTCTCTTGAACCCAGTGAACAGAAATAAATAATGGTGAATGAAAGCACACAGCTGAAAGCATGCTTTAAAATGCCTCTTGGAGCACAGTTTAAAAAAATGAAACTATGCTTAACACTCAGCTGTGCAGTAGCCTCTTCTTCATTATGGAGCACAGTCAATACAGCTATCACAAAGTATATATAGGTGTCTGTGAGTTCAGCAGTGCAGGATGTGGGATCCCATGAGTCCTCTTTGATTTTCAAAGAACAGCACTTTGCTGCTTTTGACAGTCTTTGCTTTATAAAGAACAGACTGGAAAAGTCTGTGTGGAGCAAAGTGTCTTCGAAGCACAGAACTTCAGCTTTTTTTTTCTTCTTTTTGTTTGTCAGTTCAGAAACATAATTCTAAATGATGCCATAATTTCTTTTTTTCTTTCTCTTTTATAGAAAAAGAAATAATGGTAAGGAATTTTGTGTTGTCAAATAAAATAAGCAGACAGATACAGTTTGAGATGGAAATCTCAAAATTTCTGAGTTGAGATCAGTGTCTGATTTGAAGTTTGCAGTTGGCCTCCACCTACATAACAGGATAGTAAAGAATCCTAAATGTAGCTCTCACCCCCAGGCTTTGAGAGGAGATGATTGGGTCTGGATCTGACTTATGCAGAGTTGTAAATGTAAAGACCAGTAAATATGAAGACCTGCAACTGGATCCAGGAAATCGACTGCATGCAAAAGTCAGCGGGGCTTAATTGTCAGCTTTGACTGTGGGCTAGAGACCAATATTCCCCCTCCCCCTTCCCCCTTAAAGTCTTTCGTAAGTGCACTTTCAGGAACCTCACTGACTGAGTTTTGGAACTGAGTAGGGTCTTATTTTACTTTGCAGCTGGAGTGGAATTATTTCAGGGGGACCTCTCTTCTGGTTTTTGGCTTAGCTCAAGAGGCCACAGACTCAAATCAATGGCATTTCTCTGTCTGTAACACAGTAACTTCTGAACACTGCATCTGATCGCTTTCAAAATTTCAGAGAAAGTTACAGGCTTCGATAGCCAGAACCTTGTTGATTTAGCAGTAAAGCAATAAGAGAAAATGGGAGACACATGGAGCTTCTGCTCTCTCTCAAGCACAATCACCGTTTGTCTCATTAAATCAAAGATCTGGTTACTGGCTCCAGTATAGGAGTGTAGAAGTACTATCTCCTCCTCACAGCAATTTAAGGTGTTGCTGCTCTGATTGACTGCCTCCTAGGCAAGTATTGATGGTGGGGAATGGAGAGGAAAATGGGAGATGCCAGGAAGGGCAGAAAAGTAGTTTGAGGAGAATCAGAATATCCTAGCATGGAGAGAGATGGCAGCTAAAACACCAGCACGAGAAAAATGAGAAACGGGAGCGCAGAGTTCAGAGCCAAGGGGAGAAAGACCCCGTCACGAGAGACAAATGGGTCACACAAAAGCCCCATGTGGAGCAGAGAAATGTGGACATTCGGCTGCCAGGAAGGAAGGAATACTGCAGGGAGTCCAAGGCCAGCAAGGAGGTGGTAAGGAGGTGCGGGGCTGGCTCTGCTGGCTGGGAGTCCACATCAGGTACATGTGGAGGACGCTGTTCCGCAGGAGATGTGGAGGAGCTGTGCTGTACCCTGGGGATTCGCTGCTGTGGAACAGGACCATGCCAGGAATTGGGGAAAATTTGGCCTCCCAACCAGGGCACTGAGGTGACCCAGGGATGTGGGAGGCACAGAGCACCTTGGGGAAGGAGGGAAGCTTTGCAACAAAGGCCATTTGGGCTGTTGGAGCGAATGAGAGATGGGGAGTGTGGAGGAGACACTCGGGAGGAATGCAAGAAACCTCTGCAGTGTGCTGCAAGCTCGGCTTACAGAAGCTAGAGTGTGTGACCCTCTGGTTAACTTCATTTCACAATGTTCCCTGCATGCTTTGTGCGGCTTCCAAGTAACACATGACATCAGCAATCTTAATAAAAACCACCTGCTTGGTACATTTTATGTTCAACTCTGTTAAACTTTCCTAGTCCAAAATATCCAGTGCTATCAGGAACAGGAGTATAATTAGTTTTCTCTAAATGTGCTGAGCTTTGTTAAATGGGTTCTTTCCTTAAGGAGAAAAATGTGAATTTATAGGCTTTAGCAGTACATATTTGAAAAGTCATCTCTCAGCTGTACACTGATGAACATATGTACTAAAATTAACTCTTGATCCTCTTCTTGAATCTGGTCTAATTCTAGCCAGGTTCATGAGCTCCGTTTCAAGAATGGATAACTGGTCCCTGTGCAGTAGGGAAGTATAGGATAAAAGTGGCTATAGATCTAGTGAGACAAATTTTCAGTACATCCCAGCAGATCTCTTTTAGCTTCAGATTGCCTGGAGTCTTTCAAGCTGGACAAGAAGCTATGTTTATACATCCCTCAGCACAAGCAAGAAGCTGCTGTGGGCCAGAGGTAATTAATATCAGCAGTTAAACTAACTGCTTCAAAAAAATAAGTAGCATTAGAAATAATTGCTTAGGTCTCCACTCTCATGTTCCAAGATGTCTGAGGCTGTAGTGTTCCTTAACAATAACTTAATGTTAAGTATTAGCTTAATATCTCTCAATACATGACAAAAGATAAGGACCGATTTTTTTTTTCCCCTCAGTGCCTTGTTTGTTCCAGATTTTGTGTACTTGTGACTGAGGTTTGCAAAAGTTCCCTGGACTGAGGAAAAAGGTGTGCACTTGTGCAGGGGCCTGTGTTTTCGGGGAGTCTGAGTGTTCATCATACACTCACACAGCTGTTTCCTGTAGCTCCCTCGCTCTGCAGTTTCATCCGTTGTTGGTGGCTAGAGCAAGCTTTCCTCAAGGTAGACTCCCTGTTTTCAGTGAATGAAGCCATTTGCAGGAGGTTCTTGAACATCTTGTTTGTCTTATCACAAAAGATCCAGGCACGAGGCTGGCTGGAAACTTCATTTACACTTAGTAGTCCATAACTGATACTGCCGTCCTTCACTGCCTTCTTGCAAATTTCAGTGCCTTTCAGGCTCCTTTGAGTATGGAACTCGGGGGCCTCACCACACCCCGCATAAAACAGAAAAATGGCTGTAAATAAATCTGTACACATAAGTGCCTCAGACTACTCTAAACACATGCTTTTTAATCTATTTCTTCATTCCGCCCCCCTTTTTCACATTAAGATAGGGGTAGCGGTACTGTAAAATAGTGATGTATATTTTTGTCTGCTTAGGACATGAGAAAGGGCACAGTGTCTCTCTGTCTCAGCAGCTGTTCTCAGAGGCCAGTGTGCTAACTGTCTTTATTTATTAGTGTGGTGGGGGGTTTTTTCTTCCAGTATAACTTGTTGCAATTCTGCTCCGTAGACATGCTCTCCCCTTTTTACACCAACAAAGAAATTGGCCCAAGAGAATATTGTGGATTACTCTCTTTTGACCCCTACTGTCCCCAGGTTAAGTCTTTTTCCTACATGGTTCTTCCATTATCATCTAGTTCTGAATGCCTCGTCTTGGTAGGTGGAACTGCAGAAGTATATGCCACATGTTTTCTGAGGACGTGAGCCATAACCCTCAGAAATGAATTTGCTGCTGCTTTAATCCAGAAACTATTGAAGTAATTACATCTAGGTGAATTCTTAAACTACTATTTATAACATTACAGGCAAAGAAAAACTGCAGATTCTTTTTGACAGCTTCTAATACTTTTGACAGTTTCTAATACTTCCTTAATTTTCACTTACACTTGTCTGAAGTTATTATTCATTCAATGTAATGTGTAAATTTGCCCATCTAAATGAGACTTTCATATACAGGAAATATCTGAAAGTTGCATAAAGTGTTCCAGCATGCAGATCTAACCTTATTTTTTTGTGATGTATGTGAATATCACATATGCATATCTTCATTTTCCAAATTTGCTGTAAGTCTGGGGGAAGAGTTTTCATCCACTCGAAAACAGTGTCTTTTGCTGTAAAGGTTTACTCACAGCAAGAACAGCTGTTTCTCTTCTGAACAGTAGCAGAAAAGTGTGTTGCTTGCCCTTACATTAAAACATCTCAAGCTGAAGCCTGACTTCCAATCTCCCTTTCTATTCAAATTCTGAAATTGGCCTGAAAAATAAGTAAATGGAATGATCCTTTTCTTTTTCTTTTCTTTTTGCTTTTTTTTTTTCCTTCCAGTTTCTGAGCCAGTCATTCTGGTACACCTATCTTTTCCAGATTTTTGTCTATCATAAGGACTAATAGGCACTTCTTAAAAAGTGAAAAGGTGAAACTTTGGCCCTCTAGATTCCAGCTGCTCAGGCTTTAAGACAAAACAAATGTCGTGTATAACACAATAAATCCTGAAGGCTAGCAACACAGTGAAAAAAGCTATACAGAAATGCACAGGCAGGCAGGATAGCTTGAGGGCTGATAATTTTTTTTTCTAGATTTTCTTTGGTGATTGTTATGACCTGACCTCCCTGGTTACTTCTCTGCTTTTAGTCCTGCAGAGACGAGGCGGCAGAGCAAAGCAGCAGGGTGTGAGTATGTGGAGGCCGCTAGTTCCCGGGTTCCCTCTGCAGTGTGAATCACAGACGCTGGAAAGTGATTGCTACCCCCATGTAAAATGGTTACCTAAACGTGCAAAGTTTCAAGAATGGGGTAATATCCTCTGGAAGAGCTCATGAATGTCGTCCTGGTGTTCTGTTTGGAGTCTGCCAAAGCTAGAGATCTCCCATTTGTTGTGTGTGTTTAGTAAATACAGTTATCTGGGCTCTGCTACCCCTGCACTTTTCATAGCAGGTTTGTTGCATAAAGAGCAAAAACAAAACAAAGAGACAACGATCCACGTAAACATTCCCAAGACAATAGACTCTGAGGTTGTAAACACATACTTATGACCTTATTAAGATGAAGACAACTTGGGTTTGAGAAGAGGAAAAGCTTGTGATCAAGCAAATACAGTCACAGTAATAACAAAGGAAAACAGAAAATTACTGTCAACATAATTATTTTTGGAGTCTCACTTCTCCTTCCTGCCCAACACTGCCTCTTTGTGAAGCCCTTTATTTCAGGACAGAATGCATAATTAAACCTAACTCAAATCCAAAAGTGGCAAACTCAGGTAAAGTTTGTGTTCAATTTTTACTTAGTATATTGTTCAAATGAACAGACCTGCACAAAAGGAGTTGTGCAATCTAGGATTTCTGTGAAATGGATGTCAGAGAAGGCATTTCTGAGAATTATCAAAATGGTTGTTCCTTGAAAGATGACAAGTATGAGAATTATTTGTGTAACTTGGTTCCCATCAGCCTCAAAGGTTATACAAAACATGTGCTGTGTGTTTAGCAATTTAAAGTTGTTCCTGTTACTAATTTACCCTACTAGTAGCATCAAAGATGACTGCAGAGGTCATTCAGAGGCTTCACCTCTCCAACATGGCTTTTCAAATAGATGATTTGTAAATGTTTGATTGTTTATTTTCAGGCCTTTTATGATGATCAGTATTGTGTTACTTTCCATTATGCTACCTGTGATGAAGATAGCATATGCAAATAAACCTGAGAAGAGATGGAGCCTGGGACAGCTCGTATATGTCAGCGTTAATTTAAGTTAATCAATCAGCTGTCTTGCACCTCAGTTCTTTATGCTCCCTTCTTTTCTCTGCAAAGCAAAAGAGATTTTTACCGCTTCCTACACAGTCATGACACCCCCTAAAGCATCCTCCCCTTTCCCCATCCTTCAGCTCAACTTCGGATGCAGTTTTTGTTTTGGGCTGCTGTCACACCAGAGGGCTAGATATTGGTGTATATACAGCTTTTATTGTGCTATAATTCTTTTGTGTACATAGGGCAAGCACACTGCCTTAAGAAGCAAAGTGAAATACAAGAATTTCTTGTTGCTGAATTAGATACACCAATGGAAAGGAAAGAGAAAGGGAAATAAAGCACAAAGAGTGCAGCAAGAAGGTGTTCTTACAATTCCGGTCCATGCCATTCTAGCTCATTTTCCTTAGATACTGAATTATGTGTTTAGCTGGTATACTTTAATGCTGTTTCACTGACATCACCCTTGTTCTGTTGCTGCTAACCTACAGCAGTTTAAGGTTTGGCCCACTCTTTGTATTTGCAGTCCTGAATTTAGCAAAGTATTTTCCTCTTTTAAAATTCACCTAAGAGTGTTGGTATGAAGACACTTTGGAAAAAAAGACTTCTGAAAGATATTGTTTAGTGTACTGCCAAATTAATCCTCACTATAAAGAAGTTTTGCAGGTTTTAATTGTGGTATTTCTACAAAATTCTTGAAATAAAGTACTAGTTTTATGCATTTTTGTACTTGTCAAGAAGAATGGTTATGTCCCAAACACAGAACTTAAGATATTTGTTCAGAAATATATATTATAAGATTTCTGCAATCCAAATCTACATTTAATGAGTGTACGATATGTGTTTTCTAGTCTGTTTGAGTTGCTGGTGATGTGTGTCAGAAGCACAGATTTGCTCAAGTTGTAAATGAAAACCATCCCTAGAAGTATAGGTGACAAGTCAGTGTTGGATTTAATTCCCATCACATGAATCACTTCATTTTCACATGTCTCTTTACACTTGATTGGACACACTGATATTTTAAATGCATTACAAATTTAATCAGAAGCATGGAATAAGATACACAATGTTAAAATTATATCCAGGCAAACATCTGGGACTATACAGTGGGAATTATTCTTGCATAAAAAATAGAAATTCTACACTTTACTAGATTAATTGCATAAACAAAAGAATATTGAAGCTCCTACGAAGGTCATATGGAAGGTCAGCTGATGACATTTCTCGGATTGCAAAACAATGCATTCATCTTGAATACACTTATGTGCTTGAATGACTTCAAGGATGACTCCATTGGACTTTTTCCTGTGCAGTCTACTGAGAACTTTCAGATGAGATCAAGAGGACAATTCCCATGTGTAAAGTCATTTGGAGCTGTAAGTGTTATCAGATTTGGGGGTCTAAAGGTTCAGTCTTGCAAATTTCATTCACATGGATAGGCCTATTAACTTCTGAAGAGCTACAGCTTGCAAAGGAACAAGCTCTTGTAGTGGGATTGCTAACACAGCTACTGTTTTACTTTCCAGATACAATACCCTGAGGGTATCTGAAGCTATGTTCTTTAACTTCTTATGAGGTATATAATCTGCCTAAGGTATATGAAATCTACCATCTTCTCTTGAAACCAAGCACCAAAACATTATTTAATTTCCATCTAGGTTTCTTCCACATTACCATATATGCTGGAGTATGATAATGGTGTGAAAAAACCAGCACAGTAGGGATGTTAGTCACCTGAACAGAATTTTGGCCTAAACCATTTTAAATAGCTCCAGAATGGCCTGCTACATAGTCTGTTCTACATCATGGATGTTTTTCTATCGATTTTTCAAAGATTTAAACTAGTCTTAAAAAGAATTTGAGACTGAAGAGCTTCAAATCAATTAGAGCAGCATTTTCTTTCTTGCTATGCTTGGAATCCACACATGTATATTTATATGTTAGAATAACATTGAAAAAAATCTGTAAATTTCCAGCATCACAAATCTCATATTCAACTTTGTTTAATGAAATCTCAGGTGTGCAGTGCCTGTTGAAAAAGAGAGATTGAAAGTTAATATAGAACAAAAGGTGATAAAATTAATTGCAGTTGACCTTAGACAAATTTCCTTTCCTTGCTTATGAAACAGGTTATCACACTGAAAGCGAATGATATCACACGTAAATACTTCTGAACAACTTCTTGAACTCGGAGAACTTCAATGAACTTTTTCCGTACTGTGCCTTAGTCCTAGACTACTCTAGAGATACCTTGACTATCTTGCTTCGGATGCAGCAAGTAGGAATGTCTGGGTCCAGTGATGCTTCATTTAGGCAACTTTGTCCAGCTTCAGTTGTCCTGAAGAGCAGAATTTTGTGTCCAGCTATGCTCTTCCAACTATGCCCATCTTCTGAAGGAAGAAGAGTGGCTGACCCAGGTACTGACTATACGGCTTCCTAACGGGGCTTCCTCTCATTTCCTGTTTTGTCACATACTCAGCTGAACGCTGCATGCTTTTTATTGCTTCAATCATGCATGCATAAAAATTTTTTGAGAGGAAAGCCTCAAATTCAGATAAGCTGACTCCTCCAAGCTGTTAACCGGCTGTCCTCAACCAAGGGTTTGCTTTCCACTAAATGAATTCCTCAAACTTCTACTAAAAGAGAAGAATGATCCTGAAGTGTGTCTGAAGATGAACATCCTTCTGAGCTTGAATCTAATTTGTTTCCTCTTCTAACAGGATTAGTTGTATGCTGTCTGGTTTGTTGACAAGAGATGTGGAACGACTTCTGTAGGAGGAGATTTAAGAGAAGTGGCAGATTATCAAAGATGCTTAGGAGCAAATAGGAGCCTTTGGGGATTTGTAGAGGTACTTAATCATCTCAGATACTTAAGATTTCCAGTAAAGTTGTAGGTACTGGCTATTCTGTAAATCCTAACAGCATCTTTGGGTGATGAAATAACTTTATAAATCTGTTCTCAGGACTAGGTGTCTTTGAATAAAGAACATCTAACATGGAAATGACAGAGGTAAATGAAATGAGTGATACTGAGGAAGGAGCTGGTAACCTGAAGCTCCTGCTTACCCTTTCTTTTATTATTAAGATCAGTTTAATGCAAGGCGAGGACAAAGAAAATTTAAAATTTTGGTTAAACGAAGGCTATTTCTGCAGAACAAACAAGAAGCAAGGAAGTACTCATCCATAATGTGCAATTGAAACCAGATTAGCAGAACTGAAACCAATTATGAAATCCAGGATGAAGAAAAATGCAATTTACAGGGCAGTTACTCTGTAAATTCAGAGTGTCCTTTATCATCTTTGCTGTAACTATTTCTGAGTGCCTTGTTCTAGCCTATGCTCGGAGATATATTTTGAAACGGACTAGCCCCTAATTTAATCTGGTGAAGCAATGTCCAAACATATTGCATTCAGCTCTGATTATATAGAAGGAATCATTTTAAAAGTTACATATTACTTTAGCCTGATTTATTTAGTGCTAAAGAGCCAACCAAGAAAAACTGAAACTAACATTCAGTTTTCCATCAGGTGTGGAGCATTCTGCCTGCCTGCTTTTTTTTTTTTTTTTTCCCCCTCCTCAGACATGAATGCAAAACTTCTGAGAGTATTTCAACAAAATGCCCAAAAGCTGGAAAGTATTTGAAAATTGGAGATTTGAACAACTTATAAACAAGTTTCTCCTCCTGCTGCTCTGATCTTCCCCAAAGATGGGGGGCCGATGTTTTGCCTTTCTTCTTTTTTGGTTAAGGAAAACTGTTGAAAAGGCTGTTGAAAACTACATGTGTCACTTCTAAATTCTTCATATATACAGCTGGGAGGAAATGGACCTGAATGAACAAATTGGACAAATATGTCACTTACTATTATGCAGATACAATAAATAGCTGTGTTCTCTGAAAGTACTATCAAATTACCAATTGTACAACACCAAAATACTCTTGTAGGAACAGGTGGGCTCAGAGCACCCCCTGCATCCTTGGTGGCTGTAAACCTGACTCTTGCTATGGTTATGTGCTGCGTTCACGTCACTTCAATACTGAACAGTTTATGAGCTCTGTCTTTGTTTGGGTTATGTGCGTCTTTTGAACCTTGCGATATTTATTTAGTCTCTAATAACCACATTGAAACAAGACAATGTAAAAGGTTGTTGTTTTCACTCAAAGAAGAAAGTGAGTATTATCAGATTTATTTATTTGGGTTTCTGTTTATTTTTCTGCTTCAGGGAGGATTTTTTAGTAGTGGAAGTTTGCTTTTAGAACAGGATAAGTCAGAAACCATCCGTATGTCTAGTTTAGAGAGAGGTGGACAATGAAAAATGGATTCATTGAAGTCTGGTTAAGGACCTGGTTAAAATTCTGGCTTCCTCTAACAGTAGGGAATGTGTTCTATTACTCACTTTCTTGGATTAGATCTAACAAATCTGTCAAAGCAAAAATACAAGTTATTTCCTTCTTGCATTTGTAATAGAAGCTGTTCTAAAGTTCATACTGAATTTGTGTCTCAGAAAACTTTCTTGCTAGAGTTGCAGTCTTTTGGATGATAGGAAAAACCTGAAGTCCTGTCTGCTTCTGGACATGTAAGCATCTCCGGGCACTTTTATTTGTTTTATTTTAAGTGTGGAGGTCTTAGGGTGCAGGGAAAATTCCGTGTGAGTTAATTGTGCTCTGTCTTCCCAGTTGTCTGCAATTAGACACAGTCATTTCCTTTTCTTCCAGCCCTGTTTCTCACTGTAATGTTTATCTGAAATGTTAAACAGCTGTTTTCTTCAGATCCAGAGGTGGATGTATTTACAACACAGGTGAAGTAATTCCTGTGAATGCTCTGTAAAAAGTGCTTTTTACCCAGAAAACCTTAAAGTAGTCCATAAGCATTTGTGATAAAACTCAACCTCCTCTTGAAAAAGAGGTAAACATCCTTCAGTTAGTTGTGTCTTCATCTCTGAAAAATGACCTTCAAAAGAGGTAGGAAGTCTCATTCAATAAATATGAATTACTTTGACATTTTTTTGTTAGGAAAACTATGGAAGTAGAGAGCATTACTGCTGTACAGTGTGTATGACCGAAGTAGGAGGAGCTGGCTATAGACCTTGCAAAAGTATCAGTGGAGTCAGTCATTTTGGAGTGATCTATAATAGATGTAAGTAGGTTGTATACAATTGGGAATATGCATTCTGTGCAAGTTTGTGCTCATTATTACAGCTGGACCTAGCTTTGACTCTGCATAGTCAATTAAAAGAAGAGCTAAGTCAAGTGAAAGAGGCTATATCTGCGCATGTAGAAATTATCCATTCCTTGAATCTAGATTGTAAAATACTAGCAATAACTCAGATTAATAAAAAGAAAAAAAATCTTATTAAGCCTGCAAAATGAAGTATCCGTGAAGCAATTCCATGCCTTCACATTCCTGCCTACATGGTTTTAATTCAGCCTTTTTGCCATATATATTATAAGACCAGTTTTAGTTATGATCCCATACTATTTTTCTGACAGGACCCCTGCTCATTTGATGTACAAGATAGATGGTTTTCATTTAATAATCCTGCATTAACTCCATTGTTTGGCACAAGTTGTCTTGTGCTCCATTAGTAAAACCCTGTCTGAAGAGAGAATTAATTATTTCTCCTTTGGCTTTTTGGCAGTGCCCATCACTGAATGTCTGAGCACTGTGTAGGCTTTCTTTTATCTTCATAGCAAACCCATGAGGTGAAAGGTTGATATTATGGGGGAAAAAAATGAAGCCCTAGCAGTTTAAAGTTGCAATTATTGTTTCTGATACCTAATATGAGAAGCCTGCATTTTTTTCAGATTCCTGACTGTTGTATTAGGGTTTTATATTTTCAGTGCCTAGCTTCTCAGTATGACTTGCAGCTAGGATTTCTGGAAATATTCTCCCAAAATCTTAAGTCTGGCATCCATAAAACCAAAGCATAGTATTAATGACTACTGCTAAAATATATGTTTTTAATGATTACTCAGCCTTTGACAGAGGCAGGCTTAAAAATCTACTTTTCTGGTCAGTTTTTACCTGCCACAAAAAGAGACATTTCCTTTTCTTCCTCTAGAACTCTTTAATACTGGACCCAGCCAGGAAATAGTGTTCCAAATGTATGAATATTTTCTTGAGCTTTCAGGAATTTTTTCATTCAAATCCAAGCTGACACATCTTACCTCCACCTTTTCCCCTAGCACCCAACAACCGAATCTTTTGCCCATCCAAAATGCAGTAATATTTCATTTCAGAAAGCAGAGACTGTTTCCACAGCACAAACAGCTCAGTGTTTCAGGAGCAAATTATATTCTGCTCAGTCCCTGGCTCTCTCTCTGACAGGCTAAAGCAAAACGGAGAAACTATTGAAACACCAGAAATTCTTTCTCCTCCGTGGTCTACCCAGCTAGCCCCAGTGTCTTTTTCCCCTCTTGCCTTTAGCTGTCTTTGGTCCTTTCCCAGTCCTCTCTTTTTCTGCCCCATAAAATCTTGCCTATGTTGCACTCAGCCAGACGGCTGCTCATACATGGGGCTGGAAAGGGAGATGTGGAGTGTACAGGAGAGAAATTTCACACTTGCCATTCAGATGCCCATTTCACTGCAAATTTGAAGAAAATTCTGCTGAGCACGTGCAAACTGGTTTTTGAAGTGCTTGTAACATCTCTGAATCGGAGCTCCAGTCAGGGAGATGAAACAATGTGCCTTCTGGCTGTAAGACCACTTCCTCTGAAATGTTAAGTTTAATGATTTCAAATGTGATTAATGCTTTAAAGCATTAAAATCACCTAAGAAAGTATCACCTGAATTTTTTTGTCAGGTGTGTGTGTGGGGAGGGGAATGGATACCTCCCTAACTTTGTTCTTAAAAATGGCCAAAGCATTTTGGCTGAAAATTTACAAATAAATTCAGCCCAAGGCATACCCTCAGCATGGGAAACTTTCGTCTTGGTGGCTTCAGTTCATTATGACTTTCTTGGACTTCAAACAAGACCTTATAAATCAGAAGTGTTATGCAACTTTAATAACAGACTATGTTACCAATCTGTTCACAACAAAGCAGTCAGCATAACTGAAATTCCTAGGTATATCGTGGTTATTAAAAATAAGTTTTCTGTGACTTACTGCTGGCCTTCCAGCATTTCATAAAAACTTCATTTTAAGCTTTGTGTCTTTAAACTTGCCCTGGTTTTCTGTGGTTTTCCCCAAATTATAATGGATCACATAACAAAAGCAAGTTTTAGATACTTGGTTTTCTTCCTCCACCCTTACAGATGGTACCTTTCTCTTAAATAGTGGTCTCTGTAAACTTGATATTAACAAAGATGAAAGTACTAGAGACAGATTTTTCACCTTGATGAGACAAGTATTGTGCTGGTAGTATAAAATCCCTGGAAAAATGGCCCTTGTGAGTACTGTGAATTATTCAATGGTATAATCTATAGATTTTATAATCTACAGGCATCAGTATCTGGGGTTTTTTTGTTTTTTTGTTTTTTTTGTAAGCGTAATTGGAATTCTCAAATAAAGCAGCCATTGAGATGAATTTTGTCTCTTGAAACAAGTTTATGAATCAGCTAAAACAGCCTCAGGCACAAATACTAAAAGCGAACTGAAAAACGGAAGTCATGGCTGAGCCAGCAGTAACAGGGGCTGATTTTTATCTTGATGTTACTATCACATAGTTCAAGATGATGCTGATTTGATCTCATGGATATGTACTGTCATACCCAATAAGTGTTTACTTATCTTAATATTGGCTGTGCATTTGTCCTACAGATGAACGAAGGAATGGTTAACCTGGATCAAAAGAGCAATGAAACAAGTCTACTGGGTTTCAACTAAGTAAACAGCTGAATTCATGTTCAGAGTCTCATATAGGCTTGAATTCCTACTTCAAATTTACTTTAAAATACACATTTCACTCTGTTTAAAACGGAGTTACCCAACCTGAGTTAAGCACCCACAGTCTTTCCCTGCAGCACAGACAGGTTATGAAGCATATCCCATACAGTGTGATTGAAGTCTTTGAAAACTATTCATTTGGAGAATCAGTAAAAGCAGCTGCCATGACTCATAATCTCCTGTGAAGCTATCAGAAAAATATGGTTTAAGCCCCAGACACTGTAGGCTGTTGATTTGTCTCAGCTGCTCCATTTTGTTCTCTTGTTTTCTAATTTTCCCAGGGGTCACCACAGCATTTCTTTTTTCTTCATCTTCTGTATAGTACTGATATTCTGGGACTTTCCTTTGATATGCCTGCTGTAAGCAAAGCATTCAAGGCAACTTTGGGCAACTATCATGTGGCCAGCATTTTTCAATTAATTAATTATGTTAACAGATGCTGAGCTTTCTAAATTTATTTTCAGGAACCTGTCCTATTTTCCTAAGTGTCAAGGTCAGTGAGGCATCTCCAAAAATCAAGAGATCTGAACTTAGTTTCAGGCTCTGCCACTGATCTTTTGTAAGATTTTGAGGCAGGCATCTTCCTTCTCAGTTCTCTCACTTATAAAATGTGGATAATGCTATTGTTTACCCAGATGTGTTAAAGTACCTGAAGTCTGGAGGCAAAGTATTATACTCACAATAACATGTCTCATTGCATAGCAAACAAGCAAGTGTTGCAGAGGTTTATGGTTTATAAACAATAATGAAATCTTTGGAGGGTACTGTTTGTAGTACCGGAAATCTATTATTACTACATACTTATTCTGGTCTTTTTCTTTTTGATGCAGGCCATATTTTGCAGTGAGAGTTTTGCTGACATCTCCCATGTGTTGGAAGACAGTTGGGGCATGTCTATTTTTTCACCGTTAGGTCCTGAAATCCTTTGCTTATGAATCAAAATAAAAAATGAAACTAATGTCGCCAAAAAAGAATAGCATTTTTGTCATAAGGTGATGGAACACCCAACCGATGTAGAACAACATTTTGTAATATTACTTCCTTCTAGATGATGACAGATTTGGGGGATTAAAGTAAATGCAAGTTGTATAATTCCTTTTCCAGTGTTGCAATTCCTTCCATAATAATAGACAGATTATTCTTTTAATTTTAAGCTTCTTGGCCTATTTCTGAGTGGTGTTGAACATCCTCTGCTTCCAAGGAAATCAGAGTTGTGCATGCTCATTACTTGTCAGAACTAAGCATTGAGAGCATGAGGCCTTGTGATGCAGCTGTGGATTAATTATAAATGACAACATCAAGTATGCTGAGTTGGTCTATGTGTTCTTTTATTTTAAGTATGATACTCTGTACCATTTTTATGACTGTTGGCTTCTCCGTTAAGCAGCTATACTCCAACTGCTATCTATGCAATAGGGCAGAATAACAATGACTACATTTTACTCTCTTCCTGGGGGTATTCGGATTTGATGCAAGCAGATGCAGCCTACTGCATTAGGCCTGCACTGAGTCCTATCTCATTTGTAGTTCATCTGAGTGAATCTCTATAAAATGGAAGAAACTTTTTATGTTAAGGTGTTTCCTCACATCCCACCCTGCACAGAGTGTTGTGCAGGATCAGATATTGTCATGCAAGACAGCTAGGTTTTCACAAGAGTTAGTAATATTTGTATCCAAAAGCTTTCAGAATTAGAGTCTGAGTTGCAAAGCTTTTAGTTCTAGAGTTGAACTTCACTTTGGGTATAACATAACTGCAGTCTACGTATGATATTTAAGATCATCTTTACTTTGTTTAAACCTGGTCTGAATTTTGAATTTCTAGAAGCACATAAAATTGAGTTATGCATAGATTTATTTTTCATAGCTCTGGCAAACACTCTGCATATATTACTGCTGCTGAGTTATATTGCCATGGAAGCTTTACAAACCACAAGATGAGTCAGTCATCCTCATCACTGTTTCTTTCTAGGTAACATTGACGTACATGGTAATTCAAAGAGTTTATTGTCTGCATTAGAAAGTAAAATATTTTTCAGTTTGTATATAATTAGGTATAATCTTTCTTTCATTAGTAAATTGAGAGTTAAGTTTAAATAATGGAAAAGGAATTGTGTGAGAGGAAATAAAATTATCTCTTTTTCTGGAAGAAAAAAAAAAGTGGAGGAAAGATCTTACCTTTCAGCTTTGTGTACTAAAGGGTCATAAGTTATGTGATGATAGAGCTAAAACATTTTAAAGTTTTATTCTTTTTAAGTTACCTGTGATGGACCTTGATATTTTTCCCAGAATGGAACTAATTTCTGCACAGAAAGCAAGTGTTAAAATCTCAAGGTCAGGACTGCTGGCAAGTCAGGTAGCCAAGGTGCAAGCGAAGGGCCTCTAGAACAGCTTCAGTCTTTAAGTGGAAGAAAATATACAGCCAGCCACAGACAGGACCTAGTGGGAGACAGCGAAAAGAAAATGCTGATCTCAAGTGGTTTCTTCCATTTAGGGTTAACAACATGGAACATTTTGGAGCCCTTGCAATTAACTGAACTAGAGCCGTGGCTGCATCTCAAATCCATGTCCCACCTTGCAGTTTGGTTTAAGTCTGTGACAAATCTGCAGCTCACCTGTGCACCATGGCTTTTGATTATGGAGAGCTCTGTGGAGGTGTTTGAAAAACTAAGATCAGATAAAAAGAGTGCTAAAGGCCCCGAATTACTGCTCTTTTTCTCAAGAGAGTCCAAACTGTTTTCCAGCCTGCAGAGAGCTGTATCCTCCCTTCTGGCAGGAAGCGGTCACACTTTGAAGGCTAGGAATACCCTCACTTCCTTCACAGAGCAAGTGGCTGGAGCTGCAGCAAGAGCTCTGTGACAGCAGTAATTAAGGAGCAAGCCTCCCTCTAGCTGAGTCTGTGGGAGTTACACTAGCCTCTTTGCTGGAGACAGTTATTTACACATCTGTCATGCTATTAAAATGCTAGTTAACACCTTTAATACATTTTGGAGCTTCTTAGTGCTATGATAACCTCACACACAATGAATGGACGTAGATGTCATTCTAGCTGGCACTGAGCTCGTTCAGCTGAACCAGCACAACCCGCAGTGGTCGTTGCTCTCAGCTTTGGAAATCCAGAGCACCTGTTCAGCGCTCAAAACCTGAGGATACCTCTTGTGGTGACGCTTGCTTGGTGTGGTGGATGCACGGTGTTTTTTTGTGCACTGCTCTCCCGTGCGTCTGGGCTTGGGGACACCAGCTGAGTCACTTCACAGCATGCTGCTGTCATGCTGCAACTCCTGCTGCTGTATCAGCATGTGGAGAGGCTTCAGTGCACTCATTGTAATGCTTATATGTGACTGATAATTGTAATTTCTTACTGGTGAACAGCAAGAAGGGAGCAAGCTGCATCTACCACACATTGCTGGCCTAGATTACAATGTGCAGTAGCACATAGCAGCCATTAGCCATCTTGTGTTTTTGTCAGTGTGCATATTTGCAAAATAACAGGAAAATCCCCTGCTGTGGACAACTGTGCTGAACCAATGGTGGCTATTGAACTTTCACTGAATATTAACTTTTACTGTGACTTTGCAAACATATTTAGCAAAAGGCGATTGTGGCAGCATGTATTGATTTCAGTCTAGATCTGCTACTGCTTACTGCTGCCAGATCTTCCTATAGAGAATGCCAGGCTAATGCTCTGATATGCTTTACACTGTCATGGTGATGAGGAACTGTGAATTGTGCTCTGTCTGACAGCAGGTGGTTTGATTTACCTTTCAGGATAAAGTCTTCTTTTCCTGCTGGTAGTAACTGTTACCAACTTACTATCAAATGTGTTTGAAGTTGTGCTTTTTCAGAGTAAGCTATTCTACAATGCTGATTAGATTAAAGGTCAAATTTAGGAGTCTTTTCCCATAAACTGGGGTAAGCCTTTCTCATATCAAAGGGATTGCTTGGATGTAACTGGTGGAAGAATTGGATCCTATACTCTTGCTCAAGAGGGAATTCAAAAGGTTGAAGTCCATCTAAAGATTTGTGTTATCATCAGAAAGGCAAACAAAAGAGATGGGAGTCACGAGGCTGAATGAGAGATGATGGGTCAGCACCTTGGGTGCTTCCCCAGGTGATGGCATGTGGAAATCATGGAGGGCGCTTTCAGACACTAGATCTAGGGACATCACAAATTAGTTAACTCATTAGATCAATGAGGTTAATCCTGTGACTCTCCATGGCCTGTGGGATTGCAGCATCATGAAGTTTTATCAAATATATTTCTTCTGCCCAGGGCTGGAGAGCGCAGACGAGGTATCCTCTTTTTGTACCCGAGAAACTTACTATGGAAGAATCCCCCAAGGTCCAAGTAACCCTGCTAAGAGCTCTAACAAGGTTGGAGTAGAAGGGCACCACAAGCTGGTGCATGCTCCTGAGCTGAGGATCAGTAAGAGCACTGCCACTACTCAAGTAAAAACAGCAGCATTTGGTGGTGATATGGGATAGCGGGGATGTGACAGTGGATGGTATCTCAAAACCTTGCTCTGTTTCTGACTACCCAAAGCCTGATGACCTGTGCCCTGATGAATTAACAGTTTTGGCAATTCTTGAAACAGAAAAAACTGCAAAACCAGAGAGCTCGTGACTTTGAACTACTGCTACCCAGCTCCTGTGCACTTGAAAACCTCTGCCTGGAGCAGGCAAGAAGCTGGAGTGGGACAGGGAGAGCCACCATCCCGATCATCTCTCTTTTTGGTGACCTTGACTTCCCTCATCATGACGATCTGGAAAGGAATCATGTAATGCACCATTCTGCTTTTGCAGGCCATTTGCCATATTTAGAACTACATTTCTACTGGGATAAATCTGTTTGGTCAATTTTGTGAACTTTTACATGCCAGATATACGCACAGTGTGGAGCCACACAGCACAGTGGACAGCAAGATCAGTCACTGAGCATGAGAAAGGGATGTCATAGCTCAGGGACTGAGTGACCAGAGCCCTTTCTGTAGGCTTCCAGTCAGCACCTTTGTGGTGATAAATTTAAAATCCATTAAATACCCACAATAACTAAAAGTAAATTTGATGCTATGACTAGCGAGTTCCTTCATGAAGGTATTGGCCAAAAGGAGTAGTTATGATATTCAATTAGAAATCCAGCATATCAATTATTACGTAAGCAAGTCTTACACCCTTTTCCAATGGAGTAGTTCCACTGACTGCTGTTCCATAATGTGTGATTTACATTTGAGTATCGTTGAGCATCAGATAACATTTCACTGCATTTTATGCCAAAGACTGTTAACTATGCAATATTGTAGGTGTTATTAATTAATAAATGAGTCTTCATCTTCATTATATATTATAAGCAGGCATCACATGTTTCCTGATTACTTGCCTTGTCAAAGAACCTGTGGTTTTGAAATGAGTAGATCGTCAGCATTTTTATTAAACTTGCAGAAATGTTTTTAAAAGAAATCCTTTTAAATGACAGCGTACTTCAGTTATCTGCTTTATGATCCTCTGCTTTAGCGTGATCATGATTTGAGGAGCAGTGAAGCAACCTTTGACAGCTGGTTCACCTGGAAAGCTTTAATAAAAGGCTCTGTATCAGTAAGCACTGTACACCTGATAAGAGTCTGTGACTTGAAATGTACCCAGAAGTGAAATGAGCTGGTGTTCCTACAGATCATCACGTACAAGGTCAATACCAACTACTGAAATATTGAATTTCAAAATAATATACTCTTGGAAGTAAAACTCCAGACTCATTACAGCTTGATCATTATAGGAAAGCATAGATCTGTGGGAAAAAATTAATACTGTGTTTGAAATCAGTTTCCAGGAAAGGGTTATGAAATCTGAAAGAAGTTTAAATGTGATTTTTTTTTTTTTAAATGTTCTTAAATTTTCATTCCTGTGCCTTTTTATATGTACACTTCACCTCAGTGAGAGTGCCAGCTGAGGAAGGGAGTGCAGCTGAAGCCCAAAGGATTAATGAAAGGGAAGGAGAGGCAATTCCCTTTTCCCTTTGAGTATTTTCATGTTTTTTCCCAACACCACTGATGGATGTGAATGCTATAAAGACTAAGTGAGAAGCTAAAAAAATGGGACTTAAGAGAAAGAGCTACTTCCCAAAAGGACAGTAAACATGGAATGCGTGTCAGGAAAGCTAATAGAAGCAAAGAATATAAAGAGCAGAAGTGTGCTGAAAATCATCCGTGTGTGTGTGTGAAGATATATAGAAAAAGCCAGTGTCCCATTGATAAAAGCAGGACAGTGAACTTACCATTTGAAAAAGAGAAGAAATAAAATCAAGCCAGGGACTACAGCCAGTGCATAAATTTCATATCTTTTTTCAGACATTTTTGATACTACTTTTAGCTCCAGTAAGTCAGTGCTCCAAAGGACTGAAGACTTTTCCGTGTTAGTGGAAATTTCACTGAAGTTAAGAGAAGTTCAGTAATGTAAAAGTTGTTAATAAATGACTCATGGTATTTGATCATTTTATTGGATGCTGAGCATGAGGAAAAACTGTGAGTCTGCTTGTTCTCTTCTTTGTAGTCCCCTAAAATGAGTAGAGATTTTGCTACCTATCTAGCTCTACAAAAGATGGTGTTTTTGTCATTCTTCAGTGTGGGGGCCTGAAACTTTCTGATTTATGCACTGTTATAAGAGTTAAAGACACTGGCAGTATGGCTATTCCTCTAGTTCCTGGACACTTCCTATTGACCACTGAAAATGGGGCTAGGGTGAGAAACTTGACTAGCAGTGACTGTCCAAACAGATGAAGAGAACAAAACTGCCAGAAAGAAGGCGGCAGACCCAGGCAAGACCAGAACGCACAGTGACGCACTGGGCCACCCTCAGCTTAGGAGCATGGAAGGGACCTGTTCCTCCTAGGGATGCTCCTCTCCTGAGCAAGGACTGCAGTCAGTCCCTGAATCTTAGCGTTCCTCTTTTGTTGGCACAAGCCTGATGCAGTGAATCCAACACGTTCAGCCTAGCTAATGGCCCAGGGTGCAAATTCCTCATTTTCACCTGGAATATTACATGTGGAAAGACCATAAAAATCCATCGAAGTTGAGCATATAAAAACTGGGAAAACCAAATTAAGTTAATTTCCAACTCTTTTCAACCACAGCTGCTGCGATACTTGCACAGTAATGTTAACTGGTTTCCTTGTGCCTGCAGGCATGTTACCTCTCCCATTTACTCTTAAGAATGAGAATTTGAGTTGACTTGCTGAGAGATGGATTCCTAGTTCCAGGAAGGAGTCTTGATGTTCTCCAAACCCAAAGGTTAAGGCTCTAATCCATCCCCTGGAGCTAAAACAAGACAATGATAAAATTTTCCCGCTACTTACATAACGTAATTGTTGTTAGAATATTTTGAAATGAATAAAGGTTACAGTTAAAAGTTTCCATTCACATCTCTTCCCTGTTGGCTTGGTTGCTGCCATTGTTCTTATTTGGAGAGTACAAAGAATCTGTAAAAACATTTTATTTATCATGACATTACAGAATTACTTCCATCCACAGCTTGGGGAAACACCATCCTCCTCCTCCTCCTCCTCCTCCTCCTCCTCCTCGGCTTGGTGATATTAGTTGCTGCAGGTGGACACATTGCCAATCCTTCACCAAGATCTGTCCAGAACAGCTGAAAGTGCCCAATCTACCAACAAAAGGCAAACATTACATGGATATGTGTACACATAAAAGTTCTTCTTGGATTACTTTTGCCTGTTACTTAGAATGAAATGCAGATTTATAAGGTCCATTTAAAGCAATTATAGAAGAAATGACTTTCTTAAATGTTTTCTAAACATCATTCCAAGTGCCTCTGGACTAGTTTTACTTTTCCTTCTTGTCTCTCCTTTCAGATTTTGCTGTCTTTTATATCATGGTGCTAAGGATACTGAGGAAGTTCTCGATTAGCTTAGCTGAATCAAAATCAAGTGTGGCTTGGCCATGTTCCTTTTAGGACCCCATTATCATGACACGTCTGGCCTTCTTACACAGCTAAATTGCTCTGTGGTTTGGGTGGTGAGGAAAGAGTCCTGATATGTTTGTACTGTCAAACTTTTCAACACCATACTGTACATTTCTCATAAGAGCACACTTGGAAAAAGAAATCCCTTATTGCCACGTGGCTAGACTTTAGCCAACCCTTTACAAGAGCAGGCATCATAACAGAGCTGGAGCTGTAGTTTTTGTCTTCATAAAGAACTGAATGCAGCCTTGTAGCTGGATTTTTTTGAAATATTTAACATAATTCTGTACAGCTGTTACTTGTTTATACAAAGAGATATAACAACCTAGTGCAACTCAACCTAGTATGAGCAAAGTTGAGCTAAAATATGGCCATAACATGCAATAGTAAAGCCTCTTCTTTCAGTGCTACCTTTAAGCAAAAGTCATAAAGTTTAATCCTATACTTCTTACTGATGTCTTAGCTCACAGATTATTCAGCCTGACTATCACTGAAATCAAAGTACTTATCAAGTTCTTATGGCTGAATTCCTCTGCTGCTAACATTAGCAGGCTTTTAATTAGCTGGACTGAACTTTTAAGGCCATTTTCTCTTCCTTTATGTTGAATAAAACCTTTGAGGTAACCCCATTAGTCAGGCAGTTTAGTCTTCAGTGTATGGGGGATTCAGTTATATCTTTGAGCTCATGAAGTCCTGGGGCCAGGGAGGAAGTGAATTCCACAGCAAAGCTGCAGAGGAGAGTCCAGAGCTCCTGTATTCTCAGACCTGGACGTGGTCATTAAGAGCACAGTAGTAGTAGATGGCAGTCTACTGAGTAGTTTAATTAGTAGATTGGTAATCTTCAAGATTTCCAAGGCTTTGTGTATCAAAACGAAAAACTCAGTTTGGCATATGGCATTCTCATAACAGCTAAAACTTTTATTTCACTTGTTCCTCCCCTCCTCCTGGCCTGGATTTTTTGAATAACAAAGGAGTAGCTTAATTTTAAAAAGAAAAATGAAGGACAAAGATTTAGAAAATGGATTGCTCTGTGTTCTGTGGTTCTGACATAGCAAACTGAGATCTTAATTTCTCTTGGATTTTAGTAAGGTGTTTTGCTTGCCATGGAACTGACTGACTCAGAGTCAGCCTTGAGTCTTTGTTTAAAATTGTTTTTTAGGAATACTTCACCATTGTTTGTTCGAAGAGGTGTTTTAAATACTGTGAGATTTAGTCAAAATAATGGAAAGTTTGAATATCTGTCAGTATGCAAAAGATATTTGTAGCTGTCTTGGTTGAAGAGCAAGAACTGTCAATTTAAGACAGTACAGATAACACGATATCTTTTATTGAACCAAGATTAATTCTTCTAATCTTTATATAATAATACATCCAGAAGAGGAACCTTTGGGCCCTCAAGCCTGAATGTTCTAAATTATTCTTGTTCCAATAAAAAGTATCACATTATCTACCTTGTCTACTTAAACACATGTTCAAAATGATGGATTGATGGCTATTTTTGGTGCATTTTTTACTGTGTTGTTATCTTAACTCTCGTTTAACTTACGCAACCATTTTCAAAGTTATAAATGTACTCTTTATATGCCAAACTGAATCACAATCTCTTTTCTCTCCTTGCTCCAGTAACACTTTGAAAAGATGGATAGTTTATACAGTTCCAAAGTGCTGCATGAATGTAGTCTTGGTTTATATTTTACTTTATTTTTGTCAGCTAGATAAAATACTTTCAAGAAATAAACACAGCTTTTGATTAATCTTATGCAAAAAAAGCAGGTAAAACATAGCTACAAGCATCTCTTATTATTGAAAGTATGGTATCTGTGGAAACATACTACAGTCATTTTTATGCAGAGGAAAGACTGTTAACAATCACTGTGATTATCAATCACTGCACGACTGATAACGTTTGCAGATGCCAGCTCTTTAATTGCAGTCTTTTTATTGTTTCATCATTAGTTAGCTGAGTCTGTACAAATATATAATAACAGATTTTCCCTATCCCACAGGTCTTACTGTGATTGTACATGGTCTACAAGCCTGGTCCACATGAAACTTAGGGCATGAGAAAATAAAAGGGGCTATTGCTGTTGCCAGGCATTAAACAGGAGAAACTGTGGCAGAATGGAGCCCTTGCTCAGCAACACTCTGACACATTTACATGGCAGTATTCCCAGAAATCAGGTCTTCAAGGGCAGTCAGGTACCCCTATCAAGGGGAGTTAGATGCTTAAATGCAGTTAGAGACCTGGTCTGTAATCCACAAGTAGTCTCACTGATGTCAGAGGACAGTATTGCCTACTGAAAGTATAAGGATAGCAGGCTCTTTCCCCAAGAACGTCGCTAACAAATGCTTGACACACAGGTCGTACATGTTTACTGTTACTGTTTTGACAGAGGAAGGAAAAGTAAAACAACGGAGGAAGTGTTCACCTTAGCCAATTTGGATTCAGAAAGGGCTTGCACAAAGGATGCAAGCTGGTCTGCACTGCACTAACAAGGGAATCATAAGCAGAAGTACCACTGCAAGGTTTCTCAAGGTCTCACTGGGGTAATAGTTTCAAATTGCTGCCAGGCCTCCCTTGGAGCACTTCTAGATAGGGGCTGTCCAAGATATGTGCTGTATGAGACCATCTCCCCAGCCAGCTCTGACCACTTTGTGGGCTGTGGCATCTGGCTCTGGGCCTTCTGGAAGAATGAAGCTTGCAATGAGCTTTCATCACTTCATGATCACGAAAGACACAACTTTGCTGAGTGGATGATACAGGGCTGCAAGATTCACTAAGGCCTATATAAGGTGCCTTGTTTTTTTCATCTGAGGATCTCAAGGTACTTTAGAAATCTGAATTTCCTCTGAAAAATGGTAATTGATTTTAAAAGCTGATTTTCTGCTGAAGGAAAGGTAAAATTACAGAGTCTGAGTATATAGTATGTTGACTAGGTTACAAACAGAGATGGATAGAGATAGTCAGACAATCTGCACGCAGGTTTTTTTTTTCTTTTTCCGAATTTCAGTGAAAATGCTAGCCCACTCTCTGGAAGCAACTCTGCTCCAAGAGCTTTGTGTGTCTAGAAAGATTTGGACAGACTGCACTCTCTTTTGGTCTTTACTAATAGCCTCCTGAAGGATTTCTTCTGCCTTAAAAGTGTTTGAATGGCAGGAGACATTTACCTCTATGACCATACTTGCTGGTAAATTCTGCAGTAGCAATTAATCTTTGATACCCTCAGGAGGTCCTGCAAATTTGTAATACACACTGACCAAGTAACCCACCTCTGCAGCTTAACAGTGCATGCATCTCTAGGCAAAAACCTTCATTAGGAAGCAAAGAAGATTAGTCACCCAAACTAGAGGAGTAAAGGAAGCCAGCAGTAGAAATGGAGCTAGGGCAAAAAATCAGGAACGATCCTAATGTTGCCACAAACATCATATCTGTTAATGACCGCAAGAAAGCTTTAATTTATATCTTAGCCAAACCCAAAATGTAGCTGAGATCAGGTGTAACATGAAAAAGTGGGATGTCAACGATCAGTTGCAGGGTTCCTGTTCAGCTATCAAAATGCTCATGGGAGAGAAACAGGAGCTTGACTACTGAGCAAGAAGCCAAGTTTGGGATGTGTGAGGGAAAACAAATGCTGCCACAAAACTGTCAGTTTTGCAGTTATCACCCATAATACTCACTTCTGGGTTTTAGATGTGGAACCTTTATGGCATCCCCTAAATCTGTGGGAAGGGAGCAGGCAGTGCAGCAGGATTTCTGTTTGGTGGCCTGAATGTGTGCGTCTTCTCTGAGACTAAGGAGGGAGTCTGCCTGTAAAAGCAGTTACTTCCACTTACATTTATTCTGGCTCCTTTTAGTTATCCATTCCTAGATAAATTCTTTTAAACATGGTGCCAGAACTCCAAGGTGCTGGTCAAATTTTGCAAGCTGCCTGCATGACTCACCTCCTTTCTCAGATTACTGACAAAATAGAAAATAAATGTCTAGTGGAACTGAAAGCATTTGGCAAGCTTGTGCTGTCATTTTTGTGAATCAGAATGGCTCACTTACAGTGTCTTTCTTCAGGTGTAGCAATTATTTGATAGGAGCTGTCAAGATAAATGTATGCCGGGGCTCTGCTAAGTGCAAGGCGGTGTAACTGTAATCAGGCCTGCCGTGTCAGGGAGACAGCGTCGTTGCAGACATTTTTCAGGTAACAGCAGAGTGGTGACTCTGCCAAGCAGACAGAGAGTGCAGGATCTGAGGTGTACAACAATTTTGGAGTCTGCAGCTAAAGCTGAGTTCAGAATAGTGAAGGCTCCCCTCACACAACAGGATTTGAGGGAAAATCCTGGAGAATACAAGTATGAAGTATCTGAATCCACTGGGAAGCCTCCACGTCCTGGGGGGGTAGGACCAGGAGGGTCCAGCAATGCATCCAGCAATCCTGAAGCAGCCAGAACTCACGGCATCCCCTGTACCAACCCTAGTTCCAGGTCAACCATTGCTGGAGACTCCCAGCCAAGTGTGGGAAATCCTGCAGAGCTCCCTGTTTCTGTGGGACATGTGTAGCATTGTGAAAGGGTCTGAGAAGCACCTCCTCTTCCTGGTCACTGGAAGAGCTGGGAAGTGCCTGTTTGTGCTAGGCACCCTTAAAGGCTAGCTTTCATGGAGCAGAATCCCTCTAGCGTGAATCCTTCCAGGGCTACCTGTCACAGACCTGGTCCCTCACGAGTGTTTGCTGTGGGTAGCTCCCACAACTCATTTTGCAAGCACAGTTTTTACTGGATGAAGTGCGCCTGTGGAGGGGGGCTGAGCTCGAAATGTAGGTGGCTGGGGTTGAATTAGATGGATTCAGGGTGGTGAACAAAGTCCTGTCTGTAGACATAAATGGAAAAGCTGGCCTTGAGCTCCCTAGTTGCTGAGTGCAGTAGCCCTTTGCTGTAAAGATGTGCAGTAGAGGGCACTAGTATGTTAATTCATGTCTGGTCACACACCTAATGTCTATAATGGGATTCACCAATAATACAGTGAAGGCTAAAGTCTAATTAACAGGACCAGAGTATTGTTAGAATATATTTCAGTCTTCATTGAAGAAGTAGGCTGATTATTCATAAGTGAATAATTGATTAACATCTCTGTGTGTAAGCTTGTTCTGAACTTTGTGCTGAATTTCTACATAAAGTCCTGCTGAGAAACAGGGATTTCAATGAGTTGGCATGAATGCTTCAGCTAGGTGCCGCACAGGGAGGGTTGATGAGCTCTCAGCAGCTGGTGCATGCACAATAAAATGAAGACAGCTGAGGGAAAGATTCTGTGAGGAAGACTGTTCCTGTAAGTGATATTACCATGGCCCTGGTCAGCAAAACAAAGGGCAAAAGACTATTCTTCCGCTTTTCAGATTTTTAAAACATTTCTAGAACCATTCTTCCAATGCATGTGTAAAATTTAGTGGTCATCAAAGATAAAGGACATAGCTCATGGATGAGAGGTCATAGCTTGCTTGTTACAGTTTTGATGAAGCATCTTGACAGAAGTCTGCTAAGCAGCCAATAACTCAGTCAGGCTGCTTAGAAAGCATGTCAGAACATTGGCTGGCTAAGGGAATTGGGAATATGAGACAAAGCCATGAAAAGTGGCATGATACAGGTCAGCAGTTCACATCCAGCCCACTGCTTTGTTAGCCATAGTCTCATGATGGCTTTGGACCTTTATAAAATAGGTTTGCTAGCCTGTTTTGTTGTAGATGTGACCAGGTTTCAATCATTCTGTAATAAACAGCATATCCAATAGAGAAGGAAAAGAGCTAATTAGTTAAAGTTCCTGTTCAAAATAAGCCTCTACAAAGACAGCCTTCAAAAGAATTCACACACTTATCTCTTAAAAAGATCCTTCTTCCCAGAATTGTAATACGGTGCTAGACTAGGATGGGAAAGCACTCTCCCTGGCTATTGTTCATTTCTAAGAAAGAGACAATAAACAACATGTAAAAACAATAGATATTAATCTGGCACCTTTCTCAAGAACTGATAGTAACTTAGTAAAGCTGGAAAAAAAAATAAGGTTGTCACTTAGTAAATTTATAGACAAATAAATTAGAGAGGGGGCATCATCCCAACTTGCTGTTTCCCAGCTCTCATTGTTTTTGTTCTTTTGTTCTTTGAAATTTTCAATACCTTCATTTGTCTTCATAAATCTGTTGCATACATTTAAGACAATTATATTCACAGCAGTGTGGTTTTGGAAGAGGTTAGTGTCAGAATTCAGTAAACATTGTTCATTTTGTGTCTTTGCACCATGTTATAATGTCCTAGAATCCTTTCTTCCTCCATTTGTAGCAGCTTTTTGTAATGTGAAGAGATACTGACCTAAATTCTGGGAGAAGATATCATTGCTTAAATGTATGATGATTAAGCCCTTAACTTCAGCATCCACAGTTCTGGACTTTAAAGGGAAGCATTTGATTTTTCTACATCAGTGTGTGTGACCTCATATATATGTTCTCCTTTTTTCATAATAGTAAAGAGAACACTCTCGTATTTCAGAGCGAAACAGAGGAATGGTGAAAATTCCTCATGCAGATGTAGATGAGAAATGAGATGATATTTTCTTTTGTGTTTCAACCAAGAGAGGCCAAATTGACTCTTAGTTTCATTTAAATCCTTTGAATTCAATGGGTCACATTTGTTACAGATGTTATTGCAGGAAAAATGCTCACTGCAAACATGGGCAAAATTTTTGTATAATTTTACCACACACTATAGAGAAATTAGCACAAAGGCCTTGTCCTCTGTCTGCACAGATGGTGTCAACAGAGACAATATTTTTGAAAAACCATACAGTTGAATGGCTAGCAGCGTACCAGTATGCCTCTCAGGCAGGAGTGGGAGAAGAACCTGAGGAGGACTGTTTCCTGGGGTGAGGGAATCAGGAGGAAAGTACGTGTACACAAGTGGAGGGAATGATGAAAGGTCTGGCTTGGCCAGCTAAAAGGTCATTTGGGGCCACTCTCAGCAGGCATGCATTTTTTTAAGAAAATCCCAGGTTGAATGGATTTTAAAATCAACTTTGTGGATATGTTAAAAAAGAAGGTTATTGTTGGAAACAAATCTAAACTTTTGGAATTCAGAATTAAAGGTGGAGTACCAGAGAGAATACAGAAGTTATAGAAAGGTATAGAAGTTATAGAAATGTTCAGTCCTGATGATATGATCCTGCTGACTTTGTCAACACCTCATTTTCATCACAATTACTAGTAATTTGAGTAATTTATTTAATTAGTCCTTGATATGTGCATATTTAATCTGAAATAGAAAAACATTACTGATGGTTAAACTATGTTTGTGGTTAACTGTGATTAGCTAACAATTTTTCCTATTTATGGCCTGACTCATTTCTCTTTAATTATTACTTACAAAAGTTTCCCCTTCAAATACATGAACAAAACCACAATGGAAATCATAGTACAAGTTCCACCATGTTATTCAAGTTCTTAATAAGAAAACTCATGAGACAGAGGTGGCTAGAGAAAGGGAGCAGCACAGGAATTTTGGTCTGTGCTTTTTGTTTCTACCTCTGACTTGTATGACCACAAGAAAGTCCTTTAACCTTTTCTGTTCCCTACCAAGCCAAGCTTACAAATATCTCTACCTGTGCTGAGCTTAATTAGGCTTAATTAATTTCCATAAACTGCTTTGGTCAGTTTATTTAAATACATAGGCAGAGTAAAGTCAAGTCAACTCTTAATTTTTATACTTTCCAGTACTGAGATGAATGTTGACCGAACAGAAAATCTTGAAATACAGAAGGAACACTACACAAAATCCTGGGAAAAAAACCTGTACATTCTCTGTATGCTTTATCTTTCTTATTTTCCCCCAAGGAAAGAAAGGTAAGATGTGTTGTCAAAAAGTAGGATATTTGGCCAATTTATTTTAAGGAAGAAAGAAAGCAAAATGCATTATTGAAAAGTAGGACAATTCTACCAAAAAGTAGGACAGCTTACTGCACATTAAGTACCTTTGGATTATGCATATTGCATCCCACTTACTTTACATACACAATTAGCTCCAGTGACTTCAAAGTGGTGCTTCCCTCATAAGCTAACTGAGCAAGACTTATCCCACACGATAAAGCTGTTGTACCATATGAAAAGCAGAATCAGAATATATACTCATGATGGAAAGAATATGGAGACCAGCCACAACTGCTTGAGCCCACCTCAAGAAAAATAATGTCACTGGCACTTAGAGATCAAACCAGGTGAGAAAAACAAAATAGATCGATAATGCTGGAACAGGTTACACTGATTAAAATTCTGGATCTATCTGAGCGGCTAAACTTAATCTCAGAATAACTGGGCAAAACCTGTGAATTATGTGTGCCTTTGAAGTAAACATAGGGACCAGATCATTTTCAGTGTTGGCAAAGGGTGCAAAAAACACAGTATGGCAGAGAAAAAGAGCAAGAAAGTTTTGTCTTCCTGATGGCCTCTTTACCAGACAGAACACTTGTTTTTTGGGTTTCTTTTTCTAATGCATTAATGGATAAATGAGATTTTAGTGTTCTTAGAGCATTTTGAGGATTGTTTTTGAGCCCTTCTCCAAGAGAGACAGATCTGTAAGCACATTATGCACAGAGTGATAAATTGTACTCAGTAAGGTAGGGTGAGGGTGGTTAGACTTTGCTCTCTCAGAGGTGCATGGTCTGAGCAACTCGCTCCGGACTAGACCTAAGAAGGCACCCAGCTCCAGAGGGAGCCTGGAGCCCTGAGTTAAGCCACTTATCTCCTTATACTGTGTTAGTTTCCACAGCATGGGATTCATAACCACCAGCACCTTGAGACAGGTATTGCCTGAGCTAGGAAATATAAAGCACCAAGAAGTAGGGCACCTTGTGAATCTCATTCTTCTGGGGGGCTTAATGCCACCCCAAGTCTGCTTTGAGGAGCCCTGTCAACCAGGGACTTACAGGTTGAAACTCTCAGTGGAGCTGATGCCTAAATTGCTGTCAGGGAGCAGCAAGAGCAGGACTGCTCCCCCAAGAGTTGAGGAGCTGGGAGCAGAGGGCAGCCCCAGTGCAGGCCTTGCCCTCACCAGTGGGCAATGCCAGGTGCTGACAGTGGGATCCATTGGCAGCCCCAGGCGCAGCACCCAGGCCAGAGTCCAGCCGGGAGGTCCCACCAGGAGCAGCAGGAGATGGGGCTGGAGACACAGCTAGAGACAAGGCTACACGCTGGCTGGACTTACATAGGTACTGCTGAGACCTCCCAATACAGATGAAGTCCTGGAATGCACAGTAGCCCAACTCTAGCTGCTAAGAATCAGTGAAAACTCACTTATCTACAGATCTTCAGGCACTTAAAGCAGTTGTTCCTAACATGTGGTCTGTGGCCCACACAATGTAGGTTGCAACTCAACCAGTATATTTAGGACTTGACTTTCACTTCTCCGTATTATTATTCTTAATACTGTTTTTGATTAAAACCTCAATAAGAAGGGTGATAGAGAGCTTAGAGAGAGGTACAGTCATAACAGAGAGGATTAGAGGGTTGATAATAGTTTCTTGGCTCAAAATGTTTGACCTGCTGTCCTGAAGGATACTACAGGTGATGTAAAAACTATAGTCCTCAAACTGATGTCAAAATTATGCCTAAGTCCTATTTAGCTGCTAGAACCCTTATTTGGATATAAGCCAAATAAGCTCTGTGTGTCAGATTCCTATCTATAAAATAATACTATCCTACATCAGAGGATGCTGTGACAGTATATATTGTGTATTACATAGCCTGAGGGCACTAATAGACCTTAATTGCCCTGACCAGCCTCACCTGAGACCTGCCACACCTCTGCCCAGTATCCCTATTTCAGCTTGGGCCTCTGCCACTGTGCTACCTTGCAGGAGTGCCTGTGCTCAGCCCTGCTTCTTGCTGCCCTGATTTACTGGTTAGACTTTGAGGATGGATCCTGAACCTATGTTGTACTCAATCAGTGTCCGGCCCCATCTTCTGGGAGGACCTCAGGCTTGTGTTACAGGTACACCTGCCTGCTGGGTGAACTCCAGGCCCTTGCCTTGGCCGGGATGGGTGGTGGGACCTGTCTCCATCACCAGCCTGGACCTGCTCAGGTGCTGGGGGGTTTGCCCTGTCGGTGAGGGCATGGCCTGTGCTGGGGTTGCCCTTTGCTCCTGGTTCATGCCCCTTACAGAGCAGCCCTGCATAACTTCAATGTAATACTTTGCATTACCAGTCATTATATACATCAAGCAATGATATCCTGCCTCCTCAGCAGGGTTACTGAAACTGGAAGCACACCTAGAAATCTGGCAGGATATGAAGTCTGCTTTCTGACACAACTTCTTGAGCCCACTGCCTTACAAATTAGCTTGCACAGATGTTTCTGTGACTTTCAGGTACTATGCTGAAATATGAACTGACTGTGTGAGAAGTATGTGGAATAGTGAAGGTGAGGGCATATTAGTATACAGAAACTTACTGTAATGCCTGTCTGCTACTCCCTTCCTTCAAAAGAAAAACACATTTGCAAGCAGGGGCAGCTTTGCCTGTCCGAGGAGGTGTTCTTCCAGTTTTGTTTGTTTGTGCAGCCAAAATGATGCACTACTGGCAGAATGTGCTCCTTTACACGGCATTCATCCTTATTCATCTCTAGATATAATTTTAAAAGGGAACTTCCCCCCCATCTATACCAGAAGCAAGTGTAAGTATTTAAGGCAAAAAAACTATGCTTTTCCTTAATTTAAGTTTGAAAGGTTTAATAAAACACCCAAACAAGTTAGGGAAGACGGTGGCTGGGAAGAGAATTCTCCTCAGAGTGAGGAAATGGAAGGCAGTAAATTCTGAAATATCATTTACACTTGGGAAGTTGTGTAGGAAATTAGGTCCTCATAGAGGCATCCAAGATACTAAAAGAAAGATGTCGGTCCTCTCAAAAAAAAAAACAAAATAAAACAAAAAACCCGCCTGTGTCTGACTCATGAAAGGTCTCATTTGGATTTAAGTAAAATAGGCAGAGCTTCAGCCTTCAGAACTATCATGGCCCTAAGTTAATGATAGGATTTGCTGCAGAGACAGCCAATATCAATTGAATGAGGAAAACCGTTAGCTATCAATATCACCTGATCCCAGGTTCTCTGTTAACAGGGAAACATAAACAAGATGGCTCACCAGCTGAAAATACCAACATATGGATATTGTCAAGACATTAAGATATGAAATGACATCTCTTCACAACTTCCTGTGCAGTAAGTGAAGCTATCTTCATCTAACAGCTAGCAAAATGGGGCAGACCACATATGAATTGCTGAGACTACAGAAGGATGCTAGTCAGATTCAGGATGAGAATGCAGGATTTCCAGGTACTGTGCTTAAGCTACTCCTATCTGTACAAAAAATTTATGTATATGATCAATGGATTTACCTTAATGAGCAGTGAATCAGATCTAAGGGGTTACAGAGTAAAGAAAATAGAAACATGGACTAGAGTTCAAGTGAACTTTTGGACCACAGTTATTAAAATATTCACACAAATAAGCAAATTTCCAGGAGCTGAAGATAAGTGCCAGGTATATCCAAATAAATAAATATTTAGGCTCAGACACCACAGGCTTCAGATCAAACAACAACTCATGAGGAAATTGTGACTATTTAAAAACTACAGGTTTTTTTTTTAATTTTCATCTTTCCTCATTAGTTTGTACCTTCTGAATTCTATGATTAGAATTTTCTGAAAAAATGTTCTTCATATACTTGGTCACTGAAGAACAACTGGCTGTCATCTCAGCAATTCTATCATCTGTTGAAACACTTTTTGTTAGATAATTAAGGCATGTTTTCTCTAAACACAAGCCCTAATAACTATGATTGGATCTGTCATCTGCACCCTGACTGAGAAGTCACTCAAGCCCTGAGAATGGATGCAATAATTTCTCTGTAACATCAGGAAGTCTATTTTTCAGCAAATACTTCCCACCACTACTATTCTTTGCCTTTGAGAGATTATGCAATGTGCATATTGCATCTACTACCTCTTTAGTTGCCCTTTCTTAATGCACAGTTCCTTTCTAAGCAGCTGCCAGTGTTTTTTCTGCTACTTTTTGTGTGACCATCCACCTTGATATTCTCTTCTTCCTCGAATTGGGTCTCAAAGGGATCCCTTTTGCAGATCGTAGGAAAGATTTGCGTACGTCTCAGAATAAAAACCACTGCCAAACGAGCAAATTGTGGGCAGATGCCACAGTGTCTTGCTCTTTCCCACTATAAGGGAGAGGTTCCCAGTAAAGCAAAGAAAGATCATTACACAGGAAAAAAAGTGGGATCTGTTGACAGAAACTACAGTTTGAGTGCCATCACACATACCTTGTTCCTTTTCCCTCCCAGTCTCCTCTCTTCAACATGACTGCCCGTTCAGGGTTTTACTTTCAGAAAAATATTTGGCACTTGTATCCAAGAAGAGAAGCAAATATGCAGAGAAAACTTTGCCGAAGAAAGTGAACGCTCCTATTCAAAATTCTGTGGCTAGATGAATGGATAAGTGACAACAGTGATGAATAAATAGTGCCTGGGACTGCCAAAACCCAGCATTAGAAAGTATAAACAAAGCAGTACTGAAAACAGATGGATTCATTTTAAGTTTTATCCCTTTTCAGTCAAGAGATGCTAATGAGGCAACTTCTCTTTGTACTGTGACCCTGACACATTGTGTGCTAACACCAGCGAGGAGCTGAAGTGACGCAGGCTCTGAGTGCCAGCGCGCAGCTGCCTGCCCCCAGGAGTAAGTAATTATTACCAAAACTACAAAAAGCACAAATTCTCCTACTGAATAATGATAGAAGCAAATTGCAATAGGCATCAGAGCTATGTAATTCCAATAATTAGGTGTTTGTGAGTATTTGTAATGGGTTATCTTAGTGAAAAGCTAAAACATGGGGACCTGATTGTTGGGGGGCAGGTTGCTGAGATGAATTGAAATCTGGTGACATTTTAGAGGCATGGAAACTGCTCTATCAAATCAAACCTGCTGCCCGTTTACTTTGATGACAGCCAAAACTCAACGGGTACCAGAGTCAGTCTGTTTGGCAATTGGCAGTGATACAATAGGACAACTTTTTCCTAAAGAAATCAGACTTCTATCTGCCCCTTCTCAAACCCAAGTAGCAAAGTTTGATATTAAAAATACATGCTGTAGGAGTTGCAGCTTCCACATAGTTAAGCCAGATCTTAAATATAATTGCTATGCTTGAAATAAAATTCCAGATTTAAAAATGCTGTAATTTTGGGAAATTCTAGTCCAAATACCCAAAACATAATGTTATTTCTGGACAAAAAAACAAAGTGGAACATCTCTAGTTGTTTGGAAATGTGGATTTGGATAATGTTTCTAGAAACAAAATATAAGAAAAATAACATCCCTCCTGATGACAATCACTTTGTTCTTAAAGCTTGCAGGGAAACTTTCTAGTAGTAGAGCCCAAATTTCCTATGGCCTAATCCTCCTTAGAGACCACTGCTGCTCTTCTGCTTCTTCTCTACCCTGTCCTGCACCTCTCCAGTGCTATCTCCTTCTCCCCTGTGCCTTGGCACTGTTTCCTCTTGGAAGGAGTGTGTTCACCTGCTTTGCCCTACCTTCCACTCCTGCTACAGCTTCCTCTTTGCCCCACTAATGACTTCAACACAGTTAATCGCACTAAAAAAAAAAATTGCTTTATCTAGTGTTTTCAGAAGTGATGTGTACAGCCTGTGCTGCTAACAGATGAAATACCTTCTGATAGAGCTGTAAAAAAAATCACTTTTCACCCACATTATCCTCCCAGACATCATGAAGATGACTCCTGGCCTCTGATCCTGTTCTGGGAGGCTTACATAGAGGCTGTGTATAACTACGGCCTTCACAGCTAGCATAGGGGCGATCAGTGTCAGGACACCTGCTAGCTGGAATGCCACTCACTTGTTGAAAATAAATGTTTTATAGCTATGTGAAAGGCAAAGGACATATATAACACTAGAAATTAAGATTATTTTAAAGCGAAGCCAAGTGAAACCAAGCTCTTGAGTTCTCGGCCAGCAGGGAAATCAAAAGGTAAAACAAATGTGTTTGAACACACAAAACATGACACTCTTTCTCTTCCTCCTTTCATGTAATGCAACTCATCTTCAATATACTCGGTTATTTTACAAGGGATGTTGTAATAGACTTCATATATTTGTGTGTATATGTGTGTAAATGTATACATAAAATGAAGTCTATTTTATAATATGCTTCATATTATAATATATTTCTCTATATAATATATACAATATAAATATATAATAATTTTGTAGTACTGTTACTGTTATTGCTAAACGAAGGATTGACCCTAATTCCTAGACTGCACCACAGCAAGAGGCCTAATGGCTTTTTCTTTGCCTAGAGAGTTCTGCAGAAAGGAGCTTACCAATGTAATAATGTTGCTGCCTTCTGCTTCATTTCTTAGGTTATCTATGACCTAATGATTGGACCAAATTCCCAAATGAGTTCTATATCATTTTCTAATCAGATATGGTCACGTTACTCATGTAACTTTCCTTGCCCTACCAGGGTGGAAAGGTAGGGGAAATATTCACTACTGTTCGTACCATGGTGATGTTGAAATCAAAATCATATCACAGTCCCTTTTCCCATTCTTCCCTGACCAATTTGCTTTTGTGTAGGCATTTTGATAATGCCGTTGTGCTTGCATTTGCTTACCAAGGGGACTGTGTTATCAAATGTATAATTTGTTGACCAATAGTGGAGGCTTGATGAGACTGCAAAAGAGCTGTATATCACATTCATCACCACATCTGGTAAGTTTTCTTGAATGTTGCTTCAATTTTGTTGAATTAGGTGGCCCAGTGGGTTTCTGTCAGCAGAAAGATTATAATAGTCATATAAGGCGAGCAATTACTGTGTTTCCCAGGGATGGTCCAACCACAGGGAATATTTCTAATTTAAAGAAGCTATAACTGCCAGTATTTTTTTTTCCTTAATCCTTTCAAACTTTGGCTATCAAATGCAATAATAAATTCTATTCCCTGTTGTTCTTGTTCAGAGGCTGTGCCTAATCCTTGAATTACTGGCATCCGTACATCATTTCAATGGTAAATTACAGTTGGGATATGCTAACCCCAAAGTGTGAGTAAGAACTATTTCTAAATGATTGGAAGCTTCTTGACACTTTATAGATGACTTATAGTAATTAGTTTAGTCTTCATTCTTTTTTGATAGTTATGTAAAACCTGTGCTATTTTCTCAGCGTTACAGCTGATAGACCATTTTTCTATTGAGAAAATATTTTGGTGAACATTAGGTTTCAGTTAAAACTCATTTTTTAATTGCCTTCCTTTGCTGAAAACTTCCTCTCCTTCTCCTCCCCCAATATTATCAGAGGAATGATGGAAACCTGGAATTCTAATATTCATTAAACATTTCCATGGGGAAAATGTTATTTCCTGAACAGCTCTAAAGTAATTTAAATTTCAGAATTATTTTGACTGCTATTTTCATCAGAAAGGTAATAAATAATATAAATAAATTAATGTTTTGAAAGTATGATCTAATTTTAGATATCTTCTGCCTAGTTCTCTAATAATGCATTCTGTAATTGCCTAACAAAAGAGACTAAGCATGAGTATGTTGAAAGAAAAAATGGGTGCAACTGTGAGCAAAACTTGTGCTACTTATCTCTATCACTAGTAAATAAGATTGAAATATCTGTTTATATGTCTGTTAAGAGCTATTCTCCTTTAAAACGATAATGAATAATAATTTTGTCATTTGGAGGATGCAGAGAAGGCTGTAAAGTTCAAAATTGACTTTATTTCTCAGAAAGGATGTTTTGCAGGGCTTTTGCCTGTGACATGGCTTTCCAAGGAACATTAAAATTAGAACTTTATTTAGACAAGGCCGAACATTTTAATAGTGTTCTAATATTTACACACAGGAGTGAACTTGACCTTTGACTGACGTATTTCTATAACTTTGTTGGTTTGTTTACTAGCAGTTATACAACAGCTTTGCTCACTACTGGAAACACATCATTGTTCTTCATGATTTCTTAGTTCTATGCTGCTAATTGGGAACAGAAGAAAACACAGTCGAGCTACAGGGCAGATGAATGAAACTTTCATTGACTTCATTAAGAATTTCATATGCTTAACTGGGACACCCTCATGAAATTCAGGAAACTTTTTCCAAATTGCCTTCTTCCTTGGAGATATCTTGGTTTTTGAAATTAGGAAAGCTTCTGAGGCTTCTTCAACAAATGCCATTTTGTAAGTGTGGACTAATATCTGGAGGTTGACAGTTGGGAGAAATAAAATCTAGGAGCTATTTTTAGATGAAGATCCTTAATCTGTCTTTATATATGTATGTATATATATGTGTGTGTATATATATGTATGTATATGTGTGTATATATGTATATATAAAAATGATATATATCAGCAAAAATAAGTCTCTCTGAAATCTGTAGGACACATTGTGTAACACCCTGGCAGTTTATAGAAGACAGTAGTCATCTCTACCTGCAGTGGTTTAAGATAATATCACATATATGCAAAACACTTGCTTTCTCTTATGCCACTTACTCTATTTGATGTATATAATCTCTTTAAATGCCTTTACTTTGATGTTCATTAATATTTTTCAGTAAATGATATTGCGAGATAGAGGTTCAAGTTGTCTTTGAATCAGAATAGAAAAAACTGCACCCCCTTTAGGGAGGGTAGCAGAGACAGCTACCATAAGTAGTTTAAAAAATGTGAAGTATCATTATTTCAGCAACTACATTTAAATGTGGTTCACAGTTCCTCTTTCCCTTTGTTCAGGTCACTTGCTGATTTTATTATTATTATTATATATTTTTTTTCCTTATATTTCCTAATGTCCTTTTGTAAGGTCCCAATTATATGTAACATTTCAGAATATGTGTCAGTTTAAGGACACTAATAACACTGTCCCTGCCCAGAAAAACATTTTTTCCATGCACTTAATTCTTATATTAACTAAGTGTTTTATAATCCTGTATGTGCCTGTCTAGAAGAGAGAAGACTTAAGTAAATCTAGCAGGCCTAAGTATTTTTGATAGTCTGGATTTTAACATATCTCTATCTACATTACAACTATATGTACTTTATATTTGTAAAACATACCAGAACTAACTTTACCACTTTCCTAGCTCTTTTAATTATTTTGTGCTTACTTGTTTTTACCATTAATTTTTGTCGAGTCTCTGGGAATAATTACAAGCACCCTGATTTTACATGATTTTATTAATTAAATAGTCCCTCCCTTCTATACTGTAAGCTTAAACATCAATGCTAAACTGTTTAAAAATCATAAGTGGAACTTCTGGTTGGTGCTGAGAAGATCTTGTACTGCCATATGGAGTTCCTATAAATGGTGGGCATGAGAAAAAAGTTTAATTAAAATGATCTTTCTTGATCTGAGAGATGAACCTCAGAATGGTCTTTGAGAACTTCCTGCAAAGTAAGTTTTCACAGTCAGGATTCAACTTGGATTTCCCCTTAAAGGAACAAGTGACTCAGCTTAAATATGTATAAACAGGAACAGAGTTTGATAACTTCCCAGGATAATTCTGTTTTAATATAGAAGAAAACAACTAGACAACTTATTAAGCTTTTTAAAGCAACAATGCAATTCTAAATCTATTCACATGCTCCAAATACTCAGGAACTTTAATGAAAATTAATGCTAATCAGTAAGTCAATCAAATACAACCAACTGTGAAAACAGCAATCCTGTGTCCTTAATGATGCATAAGATATGGTATAGCCACGCCTGCCACACTGGAGTCATAAATTCAATACGTTATTCATCCTAATAAAACTGGATTTCCAAATTGGAATTACCAGTAATGCAGGCCATAAATGTGACTTGGTTTGCTTTCTGAAAAGACTAGGTGTCCTTGCCACTCCATTTTCACTGAGGGCTCAATTTACTTGCTTGCTGAAATTTTAGAATAAGTTATTAGCCTTGGAGCTGCTGCGGTGAGCCTCTATATCCAAGCTGCAAAGACATATTATATATATGCGTGTGTGTGTATGTATATGTATGTATCTATTTGGCTTGACTTAGTCAAGTGTGTAGTTCAGTGACCCTGTCTGTACACAAAAGTTCAGTACATGTATTTGCAAGACAAGGAACTAAATGTTGGAAGAATATGTGAACAATTGAATGGCCTATATACTAGGTTGGATTTTGGCCAGCACCTGAAAAAGCATCTGCTTTATATAAAAATATTAAGATGCAAAATAGCAACAGTGGCCATGTGTCTGAAAAGCTTGTTTTACTTCAAGTAGCCAGGAGTGATATCTTCTCTCACTTTTCTTCCTATCATTTCATTTCCAAAGCTGCTTCTCAAAATAATTAGTGGTTAATGTCAAAAGTGTTATAAAGTGAAGATACAATTTGATATTGCTGTTGTGTATAAGCTCATTTTTTACTATTACCATTACTATGAATTCTTATGCATTTATTTTTAGAGTAGGTTACTTACCAAATATGAAAAAATAAGTAATGCTCTAATATTGTACTTAAGTGACAACATCCTTCTATTATTCCTTTCCCAGTGAATGATAATAGCAGAACTTAAAAATAAGCAGATCATACATGATCTGGTGCTGCAGTCAGTATCAACATGATGAAAGCATGATGCAGCTTTTCTTCTTTTTTCAAATGGATATATTTGCCCTGAATAAGCCGATTCTTCCTCTGAATCAAGCAATTTTAGATCATAACTCTTCACTTAACTTAGGGAAAGACATTTAAACAATGGATGAAAATTCCTTCCCTCTACTTAGCAAGGTAAGGGTTATAACTAGCTTGATGAAATCATCTGCTAGAGGATGCATGCTCAAAATACTGTGCTTAGGAACCTTTTCTGTATGAAAATTGCAGGAGAAACTGATGTGTTTGTTCAGTTAAAATTATAGTATTTAAAGTTTTGTCTATAAGATAAATCAGCTAAAGATATGAAGTCAATTACTCTTTTAACTTTGAATGTTCCTTTGCAGACACAGCCCAAGAGTAGGAGATTCTTATGGAACAAGGTAACTGTCTCTCTGAGCACATACACAGGATGCAGCAATGTCTCGTTTTCCTTTTGGGTTGTCGATATCTAGTGTCATAAGGAAGCTCAGAAATATTTCATGATGTGCTGTGATGTGAGAATTGCTCTTATTTCCTGAATGGATTTTAAATACATTTGGAAGAAAGTCTCACTCCTATGCACGCACACATTCTGCAAGTTATTTAAATAAGATAGGAAGATATATTCAGATCCTTCTGAATATCAAGATGTGTTACTGGCAGCCCCAAAAGCAAATGGGGCTACACAGGACTAGTATGCCATGCTTCCTCCTCCTGTTCAGTATTTCAATTTACAAGGGGACTCATTCTCCAAACACTTTAGGTAAGCTTTCTTGTTCAGAAATGAGCTGAACGTGACTTTGTTAAAGTTGACATTAACTATCTGGCTATATTTTTTTGTTTGTTTATATCTTGAAAGGCAACTGTCACTCTGACAGCAAATTCCAGTTTGGTACTTTATTCAGGATAAATTCTTTCAGCAGCCAAGGCAGGGCGTGCACACGTGCGCGCGCGCGCGCTCTCTCTCTCTCTCTTTTTTTTTTTTTCCCCCTGCTTTGTTCTTTTTTTTCAGTAGTATGGCTTCAGCTTTTTCTAAAAGTAGTGATGCTGTGGAGCTTGGAATTCTATTCTTCCATTTATAGTTTTGTAAAGCTTTCCTTTTCTTTCTTTCTTTTTTTTTGTTTGCATTTGAAAGAGGAAAAAAAAGCTGGGGTATTATCATAGTTGTAACTGGTCTCTAGGAATATCTATATTTCAGTCTGCAAACCATGACATTTAAGTATTGGCGGAGAACTTATATGGGTGTGTCTTCATTAGTATACTCCATCATGTGAATACTCAGATTTTCTTCACTTTTTTCCTTTATTTTGACTTCCTGTGACCTCACCTTAAGTTGATGAAGTGCTGTAAAACCTAGTTTTTGTTTTGAGGTATCAAGCCAGACAGGAGAACCAAGTAATTTTAGCAATAGGAATCAAACCTTTAACAGAGAGAGGAGGAAATAGAAAATAAAGAACCCTGAGAACTTCTGCGCTTTCTCTCCTGATGCTGGCATCAGCAATGGAAATATTTTTAGATCTGTATAAAGCACTCTCTGAGGTAGAACTTTTTCTGCCTTTTGCAATCAGCAGTCATGAACTCAATATTTGATTTTATTTTTCATCAGAGCAATAGTAGTGCATTTTTTTACCTTTACGCTTCCAAATTTCATGTACTGAAGAGCAGAGTGCAGGGACATTTTCTGCGGAAGAAGAAAACCTATCAAACTAGACTGAAAAATGCATCTTTGAATGCCAACATGGCAAAAGGCACCTTAAGCATTTACATATCTTTGTGACTTAATCCCTTTCAGAAAAGGTAGTAGTGAGATGGGCTGTCCCTGCCCCTAGCGCCCCTTCTGATTCAAGGATAATTTTTAGCCTTGATTGCAAGAATAGGTTGCAACAGCTTCTTTCATCCGATATCACCTATAAGCTAAAATAACTTGGATCAAATCAGCTTCAAGTAGGGAGGGAGAGAAGAAGGAAACGGCAATTTAAAATGCTCATTTTCGCCTAGCTTTTTGCCAGTCTTTGCTAACTGAGTCCAGCTCAGCTTTGTAGGCTTCCTCCACAGTAGCAGGGGAGAGAGGTTCCCCTCGAAGGTGATTCAGGGCCGGCATCTGATTTAGTCACTAATTTGCTGCCTGCAGGAACCTCTGTCTCGCCTTCCCCAAGCTTGCAGGAGGAACTGCGGGAGATTAAGCTCACTAGGATAAAGTTATCCTTTGTGTATATCTCACAACATGTCATCGATGAGATGCAATCTCCCTGTTCATGATATATGACACTTCAAAGCCGTGTAGAGCTCAGCAGGCCATACGTGGTTCACAACCTCACTGCCTGACTCTAGTTGTTTGACAACAGATATGTACAGTAACGTACTGGGTCTGTGTTTTCTAAATGTTCCATATCTGGGTTTAATAATATTTGCTCGGGCACTGAGAAAGTCTGGGAATTTGATCTTGGCACATATTTGGAGCCAAAAATACAGAGCAGCAAATGGGCCTATGAAAGGTCTGGCCCAAATTCCTCTCTGTTCTCCCAAATGTCATTGTGAACGTTCTCAGAGACATTTAGACTCCTGATAGACTTAATCATGCCAGTATATCTGAACCTGGCGTGCTGGACCTGTCAGAAGTAAGTCTCGGTCAGTATATTAATTCACTAGCTTTACAAATGTGACTCTTTAAAAGATTTTGGGGGTTTGTATTATAGATTTTTGTGATCTAAACGCAGCATTAACACCTGCTGCCATAGCAGTCTCAACAGTCGATGTCCCATTACCCGTACCTGCAAGCGTACTTGGGAATGCAAACGAATTGCTGTTACAGGAGGACATTTTTCCATCCCTCATTAAAGCATATTCACTAAGGGGGAAAATGGCATCTAGTTTCGCTCGGAGAGTGCTCTAGCAAAGTCTGCTCAGTTGATTGGCAAGGTAATATAATAATAATATCTAGAGTGTGAGTAGATTCCTGTATTTCCTTTGCTTATGTCCTATGCTGCACCTAAGCTGGCCTTCTATCCACAGTGATCTCTTCAAGGTTTTCCTTTATAAGTTAAACTTAAAATAAAGGTGATGATCATGTGGTAATAGATGCCAAATTCAGCTTGTTCAGCCATACCTCCTGTGACTAGCTAATAACTGCCTTCTCCTGATCTGTCACTTCAGGGTGTTTCTTGCTTTGCAGGTAACTGTTCCGTCACTTTTGAGATTGAAATACCTATTGTTTCTTTATCAGTCTGCTTAGATCAGTGCCAGCTGTTGTATGAAACTTGTTTGGTTTGAGATTTCATTATGAATTTGAAATGACTCAGATTAATTTGAGAGATTGTCTTAAAACATCTCTGATAGACCCGGGCAATTATGCTTCAGAGCCAGCTGCTGACTATAGCATGAAATAAAAAATGCCACACATTTCACAAATTTGTTTGGCTTTAAGCTTAAATTCATTGCCCAGATCGGAAGGGCTCAACTCTCAGCGCCAAAGGTGGTGAGATTCATTCACCTCTTTTGGACCTATAGGTCACTGAAGTATAGTTATCATTTTTAGCAATACCACGGAAAATGTTACTGTTATACAAGACCCTGTTTTAAATAATAAATTCTTTTATAGTTATCATAGTATTATTGTACTGTCAAAACACTCTATTCAGATGTGAACACCATTGCAGCAAGTGCTCTAAAAGGAATACAGAATCAAGCAGCCATCATAAAGACGTCACAGTCTAATACAACTAAATGCAGAGAAAAGGGAGGAGGGGAACTGAAATGCCCAGGTCATGTTCTAACGTAATCCCAGACATTCTTTATGGAATCAGCCTTTACTGAGCAACTTCACACTTGTTTTACTTCCCCTAAGAGTAATCTAAATTTGTTTCATTCAGTGTACAGTTGCATAAAACAGATTTCATTGCAAAATAAATTGTGTCTATTTTTTCTCTGACTCAAAATGCAACCTGTTATTTTTCTTAAGTACTAGGTAAAACATGATTTTTTTTTTCAAGATATATTTCATTTTTACTTTCTAAAAAGATTCAATGAGCAAATAATTCCATGCGCTTTTGTACTGATGATGTTCTTGGCTTGTGCCAACACATTTATTTTAAATTCAAAAAGTATGAAAGCATAGGATGTACTCCTTTTTTTTCCAGAATCTGATTCCTTTTCAGAAAGACTTTTTATCTGTAAACTCCAAGAGGCAGAAGCAAGGTGTCTGCTTGAGGGTTTTTAGATATACAGGTTCTTAACAAGTTCTATTATTTGTATTTTAGTTAATACAAAGATTCATGATTAGCCTGGGGAATTTAAAAAGCAAAGGTGAATGCTTAAGTGAAAAGTACATTAGTAAGCATACTATTGGTAAATTCTTGATACTTTTAAAAATCAAATCAGACTGTCTGATCTGTGTTTCAGATCTCTGGAATAGATCCATAGCCAGTGCCCTGCTTGAGCACTTGGGCTAGATACTGGAGCTGTAGTGCTAAGAGCTTCAGCCTTGTGGCTGAAATGCCTTCATGTACTTGCATTACGGTTATGGAAAGGAAGAGGAAATTCATGGAATAGTGGAGTGGGTCCTCTGGTTTCAGTATTCTGACACTTGCTGTGTTGCCCTTGCGTAGATTTTCTCTTCTATTTTACTTTTGCCCAGAGTTGAGGAAGTCTGATTGTTTAAAATACACAAGTCTATTTTTTTTTCTTTCTACTGTAGCATGGTTTTGGAAGTGCACATGAGCTACAGAATAGGCTGTGTTTCACCTGGATTTAATTTAAAGTAGCAATGTTTAATGCCTGTTGTAAATGGGCTTTATACAGTAGTGATAACTAAACTTACAGTGCCTGTCATAATAAAGCTTCTCAACTTATTTTACAAACTTAAAATATAAATGGAGGTCACCCCATCTCAGAAAACAAATGAAAAATGAAGTTGCAAAGAATATCATACTGAAGAAGTTTTTAGCTGGACAGCATTTAACTGCTGTGACATGGAAATTTATACTTCCTAAGCAATCAGAAAGGCTCACAAAATTTCTAAAAACTGCAAATGGTCAGACATTGACTAAAGCTTTATCCAAAAATGACTTTTCTGTGAAAAGAACATGGGAAAAGGAAACCCACCCACTCCTCACTAGCAATATTAACAGTATTGATGTTATTTTGTAAAGACAGAAATTAACTAAATTACTTGAATATTTTACAAGGAATAAATCATGCATCATCCATTATGATGGCCACCAAACATTGGTGCCATATCTTTTGATTTTATTTTGTTCTTATTTTCTCTCTTAGGAATGAGGAATTGTTCTTTCATTTAAACTCTAATTCTTCTGCTTCATTTGCCTACTGGTGTACCTTCCCCTTGAGGGAACCACGCATTTTAAACTCCTCTCTCTTGTCTCTCTGCGGTTTGAATTCCCTAATATGGGGACCAATTTCTGTCTTCTCTGGTTCTCTTCTGCACCCTTCAGCACTCCAGAAGCATTCCAGCTCCTTCCTTCCTTCTAGATTAGCAAGATGCACAGGACTTTCCTGAAGGTGTAGGATGAGTGGGGATGGCTTCACTCCAAAACTCACTTGAGCATGAAGGCTCATTTAGCTAGCAAAGAACAGAAATGTGGGTGGAGCTGCTGCTCATGTTGTACTAAACCCAAGAAAAATACTACAGAAATTCAAAAAGGTTATTAAGGGAAAAAAACATTGCTTCCTCTCTCCTAGCTTGAGATAATGCTAATTAGAGGAGCTTCTACATGTTAGAAATGTGGAAGACCCAGTGCTGATTTGAAAAACAAAACCAAAAAAAAACACTCTGGGAAACTTGGCAAATCTGGCTCAGGTTCCGAGTTTGTAACAGTCCAGGCTCTGGTTTGCTTGGTTCTGGGTATTTTCCACAGGGCTTTGAGAATTTTCAGCAGCCTCCGAATTTCATGGGAATTTTTAAAAAATGTGACAGTCTAAATCCCAAATTTAGGCCTGTCATTTTGCATTCAGTTTAGTTGCACATAAAAATCTACAGTCTGCAAAAACATCATGCAATGCGTTAGATGTATGCATCATTGGAGCAGCTCAGCATCTCTCCTGCTGGCTGGGTCAGCTTGGGAGTGTTGCTCCTGCTGCTGCTGCTCTGGCGTCTGTCTCGTGAGGGCGCTACCTTGGGACAGGAGCAGTAGTCCACAACCCACATGGATTCCTGTGCTCAGTCACCGTACAAGAAGTTCAGATGGTCAGCCAATCTGCTCCGCACACACAGGCACCAGGTAGTAGATAAAACATGTAACATTGTCTAATTAACTGTGTTGTGTTCAAGACATTTGCTGTTCAGACGTGGAAAGACACCCAAATTCTGGGCTCTTGAGAAACAGCTTCTAGTGTGGTAAAACCACCTGCCTGTAAGACTCTGCATGTGTGCAGCTGAAACAGAGTAGTGACCGCTATCTATGTCTTATGGAAATCTTCTGTAGAGGTGATGAGCTTAAAATAAAGCAAACTTAAGGAAAGCTATCTAGGTAATTTTCAGATTTTTAAGTAAAAGTGCATTTGTTTCGAAAACAAAATATTAAAGCAGTGCTAATTAATGAAACAAGATCCTGAGAGAAAGAACCTAAGTCCATGGTGCATCTCCATCTTTTCCTTATCTCAAAGAAGCCTATTCTTAATCTGTCATTCAGTCTTTTTTCCCCTTTATCCATGAATCAATGGTTACACATGGGCCCGTCCCCTTCGGCTGCCCTTCTGAGCATTGCAACCTCACTGGCGCATCGGGAGCCCAGCTGTTGGCCACAGCACTTGCCCTTGGTAAATGGCTCATGTTCTGCAAAGTGGTTCCTCAGCCTCCTTGTTGAACAGAGGAAGAACTAATCTGGTGGAGAAACAACCAGCATCAGCTATAAGGCCATCCTCTAAACCTTCCTTCAAATGTGTGGTGTGGGGGCTATGCCCTGTAAGTGAAGGGATATATGGAGAGGTTTACAGTGTTGTGGAGACTCTGGACACGGCTACAGCACCAGATGTCCCATAGGCAAGGTCCATACCGGCGATGGAAGGGGCCTTTCTCCACACCAAGGCAGGATAGTTATGTAGGTCAGAACTTGCACTATGATCCTTTGGTTATGTTTCATCACATGAAAATAGAAATAAAGAAGGCTGAGCTTTTCATATTAGTGAAAAGTGTGAAATCTTTCAGAACACATTCAAACCAGGTATTAACTTCATACAGTCCCATTTCTGTGCCTGTCACTGCTGCCTCAGCCGGGCATTCTCGTTTGCTCTGAGATGCATTCGTTATTCTAACCTTAAAATGCTGCTCTGTGCAATGTAGTTCAGAGAGATTTCTGTTTTCAATAATACATTTGCCATAACGCTTTTGTTCCTCTTTCAGACCTTTCTGAAATCAGGCACTGCAGTCCACTGACATGTTGACAGTTTTGCATGAATTAATGAAAAAGGAGATGGAAGTGGCTGGCAAAGATTTATTTGTTATTATTAAACTGACCGTGTACCCAAGATGCTATTCTGAAAGGAAAATTAAGTGAAGAAGGAACTGAAAAAAGTGTTTGAAATGTATGATTAAGAATATATTCAATTCTTCGATCTACTATATATAAGGCTACTGCCTTGAGGTAGAAATTCTTGCTCTAAATCATAACTAGGACTGTCTTGCTGGCAGTGCTTAATGTGCTGAGAGGAAATGAAAAGGGATGTTTCCAACACTGGGAAAAAAATAAGTCCAAAGTTAGTTATTTAATAAATAGGAACTACTTTTTTATTTAGTTCCTTTTGCTTAAAAAGAAAATATGAATCATCTGTAATAGGAAATATAAAGATATAAAATGTAAACATACTTGCTGGATATTTTCTTATACATGCACTTTTTCCGGTAAAAAGCTAAAATGCATAATCTAAGCCATCCAAGCATAGAAGTGACACCTAATCTTTTTGAAGCAACTCATTGTGGAATGTGTTACGTTAGTATATTGTATAAGGCTTGAACTCCCTTGACTTGCACACACTCCTTTTTCATACCCATCTTTCCTTTAACACTTCAGCCTTCCCCATACATTTTGTATTTGGCTTTTCACTTGCCTGCTCTGTGGTAATAACCCCAGGCAAACTGCACAACTGCTGCTGACTTCCAACAGCGGAAGCCTGGCACTTAGCAGACAAGGACTGCATGGCACATGCCAGCTCAAACACGGACGCTTCCTTTTTCTGTTTTCCTGCCTTTAGAGGCCAGCCAACCAAAGATGAAATTTCTCCATTCCTGGAACATCTGGCTTTGACTCTCAATACTTGTAATCATCCTCCCGTTCCCAGCTCACTGCAGGTGCAGTGCAGGTTCCCGGAGAACACGGGACTACAGTGGACAAGTTTATCTATAAATCTTTTGTAAATGCTTGCCGTATGATTTAATATACCTTAATATTTCTAGAATTTATGCTGGAAAAGTATCTCATTGATAAAATGTCCGTTGGAATATTACATTATAAGGTTGTGAAACCAAGGACAAAATCTCCAACCTTTAATAAATATAGGGCATTGTATTTCAATCAAACTGTGTTTCAGCATCTTATGCTGCTGCAGACCCTTCACCGTCTACCTCTATATCACTCCTTACTCACTTTTTACCTCTTGTCTCAACACAGGCTTTCATTTCTCAGCAGCTTATTTATCTTCATCCACTGCATCTCCCTCATCAACTGACCAGTTCTTGCCCCCACCACACAGGGTAATCCTGGAAACACACTGAAAGAGGTAGTATGAATGGGAAATGAATTTCATTAAGCTCCACAAAGTTACTGTTAAAAAATTCTTGTGTTCTTGTGCTGATGGGAACAACTGTGTGCATCAGTTCGGATCCGAGGTGGGAATCTGCAGCTCCCTTGATTTTTGCAGTTACACCCATCTGCACTGCGTCTGAATTTTACTCTGTGGTGTGTGATCCTGCAAGTCACTTGAGAACACCTGTGAGTTTCTTGATTTCCCATTAAAATTGCCTCACTGACAGGTGTGAGATTTTGCAGCACTGATGTAATTTCTGTGAATGTTCTGCTAAAATGTGTTACTACACAGGAGTATACAGGCTTAGAAACTGATAAAGTCACTTGTTCCTTCTGGGGGGGATAATGTTTAAGCATATGAAACAACATGATATGAAAACAGGTGTGTTTAGAGCTGGAGCCTGAAAGGAGCCGCTAATGATTTTGTCTTAGATTCAGGTATATGTTCATTGTGCTTAAAAAGAACTGATTAAAAATGTCAAGACTTCAGGATTAAGGAAAGCATTCTCAAAAAGGGCCTGCATGGCTTATGAGTCTTATAACTATCATTATAAGGTATAGCTTTCAGTGAGGCTTAGCCTCCTAAATACCCAAAGGCCAGAATTATTTTATAGATATTTTTGATATCTTAATTTCTCAGTTTAGTCACTGGGGACCAAATCCCCAAGAGGGATCTACAGCGTGAGGGATGCACAAAGCCTGAGAGACAATGAGCAAGGAAGAGTACAGCCCTGCAGCAGCCCAGTAAGGAGGCAACACGCATGGGAGCAGGGAAAAGGGGAAAAGCAAGTCTTGGGGCCTCATCCCTCCTTCAGGTTCTGCTTGTGCATTTTGCATCAAAGAGTCACAGATTAAAAGTCATACCCAATTTTGGGAGCAGAAAGGAGATGCCCTCCTTCCAGGAGGGCTGAAGGAAGGAAGTGGTGGCCTGGATTCAGTTCCCCCTCCTGGCCTGTCCCGCACCTTCAAGGGTCCAGCCTTAACCACTAACCTTTAGGAAAAGCTGTGAAGGGCACTCTTCACCCCTCCCCTCCACATAAAATGGGGCCAATTTACAAAAAATAATTAAGGATTCTTCAGTTCTGAGAGACAGTATGACTCGTTTGTAAAGCACTGATGTGTATCCTATACAGTGTTGAAAAACTCTGTTTCCTTAATCTTTGATGCGTGGCTAGAAATTCCATTCTAAATCAAGAGAAAATAAAATAAATCCCTTCCTCTGAGACGAGGCTTATGCAGCCTTGAACCACGTATAACTCTTGAGCAGGCTGAGGATGCTTTGTAGGCTGTGTGTTTGTTGTGTGGCTAGCAGTGGTGCTGTGAGCTGGTGCAGTGAGTTGTAGAGTAATCTGAATTTCCATCTGTGGGAGAAAGTCTGGGAGCCCAAATGATATTGCGTTGACTTAGGATCTGACTGCATGACTAATCCAGTCGCACCCAGCAATGGACAGGTGGGACTCCTCAGGAGCCATGATCATCTCCTGCCTGTGAACCCCGCTGAGAGCTCCCGCTCTCCTCAGCTTCCAACACGTGTGACACGTATGGTGGCTTTCAGCCATATGGAGGTTTTGGTATGCAGCTCATAGAGGCAAGGAAGCTGGTAAACGTAAAAAGGCAGGGTACTCTCAAGGAAGTAGAGACACCTGGTTCCCAGTCCCTGATCCAATGGTTGGTTTATGTATTTTAAATGCATTTTTCTCTTATATTTAACATTTACATTATAAATCTTAAAATATATAAACCAGGCACTGGAACAGGGACTGGGAGCCAGGTGTCTCTGCCCCTTGGTGAACGTTCCTCCCGCAAGGCTGCAGACTCATACTTGTTGCTTCTGTCTTCTTAGCACAATTAGTTTTTAATTATTTATGAAAAGTGAAATAGACTCATCAGTAAAGCTTGAAAGGTCACCAAAATAGTTCACTATCTTGAAGAATAAGAAGAGAAGAACTTGCTACCCAACCCCCAGTGCCCCATGTTTGGGGACTAGTGATTTTGGGAGCCTGCTACATGTGGTTACCACATGCCTCTGGGACTCAGTTCCTCAGGTGATACAGGCGGAGGAAGGTGCTTGTGGATCCTGCCAGGCGTGAATTAGACACTGAGAGCTCAGCCCTGCTAACACTGCAAACGTGTTGCAAAGTGCCCAGTGCCTAAACATGCCCAGAAGTGAAATATTAGGCAGCTGTTTTAATGCTGGAAGCAGAGGACTGATGACATTAGGCATCTCCAGAATGATAGGGGTAGCTGAAGACTGGGTTTTTGGATGCAGGGACCTTAAGATCAATGATGGTTTTGAAAATCCTATTAAGTAGTATTTACATCTATGGATGCCTAAGTAACTGTGACATTTTGATCTCCAATGAATTTAAGAAACTGAATGTGTGCTTCTTGTGTGTTATTTTAAGACTTTGCCCTTACATTTTGTTTTCACTCTAAAAGCAGTTTCCTAACATGACTCAGAGGGAGACTGTCATTAGTAACTCATTAATGAGCCTTTAACTTTGACTATGTGCATTACATGTCAAGTGAGAATTATTCCAATGAAATGAGTTACTTTTCTGCCTAATCAGTAGGACCCATATTCATTTTTGGCATCCCTTTACTCTGAGAGGTTTGGTCATTTAGCTTGGAATATACTAGTTAAAACTGCTACTTTCAGCCTGCATTTCTGTTTCTCAACTAATTAACCAGAGATGTATTTTGTTTGTCTTACTAGGAAAAGATACCTTGAAAAATCTGTCCCATTTCCTAGGGTGTCTTGTTAAGAGGTTGCGTACACACTTATAAATCACATACCTAGAAAACAAATTATAAAACCTGGTGTACATACACGACTATTTAAAGTAATCATTGTTGTTGCTAACATTTTTGGTACTGTGAGCTCCAGGGCACAAAATCAAATGGAATTGGCAGTGAGTATGGTACCACATGTTAGTAAAAGTCATATGATTTTTCAGGGTCATCTGCCAGGACTGTCACAAAACAGGTTATGTTAAAGAGGCAAGCTGAGCATCAGCTTTGAAATTCCTGTTTGATGAACTTGTGACCTTCTTGTACCTTATGTACAGCATTTTTAAGCATCAGAAACAGAATAGATGAGGAGAGAGTCCAAGTGAATACTTCGATTTCATAGGCCAAGTAGCTGGATACTATTCGGTGAAATGAAAGCCTATGGGAACCAGGGTCCCATCCTGCGAGTATTTACATATCCATTTCATATATGTATACATTTCATTTTGTTGCAATTTGTTGACTTTTGAGCAATTTGTTGACTTAAAATAATCACAGAATCACAGAATCACAGAATCGCTGAGGTTGGAAGGAACCTCTGGAGATCATCTAGTCCAACCCCCCTGCTCAAGCAGGGTCACCTACAGCACATTGTACAGGATCATGTCCAGGTGGGTTTTGACTGTCTCCAGAGAAGGAGACTCCACAACCTCTCTGGGCAACATGTTCCAGTGCTCTGTCACCCTCACAGTGAAGAAGTTTTTCCTCATGTTCAGATGGAGCTTCCTGTGTTTCAGTTTGTGCCCATTGCCTCATGTCCTGTTGCTGGGCACCACTGAAAAGAGTCTGGTCCCATCCTCTCGACACCCTCCCTTTAGATACTTGTACACATTGATAAGATCTCCTCTCAGCCTTCTCTTCTCCAAGCTAAACAGGCCCAGCTCTCTCGGTCTTTCCTCATAAGAGAGATGCTCCAGTCCCCTAATCATCTCTGTAGCCCTTCGCTGGACTTGCTCCAGTAGTGCCACATCCCTCTTGTACTGGGGAGCCCAGAACTGGACGCAGTACTCCAGATGTGGCCTCACCAGGGCTGAGTAGAGGGGGAGGATCACCTCCCTGGACCTGTTGGCAACACTCTTCCTGATGCACCCCAGGAGACCATTGGCCTTCTTGGCCACAAGGGCACATTGCTGCCTCATGCTTAACTTGGTGTCCACCAGCACTCCCAGGTCCTTCTCCGATAATGGATATCGAGAGGTAAGAATATTATTATTATATCTCAGGCGAGGGCCTGAGCTCCAGCACAAGCCAGGGGAGTCCCAGCCAGGCTTCCCACAGCTCCTTCTTGCCCAGCTCTTCTCCCAGCAGCCTGATCCCAGGTCACAGTCGCACTGTGTCAGCACTGGCCTTGAACACAGGCAGCCAAGCCCTTGGGCATGGGGTGCACACAGGTTCCTGACAACAAGGCTGGCTTTTTTGAAGGATTTCTGCCTGCTACAGTGCTGTATGCCTCATTTTCTCATAGCTTTCCTTGCTCTATGACTTGTTTGTATGTCGAAGATAACCATAAAATATGTCTTGTTCCAGGAGAATGTGTTTCTAAGGTACTGTTTGTATACATACGCATAAGCACAAAGATTAATTTTCTGTATACTAGTATCATGTTCAATATCACTGTAAAAAACTATGCAAAAGGTGAACTCTCGGTTGTGATAAAATGGTATCGCTCTTTGAGAACTCACTTCCCTTCATAGGCATCATTGAATGCATTGTATTTCAAATCGCTGTTAAAATTACATGTTAGTTATGAATATCCTGTGACTACATTGCAGTTAAAACTAGATGGAGATTTGTATTTAAAGTAGGGAATAAATCCCTGAATATAGCACTCCCAACCTTGTAAGCAGCTCCCGGGGCCACGTCTGCCTTAGCGTCACTGGGATTCCACCTGAGCACAATACTCCACGTATGTGTTGCCCTTGTATGATCCAGTCATACCCTTTCTTCCCCAAATTTAGAATCTTACTCTTTCATTATAAAACGACCATTCCAGTAACCTAGAAGTAAATCCACTGCTTTCTGAATAATACCTATTTTGAAATATACAGTCTATACTTTCTTAAATGCCTCTAACAAAAGTATCATGGATTTTTGGAGATTGAAAAGCTCACTTTTAGACTTCAGTGAAATCTGAATCACAGCCCACTTTTTAAAATGCATTAATATTTTAATTGTTTTCCTAATATAGTAAGCATAATTCTTTCTAGCAACACCACAATGAAAACCGGTGGAAATTTTCATGAATGAATAAATTTGATTAAGGTATTTGTCATCAAATGGATGTTCTCCACAATGCAGGACTTCATTTATGTTCATTATGTACCTCAGTCATCACTGTTATGAAGAAAACCTTGAAAATGTGAATTAAATGAAGCAGGTGCAGCGCGGGTGTTGTATGCCTGCACACAACCCTCCCCAAAACTTTATTAACTATTTCCCTGCTGAAAATGGTATAAAAATAATCAAATTCGTAGAGTAACTATATTTCAATGCCACATTCACTATCAACATCACTGAATCAGTGACAACTCACGTGATAAAATGTTTTGCTATCTCATGATCTTGATGCTTACTGAGTTACATGACAAATTTATCATTTTCAAAACTTTAAATGGAATTTCATGTGATATTCTTTGTGAAGTGCCACTGAAGTAAGAAAAATACTCATGTTTACAAATAAGCATATTTTTAAGTATGCCAATAGACTCCAATAGACTCGGACAAATTTGTCATACAAATGACACTGGTCATAATCCAAACTTCTGAGGATTTAGATGACTAAAATGGAGGTGGTGTGAATCATTATTCATTAATGTTTGTAAAATGATTTGAGATCCTAACACAGAAAAGTGCCACTAAAGTCCAAAATGTTATCCTATTTTATAGTTTTTAATCACAGTGTTTCACAAAATTAGGCAAACTTAACTTTATTCAGTTCACCCAGTTGAATTATAAAAATATAAATAGAATTATCCAAGTAATTTGTACAAAGTCGTAAGAAGGTGAGAAAAGTTTAATTACAAAGAGGAAAGAAGAGAGAAAAATTATCAAAATGTATGAGTAATCACCTCAAATATAGACCAAGAGTGTTATAGGTGAAATAGGAATAACAAGTCATAAAGGCTGTCTCTTTTTTTTTTTTTCCTTCCCATGGAAACAGGAGGAATTCCTCTCCTTCAGTGTGATTTAGTGTAGAATTTATTTGGTCTCCTCTATTGCTTCTCTACCCCCAGTAGAGTCCTTTATTATTTCAGCTTAATCTTCTCTGTGATTTGGGTGTTTCATTTTGTTGTATTGCTTTTGGGAGGACAGCTAATGTTACCTGCTATGGGGTATGGTGTTGTACATGTTTATTGGGGTTCCCCAGACCAGCTGCAGCCCTTTTCCTGTGACCGAGCAAACCAGCAGTGGTCTGAGACCAGAGCCCTTAGGGATGTGTGGACAAAAGAAAGAAATGTGGCCATCTGATGGGAAGAAGCATGAAACTGAGCTAAACAGTTGTGTTATGAAATCTTCCCTATTTTCCTTAAGAATTGGTTCAGGGAAGCTATTTTCCCCCATTTAGTTGGAGAATCGTGTATTCTGCATTGGTGCTTCATGAAACTGTCCCGTGGGCTGATTAGATGCGAGTACAACGTGCTAGACGTGTAGTTATGGATAAATGACATTTCATCTTCTCCACTAATTTACCATTTAACTTTGGAGAAAAGATGGCTTGCTTTATCGAGAAATGGCAGGATAGCCCATGATTATTAAGGAGGAAGTGATTCTGAGACAGACAATTATGACTTGGGGAATTGTTGCCAGTCCAAAATGCACTTACATCTCTCTTGTTCTTTGTTGCCCAGACTAGTTGTCTCACCACTACTACTGATGCATTTTGGTCAAAGATAGTCACAAACTAAATGGTTAAAACGCCTTTAGATAATCAGTAGATAGATAGGAGAGTTTACTTTGCTTAAATCAGAAAAAATGAAGTACTTTTCATCAACTCCTACATAGTACAGAGCATAGCAAAGTTCAACTCCATAAGAACTGCTCAGCATACAACCTTGGTACAGTGGAAGAATAAATTAGTAGGATTCTGAGCTGTGCTTCTAGGAAATCTGGAAATTATCACATTCATTATTGTTGTTTAGGTTGTTTTTGTGAGCTTTGACTTTCATCTAAAAGGTCTCTGATGTGGAAATTAAGGTATCAGGAAAAAGTAATCAAAATTTGCCTTTGTCTTCTGCAAACTTCAGTGAAGAAAACAGATGGTTTGAGGGGGTCTAGGTCATTCCATGAAAGGCTGGAAAGATGCTGTCTTTGGCTTTGAGCTTCCAGGCTCAGGCAAGAACAGCTACTGCTGGCTCAAGCCCTGACCCTCAGTGAAGCCTCATCCTCATAAATCCCAGCTTGCCAAGTGGGCTCACAGTAACATCGGAGTCCCAGGCAGACAGAGCTCAGAAATGTGTTTCAAACATTTAACATGTTTAAAACACCCTTGAAACAAAACTTCTGTTATAACAGCTACTATAAAGAATACAAGTTCCTTTAAACTGTAAGCCAAAATATGTCTGACTAAAAAGTACTGCTGCTTTTAATCTAAGGTGAATAATTCATGTTTTAGCTGAAGGAAGTAAAGGATATAGAACATTATCTGCTTTGGCCTAGGTAGGTGATAGACATTTAAAGGGGATATGCAGCAAAAAACAAAGGTAGGGAACATTCATTTCTCTACCACTGCTTTTTTATGACTGTATTTAAAGTGTCAACATTTCTGATGTCAGTAAATCTGATTGTAAGGTAACAAAGAGGAGGTAAATTAGGTTTTAGATGAATGCTACTTAGTACAAGGGATTAGGTCAAAGGTCTGATCTATCTAAACTGCAACTGTTGCATGTGTTGTCATGCAGTATTGCAATACCAATTTATTTGCATTCTGTTTTGATGCATCTACAATTACAAATATCTGAGAAACATCTCTTATTTATTAAAAGCTAAAAAGGAATTAGAAATCATGATTATTGCTATCTAGATCCCGATTCTGCCTTTGAGATGTTGATGCTTGGAGTAGCTGGAACCCAGCTATGTTTTCCTAGGTGTATATGGCAACCTGCTGATTGCTGTCTCACTAGAATAAACTCTAAACCTCTCCAGCTGTTCTTAATCTGGACCCTTAACCTTTTAAAAAACACAGAGGCTTTCCATTCCTTAGAGCCAAACTTTGCTAACAGTATCTAGGTTGTTTTCAAACCAAGTTTCAAACATAAAAATGACTAATAAATCTATATTCCATAATAACCAGTCTGCAAAACTATTATTTAAAAACATACTCAGTTTTTATGACCCATTTCTTCTAAAAATCCAAAACATGTTTCACTCATGCTACCATTTCAGATTCTCAGATACTGGATGATAGGCATGATATCCAGATAGATACACCAATAAATATGTAGAGACTATAAATCTGTCTTAAATTAGTGATTTATGTATGTGCATGGGGGAAGAGAGCAGGGAAATTCTGTTTTCTAATCTGTTCATTTCCTGACTCTTAATGTTCCATAACTTCACAGCTGGTGATAATATTTTTCTGTGGTTTGTATTATTATGTGCTAAACACATTACTCTATGCCCTTCACCAGGATCTGTGGCTTTAAGAACTCAGGCCCTGATCCTGCACGGGCTTTTAATCTGCACCTGATTTTACTCATGCAAACAGTAATTTTATGCAACCCAGGGATGTGGGCCTAACTGTGGCAGCCCCTAGCACTCTGCAAATCCCTCCTGAAGGAACCCTCCGGCCTCAGGGTGAGACAGGTTTTGAGAGAGGAAACAGTGGGTTTTGGATAGAGCCACAGTGTAGCAATGGACCAAGACCCCAGGGTCTGCATCCCCCTCCCCAGGATCCCAGGTGTGAAATGGGGATCTTGGGCACCGACTTCCCCCAAAGTGTGGGCTGCAGCCCTGGCTCCGGGATTCTAGTTTGGGCTTCCCATTAAAAACCAACAACAAAAATAGTAATAGCCGTTCATAAACATTCATCTTTCTGACTTTTTTACGGCCTGGTAATTGCCCCCTCCCTGACAGGCGGATTTATGCCTTGGCCGCTAGCGCCTGGTGGCACCGCCGGCTCCTGCGGAGCGGGAGCGGGGGGGGGGCGCGGCGCGACCGGCTCCGGCCCCGGGCGGAGCCGCGGCCCCGGCGCGGAGCGCGGCGCCTCCGGGGCCAACAGGGCCGCGGCAGCCTTGCCCCGGGACTGGCCCCGGCCGGTTTGCAAGTCCCCCCCGCCCCGCGGCTGCCTCCTGCTTGTTTAATTATCCCCTCCTACCCCTTTCCCTCCCTAACACCCCTCCCCCCCGCGCTCTTTTCGGGTTTGTTTTGTTCGGGTTTGGGTTTGCTTCTGGGCTTTCCGCAGCCTCCCCAGTGTGTGTGTGTGTGGGGGGGGACGGACTCGCATCACTTGAATTTTCCGTGCAAAATTCGGGGACTATTCCAGCAGCGTTCAGAAGGGAAACGCTTTCCCTCTCTTTCTCCCCCCCCCTTTTTTTATTTTCCTCTCCTGCTTCCCAAGTAGCCTCCCTCCCTCCTTCAAGTCCCTCCCGCGGATCTTGTCTCTCGCTCTCCGCGGCAGGACGTAGCAACTTCTCCCCCGGCTTCGCTGGCCTTTTATTCTCAGTTTTTCTGGTTCTGTCCTTATTGCCTCCCCGGGGCCCGCAGTGGCCGGGGTGCGGGGGGCACGGCGGGGCCGGGTGGGGACCCCGGGGGCTGCTCCGGCGGCAGCGCCTCGGAGGGAAATGATGGCCTAGAAATTAAGCAGCACTTCTGAGTTGGTACATCTGCCTCCTCCCCCCTGGTTTTACACTATTTAGGATTTCCCCTCGTCTCGCCTTCTTTCCCCCCCCCCTTCCCGTTAGCCCCCCTCCCCCCGAGCCCCAGGCGAGCGCGGAGGGGGGACAGGAGCTCCCCGGCCCGCCGTGTGCGGCGCGGGGCTGTCGGGGCGGCGGCGGGCGCGGCGCTCCGCGGGAGATGCCGGCGCGGCGGCGGGCAGCGCCCCCGGCCCGCCGCCCCCGGCACTGAGCGCGGCCGGGCTCGCTCCGCCGCTCCCCTGCCCCAGCCCCTGCCCGGCTGGGGGGCCGCGCCGGTGCGCGGCGAGGGCTGCCGGGGCCATGGCCGCGGGCGGCGGCGGGGCGGCGCGGCCGCGGGCGGCGGCGGGGGGAAGCTGGCGCTGCCGGAAACTTTGCTGGGCCCTGCGCGCCGGCTCGCTGCCGCTGCTGCTGCTGCTGGCGCTGGCGGCGCGGCTGGTGCGGGGGGAGCCGGGCCGCGAGCCGGCGGCCCGGGACGGCGGCGGGGCGGCGGGGCGGCGGGGCTGGCTGCCCCCCGGCGCCGTGCCCCTGGGGCTGGCCGGCGCCTTCTTCGGCATGGGCCGCTACCTGCTGCGCGGCGGCGTGCGGCCGCGGACGGCGGCGCTGCTGCTGGCCGCCTGCTGCGGGGGGGAAGCGGTGGCGCAGACGGCGCTGGCGGCGGGGGAGGATCACTTGCTCTCCTTCAGCGCCACGGGGGTGGTGCTGAGCTGCCTGGCCGCCGTGACATGGCTGGTGCTGAGGCTGAGGCAGGGCGCCCTCATGCTCGCCGTGACTAGCGCGGCGCGGACCACGTCGCTCGTGTCCCTGGAGCGGGTGCGGGCGTGCTGGCGGCCCTACCTGGCGTACCTGCTGGGGCTGCTGGGCATCGTGCTGGCCGGCTGCGCCGACCGGCTCTGGCCGCCGCGCGGGGCCGCCCCGCCCGCCGCGCCCCCCGCCGCGCCCCCGGCCGCCGACGCAGCCCCGGCGCTGAGGAGGAGGCGGCGGCGGTCCAGCTCCGTGGTCGCCGCCGAGATGTCGGGCTGCGGCAGCAAGAGCCACCGCCGGACCTCGCTGCCCTGCATCCCGCGCGAGCAGGTAGGGCGCGGGCACCGGCGCCGCCGGGCACGGAGGGGGGGACAGGGAGGGAAGGGGCCGCCGCCAAACTTCGCCGGCTCGCAAAAACTTTGCCGCCCCGGCGGGGCGGACGGGGCGCGCCGCCGGCCCGCAGCGCTGCCGCCGCCGGGCCGGGCCGGGCCGGCCGGGGGCGCTTCCCGCGGCACTGGGAGCCCCGGGGCGGCCGCGGCCCGCAGCGCTGGGAGCCGGCGCGCTGCCGGCTGGGCGCGAGGTGCCCCGGTGCACGCCGTGGGGCAAAACCCCGAGTCTTTTTCCTTTCCTTTCCTTTCCTTTCCTTTCCTTTCCTTTCCTTTCCTTTCCTTTCCTTTCCTTTCCGTTTTTTTCTCTTTTTCTTTCTAATAGCCATCATTGAGGCTTGCATTTCTGAAGCCTGGCGGAAAGTCGAGGCGGAGGGTGCGCGCCCGGTTTGCGGAGCTGGTGGGGAGCGCGCCTTCACGGCACAGGCTCGAGATTTCCCAGCATCACTGACAAGCCCTGTTTTTTTTTTTTGTTTGTTTGTTTGGTTGGTTGGTTTTGTTTTTTAAACCTGTAGTTTTTCGGAAAGGTGGCTCGACCCTGTTAAACTAACTTTAATGTTTAAAGGTGTGTGTTTTGGGAGGGGAACCAAGCAGCTCGCCCTCGGTGGGAGAAGACTCTTATCAGCGCGATAGCGTGTCCTCTGAGGCGGCCTGGAGCGGAGCCGCGCTCATCTTTGCACTTTGCCTCCACAGGGCCGTTTCTGTGCGTGTAATCAATAGCTTTCACGTTGCTGCTGTTGTGGGAGTGGATACTAGGTACACGCGCTTTATCTCAACTTTGTTGCCTTTGAGAGGCCGTGATTGGAATGGATGAGTGAAAACTTAGTTACCAGCGATGCCTTCTTTTAAATGCGCACCTAAGAAAAATGAAGCAAGCAAACATTACTGTCCTGCCTGCCTGCCTGCTGCAGTCCAACTTAGTTCAACGGGGAGCTTAGTTCAACGCCTGAAGTGTTTTCTGAGTTTTCTGAGATTTAAGGTTGCCCCACAAAAAAATTATTTGATGGATCGTGTGTATCTGAGCATACTGAAAGTCAGCGCAGCACTCGCTTAGTGGTGGAAAGGGAAACCTGGGGGAAAATAAATGGCAATGGGTATTAAGTTTCCTTTTTCAATGAGTATTAAAAATGACTCTGTGAACGGTGATCAGCTGAAGCGTATTGCAGTATACCAAAGGTTTTCTTTCAGGTCACTTGCTGGATAAGCAGTTAAGTATTTTCTAAGTAATGGCATCTAACCATATGGTGTGGGTGGCTAGTTTGTTTCTGGAAATGGTTTGATTACATCCCTTTGTGGTTGGTTATGACATTTTCTAGAAGAGGGCCTGACAACCTTACATACTTGAGGCTTACTTTACAACAAATGCACTTATTTATTTAACATTTTTGTTTAGATAAAATAAATATTTACCATAGTGTCCAGGCAAATACAGTGTGAAAAAATAGAAAGCTGACTCAGTTCTGGCTTTATTATGGACTGAGAGAGAAGGGTGTAAGAATAATTTGTAAACACAATATCTAAGGCAAGAAATTAAAACTGTTTATACTTACTTGATGACGCTAGACATTTCTGGTGGTTTCTTACAATAATCATTTGTAACTTGTTAAACTTTTTTCCACTTGCTCTGGCACTTCAAATAAAAGCAATTTTCTAGTTAACATGTTTAAATGTAATCGTTTGGAGGTAGCGCTCTTTGGTTTGCAATCACTTCCTTCTCTTTTCTTATGAAGGCAACTCAATTGTCTGTATATACTGGGATATTAATCTGGTGATGGATAATAAGGTAGATTCCCCCCCCCCCGGACCACCACCAGTGTTTTTTTTAGGGACAGTGGTTCAGTTTGCCCTGAGCAGTTCCCGCTTCTAAATTGTGGATCTGGATTAGAGTGAATTGGCGACTGTTCAGTTTACCAACTGCAGGATTTTGGCAAATTTCTTTCCTTTGTTCTCATTTAATATTAATCAATAGCAAGATCTGGTATTGCTTGCGTCACCGTATGATTAGAAATGGATGACGACTTTCTAGCTTGGGGAGATTTTTTTTGTCTTGCTTTTTAGCAAATTGTGGCTGTGTGCATGCGAACTTCCCTGTCTTCCCTCTCTACAAGCTGTCCTTTCGAATAAATGTTGGCAACAAAGAAAAGTAGAAAACCTGAAACAAAACCCTGTAAGGATCTTGAAGAAACGCTAGGAAAAGTGGGACTCTCTTACCTGACAGCAAACAAAGTTTGTGTTTATAGCAAAAATTACCTCCCTGTAGACTTAAAGAAACCATAGGTAAATGTTTCTCTTTTGGACAGTTTTTAAATATAACATGTTAAATATAGAGAAGAGGACTTTATAGACAAAACCGGTTCTTCTCTCACCCTGTATTTTAAAAAACACACCCTGAATGTTTCTGGTCCAAAAGATAGCTTTTTAGTATGTCTGAGAGCTGCCAATACTTTTCATCGGGAGATGAATCTACTTTATTGCTTTGAAGTATATGCTCTCAATTAGTGAATAACATTAGAAGAAGTTCTTAAAGATGTTTCCTATTGCCTCTCATGTAGTCTTTCCTATTTCTGAACAGTCAGCAATTAAGCTTTCTTTTTTCCATAGCATGGCTCCCTTCTTATCTGTTTATATTAATATGAGATTCTACAGAAGTTGGAATTTCTGATTTTTTTTTTTAATTAAACACACTTATTTTGGTTATAATCTGTTTTTTCTTCCCCTACTAGAATACAAAATTATGAAATTGAATGTATTTGGCCTTGTGATCTAAAGGACATGTAGATCTATCAGGAATTGTAAAGTAACGTCACAAACAGAGGTATTAACATATTCAAAATTAAAAGAATACTTCTGTTTCCCACTACTAGTGGGAATAGCTGAAAATGTGCATATCACTAAATTATTCCTTCTGTAGAAATGTCTCATCTTGGTTGGTAATCAGTTCCAAAAAGAATTCCCAAAGAAAATCTGTTTTATTAAAAAATATACCCAGATATAAACTTCTTTTATTCCTAAAAGTGTTCTTTACTGGTTTTTAACCTTAATTCTATTTTGGGGGTGCTAATTTTTGTGTATGTTTCATCTCTCTCTCTGTCTGTCTCAACTTCAGCAAGTTCTTTGACTTAAAAGCTTCGAACTTGGCATGTATGTAGTCCTTACTGAGAAGTGTGTGCTTTGTCACAGCCTGATCCTGCTCAGAGCTGAGTGTTGTCTTCCTGGGATTTCATCAATGCCAGCTGAGGATGCTCTGCTCCTTGAGGGCTCTCTCACCCAGTTTTGAAAGAGGCTGTGGAGAGAAATTGTGAATGGATGGATGAGAGAGGCAATGAATGAATGAACAAATACTTTTTTTTTTTCCTTCCTGCTGCAGACACATGTGTACCACCAGGATGATAGCTTTTGATGTTTCCTCTTCACATCTTTTCAAATTGTTTTACTCTTTCCTAAAACTGAGGACGGGAGGTTTGGGGGGAAGGTGGGAGATGTCTTCTGTGTCTTGGTGTTTCCCATTGAGTTATTATGTGGCTTGTGTATTCTGAAGCTTGTTTCTCAGATCTGTGCAACTAGAAATGTGTGGGTGCATTAATCTGGACATACAAGGATCCAAAGGGACAATGTGGCCTTCATGTTTAAACTGCTCCACAGGAGGTAGTTGTTGGGCAACTTTAATCCATGCAGAAGGACTCCTCATTTTGGTCCTAAGCCTTGCCTGTTCTTCTTTGCTTTGTTAGGGGGCTTGCAGCAAACTTGGATTTATTACAAGCTGCGAGTTAAGCAAGCTAGAGCAGCTGTTTCAAGTAGTTCAATTTGCTTGTCCTTTTTAGATTTTTTTCCTAGTCCTAGTCAGAAGACTGACATAGGTACAGCATCCCTGTTGGAAATGCTTCCTAGTTCCAGAAACAGCCTTCTCACCAGCGGGTGACACAACCGTGCGTGAGGAGGAGGCATCAGTGAGGTGTTGAGTCTTACCAAGCTGAAAAGCTGAGATCCCCCATGTTGCTGGCAGGTAACACGAGGATGAGGAGTTTCTCCTGCGGCTCTGACGTTTCCAGTCACTGCATGTGTAGCTCCTGTCGACCATCCTCTGCCTTCTGGGGCAGGGAGGTTTCCTACCCATTTTCATCTTTTCTTTCTCTTTGCCTGCTTCTAGACATATGGAGAAGAGGAAAGCCAGTCACCTCACTGAGGCACATCTGAGAGTCCATCTCAGTTATTTTTAATCGGTTTGAGATTTAGTGGCTGTTTTGTGCTGGCACATCTTTCCTCATTTCTCCTTCTCAAAAGTCATTTTTTTCAGATAAGTAACTCTGGTGCCAGACTCTGCTGTCTTCTGCAGGTGGCAGCTGAGGGATTCCTGCCTGGTTTGACCATTGCTTGTGGGATCCTGGAGAGTTACTTTGCTCGTTTCTAGGCTGTTGCATGGGCAAATTGTGAGCCGGGACAGTTGTCATCACTGCCTGTCCGCAGAGTTGCGAAGACAATCCTGTATCAGTTCACATGGCCAAGGATATCTCCTCAGAGATAAGATCCAAGAAACAGATTAGAAAAATAAATGTTGTAGTTGTTTTTTAAGGGAAAATTAGGGCTTTATCTGTTCTTCTCATTGTTTGACAGTGGGAACTTTGCAACTGCCAGGAATGCATTTGGTTTTGTGTATTTGTTTGTTTTCTGGCTCTCTAGCATGCTGTACTTAAAAATAAGGATAAATGTACCTTTATCCTATAACCAAATTTTAATGTTAAGTATCCTGCCCTCCTCCCAGAAATGGGAGTGGTCTGAGTGCAACATATAGAGATTTTAAATTTGGGGGAGGAGGAGGTAGATGACATTAATGTTAAGGCAAATAAATTTAGATATTGAACTTCTTCATGTACAGTCTTCTGTTAGACATGTGGTGTTATACCATATGCCTAATTATGCTAATAAGCATTATTGAACTGTAATTACTCTGAGAAGATTTACTAGCATTACCATTCCGGTCACTAGAAACCAAGCAATACTGAGGAGTTGTGTCATCTGGTGACTTGCTGAAACACAAATGTGTAAAATATTTAAGTAAGGCTCCAGAAAAACTATACAGGGATTCCAGACATTATTTTATATATTTATATATATATTTGTGTATGGCTTCATTTACACAAACTGATTCAACCGAGTTTTTTTTCCTTTCATTCTCACAAAAATTTAAATGCTCCTGAGGAAACTGTCATGATTGGTTTAGAGTCTATTTTTGTCATTCTATTAAATCAATAAATTAATATTATGGCGTATTGGCAAAAGAGTAAAATACAGTAGTGACTTTCTGCTCTTTCTGCGCAGAGTATGAAGTGTGAAAATGCAAAGCTGTGGAACTGAAAGAAATCCTGTGTGTGCTGGGTTGTCATGTTAATTAAATAAACAGCCAGAACAGTGACCCTGTGTATGAAATGTGTTTTGAGAAGCTTGTTGGGGGGTGGAGGGGAAAAACAGTGACACAAGATGTTTTGGACTTTAACTGCAACATTTGCATGAATTTGTCCTGATCTGCTGTTACTGTGCTTGCGTTCCAAATCTTTTTTGCAAGGGACTGAGATATAGCTGTATTTTGGAAGTTGAAGGATTATCACTTGGGCTTTTTTCTTTAAAAACAGAACAACAAATTCCACCTTCGACCTGGAAAGGTTGCTGAGTTCTGATGCCTGCAGACCGCAAGGCTTGAAATGGGCTTAAGTTGACTGCGTCCTAGGTGGTTAAGGAATAATAAGAATGCTGCTGAAGTTAAAACTTTGAGCTAGTTGCTAAGAATTAGTTTGCTAATCTAATTGGAGATACGCAGCATGTATCATACCACTTGATGGGTAAGGAAATGAATGTTAAGATTCAGATAACAAAGTGGAAGTTGGGTTTTTCTTTGTGTGCTTTTTTTTCCCTCTGTTTGGATTTGAAAAAGTTTATCAATAGATTACTAATCCCTTTCCTCAAAGTCAGTTCTGTGCTAGTCAGAGTGTCATTCAGAAATACATGCCTCTAGTTTGGACTGTGTAGTTTGGGGGGTTCTTGTTTCTTGTTTGTTTTGTTTTTTAAGCTGTGTTCCAAGTACAGTGGTAGATAAGGAGTTCTCTGGATCAGAGTAATGATTTGAGAAATAGAAAGAAAAAAAAAAGGGGGGTGTAGCTGTCCAAGCTTACATTTACTTTCGGGGAATATCGATGTTTCCCTTGCTGAGCTGTCTTTGGATATTTAAACAGGATTGTAAGAGGAAGAATCGTTACATCCCTTAATCAAGCTTTTTTTTTTCCTTTTCTTTTTTTATGAACCTTACAGCTTGAGTTTATCTTCTTCTTTCTCCGTGTAGGTGGATATGATTGTTACAAGCCTCAGTTAAATAACGTTGTGCATCTCTACCCCTCCCCTGCAAGCGCTTGCTGAAGTAGAAGTAGCCCCGCTGGAACCGCTCCCGGGTGCAGTCACTGGTGCACGTGCTTACAGGGCTGGACCCCTAGAGGGCATAAGAGACCCTGTTCTACATTTGCACTCGCCTTTTAAACAAGTATGCCGAACAAGTTAAAAACATAATAAACAAAATCTGTCCGTGGTACTTAACTGAGTTTTCTTTTTTTTCTTTTTTCTTTTTTTTTTTTTTACATTTTCCTAAATATCCACTGTGATTATAGTCACGTTTTTGCTTTTTGTGACCTTTTACTTCTGATTGTCAATGGTGAAGTTCCATGTGTGGTTGAAGACCATCAACTCAAACATTTTGCCATTAGCTAAACACCTGCACAAGCTTCAAAAGGTAGGGGGCAAAACAATAAAGCTGCCGTAAAATAAAATCATACTTCTCTAGTCGGGTAGAGTTCTTTGGATGTGCTAACAAAATAACAACTGGAAGAGGAGTGGTAGTGGTTTTTGGCCTTTGAAGGGCCGTTAGAAGCCACGAGGGTAATCAGGAGTTATGGTAAGAGGAAGAAATTGCCCCCAGATCTGTCAAGAATCCAGAAAAACAGACTAAACAACCCTTGCTGAGTGTATTGTGGCACCTTGGGGTTCTCTATTCACACATGTCATTGTTTATAAACAAAATGTGAGACACAACATCAAGTGTGAAATAGCAGAACGTGCTGATGACACAGAATTGTTTGTTAGGGCGTTCGTTACCGCTGGGTGCAGGAGGCAGCTGGCTGGTTTCTTAATAGCCCCACAAATGTGGCTGAACAGAAGGTAAAATATACAGTGGAGGGAAGATATTGTTTGTAAGAGCTGGGTTGGTGAAATTGCATCATTAATTTTTGAACCTGTCAGGGAAAACACTTTGTGTCAGTTTGACCAACGCAGCTGGCAGTGAGGGTCACCAAAAATGTGTGCGTGAAGTATTATGGTGAGATTAAATGAGCTAAATCCTGGTTTGAAGTGCTGTATTGAGTTTTGGTTAGCCAAAATGAATGGTTGGGGTCCACAGAGAAATGATGACACGATCAGAGGTTTGGGCTAAGAAGAGACTGGAAAGATGAGGAAGAATAGATCTGGCTGAGGAGTGCGGAATGGTGTCTTCCTGACATTGGAAGAATAAAAGGGAATTTGGAAAAGAAATCTTTAATTTTAAACTGCTAGAAAGACATCCAAGTGTGTATGTGTGATGGAAATACACACTGATTATGGAGTATATCGCCACAGGGTATGAATGAAGTTATTTCTAAAAACATTAGCCATTTGTGTTTGTTATTTATTAAAGTCTATAGGTTTCTTATGCCAAGCAGGCTGAGAATTGGAAAACCTGACTTTATTTTTTAATCTGATACTAGTTAGGAAGAAAATTCCCCATTTGACAGTTGCTCTGTTAGGGTACGCTTCAGCATACTTACTGTTTTCCCTGAAGCTTTGGGTATGAGCTGCTGAGCAGGCCCTACTGCTGCAGGCCAGCACTGCAGTTCACTGGGACTTTGATCGAATTTTTACCACAGTTAAGTATTGAAAAGCGTTAAGGAAAAGATCTTTATGAGCATCAATATAGCTAAAGGTGATTTCTCTTGCTCTCTCTCAACTTCTCAGCCTCTACAAGGCGGAAAAAATATGAAACTTCCATGTATCAGAAGTAGCTCTGGCTATAGCTGCGGCTTCCTTGGCTAATGCCCCAAACCCCTCTGTGAAATGTTCCGGATTAAAGTGACTCACTTGAGTATGAATTTTAAAACAAAGTAGAATTGTACTGTGCATCATTAAAATTCTTTACAGTATTTTTGTGTGTCTAACTCTAAGAGCAATGCCTTTCAGGCAGGCAGAGGATGCCTGCTGATGGCTGCTGAACTCCTGAGACAGATCCCGGTGATAATTTAAAAAGCAATCGCTCCTCTTAGAGTGGTTGGTCCTGTTAGAAATGTATCTCAGCTTCATTAAGAGCTGTGTGAAGTAAGAGTAGGATGATGTTTGTTGGTAAGCTGTATCGCTTGCTGTGTTTTGAGGATCAAATCACTGGTGACTTGGATTTTTTTTTTTTTTTAAGAAGCTGCTTCGTCTTTTAGAAAGAGACTCTGTGTTTTCTTTGTGTAAATGGTACTATTTTAGGGGAGTGTTATTATTCAGCTTAAAAACTGAATGTCACTTTTTCTAAGCAGTGTCCTTCTAAACTGATTTTTGGCTTTGTCTGTACCTGTGTTTGTGAAGTGAGTTCCAGAAAGGCAAAGGAAAGATTTGAGAGTCTGAATGCCAAAGGGTTAACTGGTTTTTAAATTATTGCCCTCCAGAGTTGCAGCAAGTTGATGATACGTTGCTAGTATCTATGTATACTGGAGTTACAGTCATGGTACCAGCAATAACCAAAGTTGTTCCCCATCCTGAGGTACAGGTACTTACACTCATCTCTTGTACTTACTTTTGTTATATAGTTTTAAGTAGTCCAACCTATGTTGATATTTAATGTCATGGAGCATAGGCAAAATGTTAATATGTTTTGCTACCTATGTTACATACAAATGTTGATCCTTGAGACAAATCTATACCCCAAATTTACCTTAAACTGTGAATGAAGCAACCAGGAACACCAGAGTGACAGGCTCTTTGCCTTGTGGTGACAGTGACATTGCTTGAGTGGTTGTCTGCAGAGGGACCTTCAGCAACATTGGGTCACATGTCCGACCAGCAATGAGGGGAGGCACTTGGAAAGGGTGATTTAGGGGTTGAAAAGCGACGTCTGAGCGTTGTTTGTGAGCAGCAATCTAGACTTGCTCGCCCAAGCTTTCAGTTGCCTGCAGAATAAAACTTGTGAAACCTAAAGGTTTGTACTCATCTATTAAATCTCAATTGCAATGGCAGCTGTAGAAAGGTGCAGAGCTCTGTCTGTAAGTGTAGATCAAAAAGGGTTGCACAGTCCTGTTGCGTGTGTTACTCCCCCTCCCATTATTGCAGAGACTGCTTTTCATATGAGTTTGGGGTTTTTCTTTTCTTTCTTTTTGTTGCTGTAATGTGTTAGAGCTCACCAGTTAGCAGGTCTAACTTGGTTTCCCTTGGACAGTAGACTCAGCTGCTTCCCCCTATGCCTCTGTCCCAAATGCAGGCAGTGCTATTCCTGTATTTTTGATACCCAAGTCCTTGCCCTGACGCTCACCTGGCGAATGGCAAAAAACTTCAGTTGTTGAGGTTATAAGATGCCCTTTTCTTCAGTTTTACTGGTGATTTTAACCACAGGTTGTTACTGAAAAGGTCTGATTGCTATATTTGCATTAATAAGGAAGTTAAGTGTGTTTGAGTGCATTTGAAATTGCAAGATGACCTGTAAGATGTTTTAAATGTGTCTTGAGTTTTCATCCGAGTCTGCAAGTGGGATTGCTACGTGAATACTTGTGCTGAGATGTTGTTGTGCATCTTATTCTTGTGAGGCAATGAATATCTTTAAATTTTCATGGAGGCCGTTCAGTAATATTTTAAAATTTAGATTATGCAAGCCAATGTTTGTTAAAAATGCTATTTTCTTATTTTCTTTTTGTAGTGGTTACTGATAATCTCCTCCCTGCCTCCGCTGACTTAAATGGGAATTGAGACTGCCCAATACCTCCCAGGATAACAGGCTGATCTTTCCAGTTGCATCATCAGTGCGGGAGAAGGGTGTGTTCCCATGCACAAATCTGCAGATAGCTTGTTTGAGCAGCTAACAGAGCTCCCTTATTTCAACAACAGTAACTCAGAATTAATGTTGGCTGCTTTGCTTGTGTAGTTACCTGAGACCTTGTATCATATCTGTGTGTGTGCGTGTGTGTGTGTGTATTCAAATTAGAAACTTGGAGATCATGGGTTTTTTTGTGTTTTTGGTTTTTTTCCTGATGTCTCCCAGCAGCAATTGGAAAGGTAGCTTAGAGGGATGGGATTCTTAGTTCAATGCTGAGAGCACAGTCTGTTCTCTGGGTTATGCACGACTCCAGAGAGTTAATATTATTTTCTGAAGTTTCCATAGGCAGGCCTCTTGTTTGTTATATCAGCCCCTGTAACCATTGCTTGACTTTTGATTTGTGGTATTTTTACTTTTTTTTTTTGACTTGCAAATGTGTGTCAAATTTTGCTGAAATTTTTCTCTTTTGTTTATAACATATTCGAGTAATGATTTTGGTCAACAAATATATGCTTATGTTTCAAAGTGCACCCATTTCAGTATGAAAACTATAACTCAGTGCTACAAATCTGTTCTGGAGATGCAAAGGTTTATAGATGCTTTGCACAGTATCTCGGGTACCTAGACGACTTGCCACTAATTTTAGGTACTCTGTGGAGCTCGGAGCTGGCTGGACATGAGGAGCTGATCAGTTCCCCCTCCAGCTTGAACCAGTGTTGTTCTCGTGGGCATAAAATGCAAACAATACCAGTGTGAGTCAGGAGAGCTATGGGGGCTTTTTCGACATGGAGTTTTGCATAGTTAGGAGTGTGATGAAACCAGTTGAAATAGATAGATGACTAAAATTTTTACAAGCATAAATGATATTGATGGCTGATTACTGGCTTCAGCCACTAAAACTTAATGTCATATAAATACATTATTGCTGTGATGTACCTGTTCTCAAGGAAGCTGCAGGCTTGTTAGTATTTGTTAAGACACTTCTGAAAATCAGTTGCAGAAATGCTTCCTGGGTAGATTTTGTTGTCTCAAATTCACTGCATTTCTGTTGGTTTTAAGTTCTGTGTGAGGTGAAATATTGCAACAAAATTCATATGCTACTTTTTTTTAAGACAAGCTTAATTTATAGGCAAGCACAATTCTTAAATGTGGTCTTAATTGTCTACTGATTATATGAAACTGCAAATGAATAAACATTTCCTATTAAAGGATTTAATGCTATACATTCCTTGTGTTTGTGAGGAACTGAACTGTGAGGAGCACTCAACCAGGGATCTGGAAATTAAAAGGGTTGGGGAAGGGGAAGTGAACTCTACCCTTTCCAGTGAAAGATTTTTGCTCAGAATTGCTGGGAATTTTAATTTCTTCTGACCTGTGAAGAAGCAAACAGGTTAGTACTGCTTATAAGCAGGCTGGTACAGAAATAGGTGCATATAATTTGATAACTCTTCCATCAGGTAGCGCTGGCTGTGTACAAGCAAAGAAATTGTTTAGTGGCAAACAGAAGTATTGTCTGTGCCACACTGATATTGAAAACTGACTTCTGTGGTGTAGAATACAAAATATTAATTCCTATTAAACTTGCTGTGTTCTGTCAAGCAGTGTAATACTGTGGTGTGTTGTAACAATGCAACAGTTCGATGGATTGGGGTGCCAGCACCTAAAATGTAAAGTCCTAAAATGTATGATGTTTTTATTCTGGGTTGATGGATGGTATATACTTGTAAATAGTGATGACTGCAAGGCATAGATTCAACATTTTTTTATTTCTGTATTTTAGCTGTTGGGCTCTTTGGAGCTAGAATTTTCTCTTGCTTTTCTATTATATATGGACAACGGAGATAATCTGGTACTTTAAGATTTCCTGAGTTGGGGCTATGATCTGACACTGGTGCAGACTTTTGTGGAAACCCAGAATTTTAAATTCTGTCTTTGTGTCTGGAAATGCTGTCTTTTTTAAATCTTCAGATTTTATTATTCTTTTGGGAACTGCAATAAATCTGTGATCAAAAGTGATAAAATTCTTAGCCATGAATTAGTGCAGCTCCTTAATGGAAGGGAATGTGTGACTTGGAAAATATGTGCTTATTTCATGTTCTGTTTTTCTCTATATATTGTCTGTTCTCAACTGAGTATGGGGGCATGATCAAGAAAAAAAAAAGATCTTTGAACTGAATTCAGTGTATTAAAAAAATTACTTAATGTACTTATAAAAACAGCCCAAATCTTTAGCTAGTGGGAACTGTGACAAGACAACTTCCTTTATATTCATTCAATTTACTTCTGAAAACTTGGCCTAAACACTCCTGAGTCTTTTATTTGGTTAAGATTTTTAGAACCGAGATAAAAGTAATGATCAGCCTATCTTAATCATTCATAATAGCAGGTTGAAGAGATGAGAAATTTAGTCAGAAACTTGATAGCCCAGGCTGTTGCTTTCCATTTTTCCTGTGATCATTTAACTTAATGGATTGCTATCTAAAACAGTAAATCAGTGTTCTTAAACATAATTATATCATATGCTGTATTTTGAATTCCTCAATGTACAAGCTCAGACGTTTTTAATGAAATTTTATATATGTAACCTCATAGGTGAGTGTGCGTATGGGGGTTCAAGTGTTTATTTAATAAAAAGCAAACTTAAGAGAAATGTCATCATATTGATATCTGTATGCTTTGAGTTAACGGCTTACTTGGTGCTACTCTTCTAAGACTGCAATGAATGGCTAAATGTTCCTTTTTGACCTAGAAATAATTGCATTATGAGTTGATTCTCTGGTCAACTCCTTATTCCCCATCATTTAGCCCAGGAAATTTGAAACCCCCTTCCTCTCTTGTTAAAGTTGGGCTAAAAAAGTTAAGGATGGTCTTTGTACATTTGATTCTGCCTCCATGTGCAAGAAAGGTGGGTTAGATTTGTTTCACCCTCTCTCTCAATGACACCCAAGAAACACTTCCATTTGGCCTGGTAATATCAACTTTTTTCTTCAATTTGTCTCCTAAGTATTTGATCAAAGTGCTCCAAGGGTATTTTTTTGCCCCAGACCCTGTACAGAGAGAGCACTGGGGAAAAAGCACTAGAGAACTGGCTGAGATGAGTATGTCAAGCGTGGAGTCTTGCTGCAGAAAAAAATTAACAGAAAGGGAAGACAGTCATAGAGGAAAACAACCAGTGACAGAGGCAAAACTCCCATCTTTCACAGGAGCCTGTCAGAAATCTTGATTTCATTCACAGTTAGCATGCTTCGTTCAGCTCGTGTTCCTGCCAAGCCATTTCATGATACCTCTCTAACTCTTTCATTCTGATTTTCATTTCATTCTGTTCATATCCTTTTTACCTTCCTTCCCTTCAACCAGATTCCAGAGCATCTGTTCTTTGGGGGTTTTTTGTAGTCTTTTTTTGGAGAGAGGAGGTGGGTTTTTTGTCTGTTTTTTGAGTCAGAGAGAGATCCGTCCATGCTGAGTCTGAATCTAAGGAAACGCTAAGTCAGACTCTAAGGGACAAGAGAGTTACCTGGCTCCAAGTTCAAAAGCTTGAATGCAACAAGTGCTTGATGCCTTGGAGGAAATTTCCATACATGAGTGACAGACATGCTCTGGCTGCAATATGTGATGCAAGGGCTTGTAAGAAAACAGAGAACACCACCATCAAAGAATGGAAATTTCAGATAAGCACAGGTAGAATCTCAAATTAGGATGTGAAATCTGTCTTAAGAATGTATATTGATTGGAGAAGAGATTTGTTTGTTTTCATTTGTTAACACCAAATCAAAAAAAATGCATGTTGTTGACTACCATCCTTATTTCACCTCTCCCCCACTTCCTGGAGTCTTTTCATTTTCGCAGCATGCATTTTAATCCTCCGCTTTCAATGTGTGATAGTGGCCTTTCCCCTTCCTCAGCTGGCTGCTCTGTGGGACACCTGGCGTGATAGTGTGGCTCTTGTGGCATCATAATCATTGCTGTTGGCAGCTCTTCCTAATGAAGGGCTGTGAAGTCTGACAGTGGTGAGGATGACTAAGTAGAGACAGATTTATGTGGAAATTTTATTAATACCCATAAAAGAGAGAATGAAGGCATACGAAATTTGGCTCCAAATAAACAACCAAAAAATGCTCTGTTCTTAGAAGCATTTGGCACAGCTCCATCATGCCTTTTGTGGGAACTGGCTCTTTTGTCTGGCCTAGTCTTTTTTTTTCTTTCTTTCTTTTTTAAAGATTACTAAAGACTTCCACTTTTTCCAAACTTTCTCACAATGGAATAAAACTAATCTTCATTTTGGTAATGCCCAAATCAGATAATTATTTCAAACACGGTATGAAACAGATGTCTTGCGTTGCTTCTCAGCGAAGATTTAACGGTAGCCTTGCTGTGAGATCTTTCACTGCCACCAAATGTCCCTAAATGTTATATGGTGCTCATCATCAAAGCCATTTACAAGGAAGGGGAAATATTTTTCAACTGTAGTGGCAGCTGGAAAGAAATTATTATATCAGAAATGGGGAAGATGTAATTCAGGTTTTTGGTATTTGGATCTAAAACTGCCAGGACTTTGTAAGAGTTGAGAGCAGAGTCTGAGCTTCATAGCAGAGGTCCATCTGTGCATAACTTTTTTTTATGACTCTAAATCTTATGGTAGGTGATTCTGGTTTAGTCACTTTTTGATGCAACTTTGTGGAAACAGAAAGTTAGCAATTAATTGAGCGTTAGTGTGTTTGTTTTGTTCTCTGTGTGTATATATGTATATATGTGTGTATACATATATATATATATAAAATATTTTACCCTGTCCGTGGGTCTGATGATGTAACTGGATCCCTTTGTATTGATGCCAGTGCTCCCAAGAGCAGTGCCCTGCTTAGCACTCCCAGCACACTTATTTCACATTTCCTATTGGCAGCAAGAGTGCCTCTATCATACTGCTGGAAGGAGAACCTCCTTCAGTCTTGGTTCAGTTCAACGCAGGAGGTAGTGAACATAGCAATACAAGTGCAACAAGAGGAGAGCAAGCTCGGCGCCCGTCAGGAAAGACTTGCCAGCAATCAGATGAAAGGTTCCTCTAGCAGTTTTGATATTGGCCTGGGGAGAGGTGCCAGTGACACCCGGTGCATGCTAAGAGACATGTGCTTATCTCTGCAACTGCAGTTCTGTGCTGCAGTAAGGTTTCTGCATATTTGTTTTTGCTAAAACATGTAGTATATGCAGGCAAAAATCTTTTATAAATGAAATACCTGCATGTGTTCTTTGCATGTGGGTAGGGCTTTTTGTTGTGGAAATGGTTTCTAATATTCTGAGCTCTGCTTCTTCCCTGTTCCTGTTGAATGCATAACTGAAACAACTCCTATTTTCCTTTAATTTGTTACTATAATAATCTAGGCATCTAGTTAGGCAAGACATTGTATTTTAGATCTTTAACCAATCCATGTACCAGTGAACATCTTATACATATGTGGAAAAAGTACTATTTTTCCAGTGAGTAGGAGATGCCAAGTTCACTCCTGATGTGAGCACATACTGATTTGAAATAGGAAGCAATAAAGTGGATTTTAGGCCTGGCTTATGAGCAGGATCTAATTCTTTATTCATTTACTTCTAGTTCTTGAATGTGTGTAGTTTTCAGTCCTGCTGTCAGCACTAGCACAGGGATGCTTTGAAATTGCAGCCTTTTCAGAAGAACAGAACAATAACAAAAACAAGATGAAAATAGGAAAGAATCTTTATCTGGGTGAGGAAATCATTGGCATCGTTTAATGTTTGCTGGGGTTAAAACTTTCACTGTGAACAGCTGCTTATGGACCTGAAGAAGCAATTCCCACAGGGTGATCTTTGACCCCTTTCCCTAACAGGATGAGGTGTTCTGCGTTGTGCGGTTCAAGGTGGGAGTGAAGCTCTGCAAATGGCTTGTTGGCCAGGAAGTGGAGTTACCTCAGATTTGAAGTTCCAGGGCTGCACTCCTGTGATGCTCTTCAAATCTTGCTGTGCTCTTCAAATCCCTAAGATGGCATAGGTCTTTTATTAACTCCTGCTAAGATTTCAGGACTGCTGTCACCATCCATCCTCTACTGCTGTTCTTGCATTTGTGTGTCATTTTGGAGAGCAGGAGCGCTGCAAGAAAACCCATTTCCTCAGGCCAGTAGGTTTTATTAAATTGCTTTGCCAGATGCTTCCAAACAGAGCTGCAAGTATTAAAATGTGTTATCCCTTTGATGTTTGAATATCAAATGGCAAATTGGTGGCCTCTCTACTAATATTACTTGGCATCTGTATTGTTTTCCTTTCCTTTTGAACACCCTACAGACTTCTGGCCTCACATTATGAGATGCCTCGTGCGTTCAACTTCTGTTGAAATCAGTGGGCAATAAGGGCATTCGGCACCTCACAAGACTGAATATGTTGACAGATTAATCCTGTGTTAACTTCCATATTAAAAGTTGCTGTTGCTGAAAAGCTTTAGAAACTGGCATTAGCTCTTGCTGACCTAGGGACATGGGTAGAAGGTGGGTATTAAGATGCTGGCTCTGTTTTAACAGTGAGCTTCTTTGAGCTGCTGTCTTCCAAGTAAAAGGCTTCCAGTGCATCTCTGTAAAGTTACTGGGAAGCTAAGGGTGAGGAAAAGCCTGAGAGCTCTTCCTGCTCAGTTGACTAAATTGTTTGCTTTATGTGAGGCAATCACAGTACTAAATTGAATGAAGTGAAGAACTAGTTTCATATATTTCCTCAGTCTCATCTAACCTTCCGTCCTTCAGCTATATGATTTATCTGAGCCTGGCTAGGTTCAGCTAGTCCAAAATGATGTGCAGAGGTGTTTTGATAAAAATTGGACTGGAAGGAAACATGGTGCTTAATCTCCCATTGTTTGCTTTGGAGGTGAAGTGCCTTGCATCTGGTCTGTGCTGGACGAGGACTGGAAGTCCAGAGTTTCCTCTGAATTCTTCTCGCGCTTCGCAGCTCCTCCCTTCTCTGTGTGTACACACAACAACCTTTGAGAAGGCTAGAGAGGTTGGAAATGGCTATGAACAAAAACTGTAACTTTTCTGGTATATCGGAAGATACTATTAAAGAACGGTGTTCTCAGTGTCTGCTCGTAGCTGATTTCTTTTCATCCCACTTATTTTGTAGCAAAGGAGAATTGTTTGGGATATTAGGAAAGCCTTTCTAGCTATAACAGTAGCAAAGCACTACCACAAGCAATCTAGGAAGATTTCATGTGTGTATCACAGAATCACAGAATTGCTGAGGTTGGAAGGGACCTCTGGAGATCATCTAGTCCAACCCCCCTGCTCAAGCAGGGTCACCTACAGCACATTGCACAGGATTGCATCCAGGCGGCTTTTGAATATCTCCAGAGAAGGAGACTCCACAACCTCTCTGGGCAACCTGTTCCAGTGCTCTGTCACCCTCACAGTGAAAAAGTATTTCCTCATGTTCAGATGGAATTGTCTGTGTTTCAGTTTGTGCCCGTTGCCTCGCGTCCTGTCGCTGGGCACCACTGAAAAGAGTCTGGTCCCATCCTCTCGACACCCTGCCTTCAGATACTTGTACACATTGATAAGATCTCCTCTCAGCCTTCTCTTCTCCAGGCTAAACAGGCCCAGCTCTCTCGGTCTTTCCTCATAAGAGAGATGCTCCAGTCCCCTAATCATCTTTGTAGCCCTTCGCTGGACTTGCTCCAGTAGTGCCACATCCCTCTTGTACTGGGGAGCCCAGAACTGGACGCAGTACTCCAGATGTGGCCTCAGCAGGGCTGAGTAGAGGGGGAGAATCACCTCCCTCGACCTGCTGGTATGTATGAGAGGCTCCTTTAAAATAACCTTTTAGATGTTCTTCCAAGCTGGTCTAGATCCCTGCTTTTTCTTAGGCAAGCGTAGCTGCTGCTGCCAGCGTTCCCACCTCCTGCATACATCTGATTGGACCTGCACTTTGCCGGCTGTCTCCCCAGCTGCTGGTGCTGTGTATCCGTACAGTGCCACCTCCTTTCACTGTTGCTGGTGTGGAGACCAGCTAATATGCCCAGTTTGTTCCATTCAGTGCCTAATTTGTACTGTTAGTGCTATTATGCATTTGTGAGCTTGCAGTCTAGATCCCTGCCCCTTATCACTGAAGAACAGATCAGGTTTCTTGAGCTGCTTCTGCCGTTCTCCTCTGATTCTGGAGTGCTACACTGCTTGGTTTACATTATCAAGTTGATTGGTAATTCCCCCCCCCCCCTTCCCTCTTTTAATAGGTTTGAGTCTCAGGTAGTCTCCTAATTGCTTTTCCTTTTGACCGAGTTACAAGTTGATTTATCAAGTCTACTTGCTAGCTTTGTGATTTTTAAGGCTGCCAAAGAGTGTTATATGGTGTAAGTAAGATGAAGTGGCCAGGAGTTAGTATTTGTGTGTAGGGTGGTTTCTTAGCAGCCAGATAAAAGACAGTCCTTTGAAGGACATGATCTGGCCCTTTGGTGCTGTGTCTTTCAATCCTTGTTCACGTGAGTTAGCAGTGTCAGAGTTCGGAGAAAGCTCTCACATGAGGAAGGGCCCTGGGATGTGTTCATATAAAGTACAGCATGTTCTGTGCATTACACCCCTCCACCCAACCCAGCAGTTCTTGTTTGTTTGGTTTTTTAAATGTACTTTTCAGTTGTTGGTGATTTTTTTTTTTCTCTTTTTTTGAAGTCACTTCAGTCTGAACTAACTGGATGGTTCTTAAATGGCTGTTAAAATCTCAGCATGCCAACTGTAAAATTGCCTAATCAACTCCAGGAGATAATCTTTCCCTGAGGAGACTTTTGAATGCTTTGACTGTCATTAGGAATAGGCTAGATGCCTTCAGGTAACTTTCTGGGAAGTGTGTCTTGTTTTCAAAGCTGTATCTATCTGCTTTGTTAAGAACTGAGTAACTGGTTAGCATGACCTGTAATAAAAGTCCTCTTTTAAAATTGTGTTAAATCCTATTAAAGAAAACGAACAACTCTCTAGCTAATGCAGCTGCTTAGCATAGAAATAGAGCAGTCATTGTGACTGTGCAAAGTTTTAAGAAAAATCTCAAATCAGAAAGAGTTTCCCAGCTTGATCAGTTGATTAAACTCAGTGGGTTTATGCCAGTGTAGTCCAGCATTAATGGACTCAGCTTCTCTTCTGAGTTTGGAAAGCATTTTGAGTTTGGGCTGAGAACTAGCTCAGGGCTGTATTTTTAGGTGAGGAGGTGACACCTTGCGAAATATAAGCTGTAACAAGAATTAAGTTTTTCATAATTTTTCTATAAATCAAATGAAGAAAGTATGGTGGGTTTTTAGTTTATTAAACTTTAAGTATAAACCACTACCTTTCTATACTGGACCCCAAAATTCAGTAGTGGAAATACTGGAGAATGTCATTTGGAGAGTTATGCTGACCGCATTGGTGGCTTAAAGCACCTGGTTAAAGCTACTTGCAGACAGCTTTTGAGTCTGCAAAATTGAGAAGCTCTGCTCCCTCGTCTCTCCCACCTTCCTCCTCGTGGGCTGGGGAAGAGGAAGAAAAAACCCAGACCGTTAGTATTTCGCTGGCTTATGATGATTCTCTTGTTCTGACACTTTCACTTGTGGCTGACAGTGGTTGCAGAACTATTAATTGAATTCCCTCCTTGGCACCTCTGGTTCCCCTCTACAGAAGGGGCTCTGCTCTGTGCTGTCCAGGGTGTACCAGGGACCCTGGGCTCACAACGGAGAGAGCAGGGTCGTGCCGGGGCTCAGCAATGCAAGTGCAAATGATGCACTTCAGGGCCAGGACTATGTTACGTATGGGATCTAATTACAAAATGAAAGTGTTTATATATAGAAAAAATAAGTTTTTTTTTTTTTAATTGATGTGTGGGTGCATGCAGATCTATTAATAGATGAAAATAAGGAGAGGGGAGAGAGGAAATAAAGCACCACAGCTGTGATTTATCAAGATTGACATGAAAAAAAATATTATTCTAGTAATCAGAGGAAATTCTTTGTAAAGCTTGTACAAGAAAGGTATTTTAACCCACCTCAACGATTTCCTGCCCAACTATATCCAAAGAAAATCAGACAGACGTTTTCCCCCTCCCTCTGAAAAGGGTCATTTTTAAATTGCCATTTTTCCCCTCCCCCATTTGAGTTGACATTGTTTTGGGGGGGGGATTAGTTGTTTTTCTTTTCTCTAGTGAAATGCTTCTGAACTGATTTTTGACCTGGTGTATAAAACTGTGTCTAGAAAAGTTCAGCTGGGGGGGAAGGGGGAGGGAGGATTTGTTTCGGCATTTAACTGTAAAATGTAATAAAGCTGAAGGAAAGAGACACATGCCGTTTTGGGCTTTTGTATGTCTGGATGGCAGGATGTGTAGTTGCTTTTTCAGTAGGTTCTGCCAGCCTTTTTCCGATATTGCCTCCACTTAAGAACAGAAGACTGTGCAAACTTGGTCTGTTTGTCTGGTATGCTCCATTTAGTGGTGGAGGAGATGGTGCCTGTTAGAGTCTGTTTTGTTAAGTTGCTTCTGATTTTGACTCTGTCGCAGCTGTTCGGATAGAGCCCTGATTTTTGTGCAGTTGATTAAAGGAGGGGGAAGGAGTAACTTTCCTCTACCCTTTATAATCACAGCTGTTTTAAACTCTTAAACCTCTCAACTCATAACACTGGTATGAGGAAAAAAATATCTGGTACCATACATAGCCAGAGAAATGGAAATAAGTGACTTGACCAAAATCACCCAAAAGATGTGTGGTAGAACAAGGGATTGAATCTAGCTCTTAAAATATTCCTGATTCATCTTGTCTTCTGCTAATTAAAAGAGACACTTCACTTAGGACCCTGCTGGTCCTTAACTCTCCCTTGCATTCAATTATTTTTATCTTTGCTATTAGAAAGGATTTTTCTAACTCTCATTAATGACATTCCTGCTTCAATTGTCTGGCAAAAATAAGAAGTATGGAAAAGCCCCCAAAGGCCTTTATAGGTGAAAAAGTAAAACAAAACTGACCAAACAAAAAAACTACCCTGGAAAATACTGCAGAAGGGGATGCTCTAGTTTCTGCTGCTTCCTAGAGAAATTTCCCATTTCTTTCCCAGAGTCATCAAGAAGACTTTGAAATGCCTGGTCCTAATAAGCCTTCTCTCTTAGTATGTATAGCAAGCCACAAACACACCATTTATCTGCAGGGAATAATATTAATAATTTGAAGAGTGACTGGAAATAAAAACATATCTGGTTAATATCATCTGTGGCCTGAGGAATAACTTGTGTTTGAGGGAGAGACTTGATTAAAAAATTCTTCCCCTTGAAAAACTGTTCAAATGCTGTTTCTGAATGAAACTGTAGATAATGAGGTGATTGATATACAAGACAGAATAATGTTTGCAGGAAGCATAACCTTGAGTTCCTTTCTAGCCTAGAATGAGTATGTGCATTTTAAGAGAATGATAGATTTGGACTAATCAAATGACTGTACTTCAGATCAGGGCTTTTTGTATTTTTTTTTCTCCTTTCATCATCTTAACATTTGATACTGAGATTGATGTTTTCAAAAGTCAATTTATCTTGTAAATACATTGTAGAAGACAGTTATGGGGAGGGGGGAAATAGGGACAACTCTTGTCGCAGTGTTGAAACACAGCTTTGGATTCAGTATGCAAAGGAGTAAGGGATCTTTGAGGGAGTCTGTGGTTAGGGGACATTTTCTGCTGCTTCACAGGTAATCTGATCTCACTGGGAGTCCAAGACATTTCTTTGGGCCCTTCCCTGGTAATGAAACCTATGCTGCAAGGGAGTGTGGGAGTATTGCGACCCTAACTCTTTTCCTCCTGGATATGGCACACCCTGTTTATAGCAACACAGCACTTTGCGTAGTTGTTGAGCCATGGGTTTTGCTATGTGGGCAAAGTCGTAGTGAAAATACTGTGAAAGAGGTCTTTTTGGAGCATGTTGTTTACTGAGGTTCTGTGGAAGGAAGATGAGCAGAGAAGAGAACTCAGTTATTTGCCTGTGTAGGAGTGAGATTCAGTGTGAAGGGAAAGCGAATTATTCTTGATGTGGGAACAGGTCAGGAAATTGCAGTCAGAGATGGAATAGCTTCTGGGAAACGCATCGTAGGGTGCTTTTATCCAGCATCCTGCACGGTCTCGGGGTTGAGCTTTAGTTTGGGACTCAGATTTGGTAACAGCTCTTGTCTCTTCCTCGCTTGCTTTGGGCAGTTTATGTTAACAAATCTGTGCCTTACATTATAAATGGAATTAAAGTGTCATTTTTTGCCATCCTTTGCTTTGTCAATTTAGATCTAAAATCTACTCTGGTTTAAGAGACTCTTTGTTGGGGGATGGGTATGCATGAGATGATGGTTACCATGGGGGTCTCTGGTCTCACAGGCAGTTTGTAACTCAATCAAACCAAAAAGTACTGATGCTTCTAAAAGAAGTCAAGAAACTTCAGTCAAATGAGGTTTTCTCTGAATGACATTGGTAACCCCTGCCTGTTACTTTCTGTGCTGTAACTGGAGGAGCTGCAATTAAGGCACAGAAGAGTGTTTTATTGAGTAAGGGACTAGTATGTCCTAGAGTTAAGTGGCTTTTTGTTAGTCCACTGTTTATACAGATAGACAAAAAGAATTATTACCTGCCTTTATAGGCTGCCATCAGTGCTAGAAAAATGTAATCCTGTTACTTCAGTATGGAGAAGGCAGTTCTTCAAGAAACCAGCTACAGGGTTGCGGGGATTTTGGGATGTATTTTTACAGGAAGATCGAAAGAAGTCGTCTTCTTCTGTAATGTCAAGCACTGTTGCAAAGAACAGCCAGAATCCTGGTTCCTCACTGCTCTTGCACTCAAATATTAGTAAACTTAAGAAAATGCAAATTCTGCTGTACAGTGTCAGTGGGGTGAAGCCAACATCTGTCAGCACCCCGAGGGTATCGGCAGCAGAGGCTGGCATGCATACCTAGTGCATCTTCAAGAGGAAGGGAGCTTACCCTACTTCCTGTGTTGCCTGCAGGCAGCATCTTTGCTGAAGATAATATTGGTGTGATGCTGTTCTGCTTTATCTTGCTTTTCTCGCATGGTGGCTAAAATTCTCTTTGCTTATTTTTAAACAACAGCAAAGCCACTGTACAGCTTTCAGTATTCATTATCATAGGTAAGGGTATTAAAATTGCTTGGAGGGGCTGGAGGCCCAGGCAGTAACCTTGCAGCTGACCTTTAAATCTGTTTGTTTGTTTGTTTGTTTGTTTCCTCCACACCCATTTTTTCTCTTTTTTTTTTTCTACTAGCTTATAGCTCTTAATTATTTTGTTTGAGTAGCGGATGCTCCCTCCTGCCCCCAGAGATGCTACAGCTGAATGCTTTGGTGATGATATGGGGCAATTTTTAAGTCACCTACCAGTTGCTTGATGCTGGTGGCTTTCTTGAGGCTGAAGGAGCAGCCTGTTGAATATTAGTTGTAACTATTAGCTGTAGTTGCTGAGTGTTGTTTATTTGACTGTTGGTACACTGGTATGTGTTCCATGATACTTCATTTTTTGATTTAGACTTAAAACCTTACAATACTGTGTCACTTTTCTTACTGTATCAAACCAGATGCATAATTTCTTTTGTTTTATGATGGTGGAAGCATTATACTGCTGATACTCCTGCAATTTCCTACGTGAAGGAAATGCTTGTGCGGTTTCTTAAGGTGGTTGTGCTGCAGATGTACTCAGGGCTGTTACAGTGCAGCTTATATCACAGTTTCCTAAACTGCGCAACACTAGCGGTATTCACATTGCTCCTGAAGGTATTAGCAGCTTGGCTATCCATGTGGATGCTCTTATCCTCTGGTATGGGTGAAAATAAGGCTTTGCACACTGGTGGTTAACTGTTGATCAGCTGTTCAGAGGTAACACCTAGTTCAGTTACTTCAGTTAACTTAATTTCATGAAGTTGACCTCATGTTTCTGATGGACTTGTACTCAAAACATTGCATACAAAGAAGTATTTTATATTCCAGATGTTTTGAATTGCCTCTGTATTTATAAAAATTACACTTAATCACAGTAACTATGAATAGCTTTTTGACCAAAATTGAAATTTATTTGGAATGCTTGTTTTGGGGGTAAATGTTAGTAAAACTTTATTCTGCTTGATAGAAATGATGTATTTCAAGAATACTTTATAAGCACAGTACTTGATTTTTCAAAGTTGAAATGTAGGATAAAGGAGAGGAGATATCTAGGAGTAGCTCTGGTGGGGGAAAGTAGATTGCATCAGCTAAAATCTTTATTCTCCATGTAGACAAAGAGTTGCTCTCAGCTCAGACGGGAGTTGTGTACCTAACAAGTATTTAAAGGGCCTCATTTGGGAACCTTGGGGCAATGTGGAGATTCCTGGTGACTTTCATTCAAAATAAGAAGCATGTTTCTGAAATCAAGCTACCAAAAATTCCTGTATTACCTGAAGAAAAAGAAATTCTTTGTATGTTTTTCTTTTGACATGAGCAATGAAAATGGGGTGATGAGCTTACTTAGGGAATGGAGATCAGGTTTTTAAGTGCTCTAGGTCTCCCTTTGAATCTGTGACAGGTAAGTGCCAAATATCTCTGAAAAATTTGGACTTGATTGACATCCTTCCCAGTGTGAAACAATTGAGGGAGGTGAGATCAGCTCTTCTGCGTGATGAGATGCAGATTTGGGCTTCAGCTGCCTTGCCCAGGAATAGGAAAGAATAAGTAGCAATGTAAGTAGATCAAGGAAAAGTTTAATTATATAAGGTCTCAAGAAGTTCATGTGTACTTCCTGGTTTGGTGTTTGTTTTTGTTTTTTTTCTAGGTATTAATGAATATATTTTTTGTCAGGCTTGTCATTCTGTTGTTGCTTCCTGGTAGAGCAGAGGGCACCAGGGAGACTGGCAAAGTTGGTCAGCACTTTACTTACTAAATCTTAGTGACTGAGGAACTGGTCAGTTATGAATGACAGTGCCCCGGTGGCATAGATTCGTATGTGCGAGAAGTCCTTTGCTGTCCATCTGAAGAGCTGAAATGTGAGAAGGTACTACAGAAGACAGTAACAGGGGTCAGACAAGCCAACTTCTGCTTCTACTGATATGACGATAACATTCAAGTATTGATTTTGGTTGAGGGGCTCCCCTGTCCCTGTGGTTTGAGTTTTTTTTTTCTTTAGTGATAAGTACTGTTGGCTTAGCAGGGATGATTTCTTTTGCTATGAAATGTGCTCTGCATCTCATATTAAATGTCAGGGATTGGTTTATTTTTTTCTAAGCTTTCAGACACCAAAAGACTGATGCATTAAATTTTAGAGGAAGTCAGTTTTTACTGGCAGTGCTGAATGTTAGAGACAAAGGTGAAGTTTTCTCATTTCTTCACTATACCATAAATTTTATGCAGCCTCCTGCTTTTTATTTTGTGCAATGGTACAAAATTGAAATGCAGGAAACTAGTGAAATGACTGCAGTAACTTGTGCAATAATACATTCTGAAATCAAGCACACCTACGCTGCCCCTTAAGATTTATTCAGCCTTTTACTTTTTGAACCTTATTTTTTGTAGTCTTTAAGTTTATGCTAGATACCATGTTTCCTTCCCAAATAACAGCAATAGCAGCATTTGTGGCCTTAACAATTTTATATGCACTAAAATTGTTGTGAATACTTTAAGCCCAAGCAACTTGTCCTCCTCTGCCCTGCCCCCCACCGCCCCAAAAAAACCCTAGCTGCTCTTTCTGTTATAAATTTCTAGGCTTTTGTAGCATTTCCCTGATACCATGTTGGTCAAAGAACAAGTGATGTGTAGTGCGTGGGTATAGGAATTTGGACAGTACTTATTTAATTCCATTTCTTTGAGATGCAAAAATCAAGCAGCTGCTTTTCTCTGCTGGGAGATTGCAAGAAACTGCTAACTGCTTCTTTACCTCCCATTAGAGATTCATCATCTTTGGTCTTTCTGTCTTCTACTTAAAAATCAGAGGAAAAAAAAAGACACTTTATCAAGACTAGACATTGCAAGATGGTCATGCAGAGGACAAAAAGTACACTTTTCAACAGGAGTAGACATAGTGACTGCCAGAAAATGACTCAGAAACAACATGTGCATAGTTCTCAGGGCAGCAGGTTGTTTCTGGGAAGTCAAATACACTGAATAGGGTTATCACAAAACTCCAATTATCTCAGACACCCTCTTGTATAATTGTTTGGTCTCTTTGGCACAGTTGAAATAAAGATGCTGATGCATACATTATTTCTTTGAGCAATGTTAATTCTTAACTGTCACTGCTTGGTTTTATAACTTAGATGTTTTGTTTTGGCTGGGGGAAGTGGTGCCTGGGGGGTGTTTCTTTAAAACCAGTGTTTGTAAAAGAATGACATACATTCTCATGGTGGGGAGTGTTACTGTGTAGAGCAGTGATTTATTGTGCAATTAAGGTGTTGTTTACTATCAAGGAAAACAAATTGGCCTTTGACAGATTGACAATTTGGTCAAAATTTTGGTAGGAATAAAGAAATTCCATCTCTGTAGCTGAAAGCTTGTTTTTGTTGTATGTAAGGCTTAAATTCTCTACATTTTAAAGACTGTTACTGTGCCATCATAGTTTGACAGCCCCCACTGAAAAGAGTAGAAGCCAATGAATAATAATTTATGTGATTTAACCCTTCCCCACCCCAAAAACCAAAACAGCAACATAGGACCCATCTCTACCCAGTTTTCACCAAGTATTGATCCTGCAGCTTTGCATTTCCCTGTACTTCATTTCTCCCAGGTTTGAATACCCGTGCATGGGACGGACTGTGTTTCTCGCACTGCTTTGTGATAAGGAGCAGTAGTAACCACTGCGTAGAGGGCAGTGTGCGAAGGGCCGGCTGTAAATCTGTTCAGTTTGTTTTTGAGCGTGTGGCTCTTGTTGCTTTTTCCTGCCACGGCAGTAAATGCCAGTTTTACCACTGCCTACATTAGGGCAAAAACAGGGACGTGGTTGTTCTCGCCTAACTTGGTGTGGGGGAGGCTGTCACCGCCGCTCACGGTGCGGCAGCTCTGACTTTTAGGATCACGCATTGTGGTGTTTGTAGTTATTCTGTCTTTCGTGTCGTGCAGCCTGGTCTGTATAGTCAGGTCTGAAACTGGTAAGTCCAGCCTGTCCAAAAATGCATAGGTTGTAGGAGAGCCAGACTGAAAGCAGAGGGATGTGTAGGGCTGTATTTCTACAGAGTTTCAGGTGAAGGGGGAGAGCAGAGCATGTTCACTCCAGGGGAAGAAAAAAAAAAAAAGAAAGAAAGAAAGAAAGAAGCCTGTGCCTGACATCTTTGACTGAAACCTCATTCTCAGCCCGCGTCAGTTCATCCCGGTGGGGAGTACTGTCTTTTTATTCCTGACACTGGCTTCTCAATCTGCTTGCCCCCGGGGTTGACCCCGCTCCCCGTGAGGAGGAGAGCACCCCTGTGGCCCTGCCAGCGCCCCTCGGCACCCCGCAGGGCTGCTGCAGTGGCGAGGCTGGCTCTCTTTCAGCTACCCTGTTTTCCAGAAGCTTGTTGTGTAAATAGTGTGACTCAACACCAGCTCTCCTCACTTGTGCCTTTGCGGCACAAAGCAAAAGGTGACTTGGTGGTTCAGGCCAGGACCCTAATGACGCACTGCGCCGGCAGAGGTCATGGTACAGCTCCAGGTGACTGATGCAGGGTCCTAAGAATGTCTTTTTAACACTTTTTTTTTTTTATCCCTGACTTGTAAAAAGCTGTCAGCTTTTTCAGTGGAAATCTGCTAGATTGTCTTGTCTGTCCTTTTTTTTTCTCTCTCTTTCTTTTTTTTTTGTCCTGCACAGGAGAACAGTGATGTTTCTTTGGTCTGCCTGTGCTCTTCCCTTCCTGCTCTCCTTCACCTTTTCCCACCAAGACAGATGCAGAGGCTTTGTGAAACAGAGGGAACTGAAAAAACAGACGGAAAATACTTGTGAAAACAAACACTTTCTGTGAACTTGGACAAGCAGAAACGCTTTTCTGTGGCCCAGGGTGCTTTTTGCTGTTGTGCTGTTTCATCTCTCGTATGGCTGAAGGGTGGTGGTCTGTAGTGGTGCCACGAAAGGGCTCTGTGTGATGGGAGTGGGAGGCACAGTGTCATAGTTACCACTGTCAGAAAGCATTTTTCTTTTTTTAATGTGACTAGTGTTTGTATTTCCTGCGTATTGTATTCATTTTCCTTTTATTGTGGTCTGAAAATACACCCTGCGCTCAAACCGCTTTTTTAATCCTGAAAAAGCTCTCAAGTCAAATCTGGCCGTGGGATTTCAGGCCTTTAGGGTTGCTTCACAGCTGGAAAAAGTTACTTTTTTTCCATGAAAACGTGCACTAACTGGCTTTAAGGGACTCTGATCTTTTTATCTTAAAAAGCCTCACCAGTAATAAGGGCTTGAATTGTGATGGTCTGCTATTCAAAACTAAGGCATCTTGTTTTATGATGTTTTCATAGTGTTGAGTGTAATGAAGTATTATCTATGTTAACAGAAGTGGGATGTGTATCCCTAATGATTCTCAATGGAAAATAAATTAAATTAAATGCATATGTGGAAGCTTTTCAATCCTTTGGTAAGTTTTATTTACTGATTATATGTTTTAAGTTTGATTGCAAGAGCAAATTGCTTGATGGGGTCATGCATGCAGGATTGTTTCTGCCTTTCCTATCCACAGCTTTCTGCAAGCTACACATACGTCAGCATGAAAATAATCCTGTAGCCTTTGGGTTCATTTTTCCTTATGACATTTGTTGTGTGCAACAATCTTATGTGACATTTTGAGTATCTACCCCAAAGTGTTATGTGATTGCAAGCTAATTTTGGTCCTTGCAAGAGCTGCAGTCAAGACAGATAAACTTTATGCATGAAACACAAGTATACCTGTTGCTCTGGCAGCTGGATTCTAGTTGCTCATTTCTTAAACAATTTCTCACCTTCTAAACGTTTTCTGGAAGTCCTGTTTGGGGGGATTTTTTTTTTTTTTCCTCCTCCTTGGGGCAAGGGGTGTTGTGATACTTTTCTTATAAGCATAGAAGATTTAGGCGATGTGAAATGTAAAAGCACATGAAGTTGAAATACTTCTAATTTTTAGATGTGTGCCCACATAAGATGGTGCTATATGTGCTGTGTATGCATCTATATTTTATACCTTATGTATAGTAATATTCTTCTACATAGCTGTGCATCCAGGCATAAGATGCTTAGGTACTTGGGTATTTAGATATTTGAGTACCTTCTTTCCCACTTTGCTTGAGCTTGATTTAAAGTTATAGCATTAGTTCTTTGCATGGTGACAGTCCAAGAAGGTCGAGAAACTTGAGGGACAGAACACACTGAAGTTGCTTCATTTGCGCATGCTGTATTGTGATGGGAGGATGGATTTGTCCTCTGAAAAACAAGAAATAGTGACCCCAGAACAACAACCTAGGCATTTCCAGGTAGTCCCATTGGCTTCTTATCCCCAGTGGAAATTTTTGTCTGATGAAACAGGTTTTTGATGAAAGGGCTGAGTGCGAATCAAGTGTGTTTATCTTTGTTACTGCTTTGTGGGACGTTTGTAGGTACTTACATTAATGCACTCAGCAGCATGGATTTTGAGGCAGGCTGGTGGTTTGCCTGTTGTTGTTTTTAACCAGTGGCAAATTTCAGTCTGTAACTGGAAGATGCTAGTATGTAAATATACTTGGATGGGAGCAGGATTCGTGGGTTTGCTTTGTTTTTATGGCTTTAGAAGCTTATCCCTGCAATTAAGAATATGGTATTCTTATATTTATTTTTTAACTACCACTTTGTTCTCTGAAGAAACACTATACAGGTCAGGAGTCAAACATCTCTCAAGTGTTTGTGGTGTTACAGTGATATTTAGAGGCCCCAAGCAGATCAAGATCACCTTGTACCTGGTGGTGTATATACACATACTTAAGAGATGGTACCCTAATCTGGATTTTTTTATAGTATAAATAAACAGTGACATAATGAGCAAAGTCAAACTTGCCGATGCTGCTATTGCCATTAGTCTCTAACCTAGAGATAAGCATGCTTGTAATATAGGCAGCTGGGGATGGGGGGATCGGGCATGTTGTATATTGTGAAAAGAAATGTATCCCCCTCTTCTTGTGCTGCTTCTGCCCCGGTGCTGTTGTATGTCTGTGGATGACTGAAGTCAGCAGCACTGTACTGGGAGTGACAGCAGTGCCTGCTAATGGCAGTCTCTGTCACCGGTGTCCTTTCTGGTGTGCTTCCTTTCCTGCTTCCCTTGCTGAGAGAAATGGCACAGGCTTTCCTTTTTGACAGTAGTTGTAGACTGTTAAAGTGATTCAGCTTTAACTTGCTGCCATGTATTCAATCGCCATCTTATCTGAGGTCATATGCATTTTTTTTCATATTATTTTTTCTTATAAACCTTCTCTGTTTGTGATATTATTTACCTATGTCTTCTCCTTTCCATTCCTGCCAATGCAGATTGGGAACGGACGTTGGTATACTCCGCAGGGGCCGCATCCCTGGTTGCTGTGCTCACGCACTTCTGAAGCCACAGCCGTTTGAACCAAGAAATGATGTGGCCTGTTGTGTTTTGCCTTGTGCTGCAGAAGGATGTTTCCATGCATCAGTACAATGGTTAACCTATTGTAAGCATTTCTTTTTGTTGAAGTATTAGTTTTTTATCTTGCTATCCACCTGCATATCGGTGCAGACTTGAGATTTTATTTTTGTGAACATTTTAACCTTCCTACCTGCATGGTTTCTGAGCCCTGTTTGTTTTCAGTGAAAAGAAAAATTCTCTTGAGAAACACAGTAAATCAATTTAATTATGCTGTGCTTCTGAATCTTTCTTTCTATAATGATAGTTGGATACCTTATTTCCTCATTGTCCTATCAAAAGACCTTAAATACCATAAGATGAGAACTGAACATCTCCTAAAAATCTAGGATCATTTTAATATGTAAAAATTGGGATGGGCAGGGGGACTCAAGCACAGGGCACCACATGTTCCTTTCTTCTGTTCTTCCTACTGATATTTTGATATATGTGATATAGGATGGGATTTAAGTAACAAGCACTAACTTCCTATAACTTCCTATTTCTGGTCCCAACATTATAATGTAGGGTTCTACACCTGCAGGGTATTTCTTGAGACAGAGGAAAAATGCTGGTGAAAATAGGATTTTTTTTTATTATTATTATTTTTTGGTCCTGAGAACTAGGTTGGTTGCAGCTGCGAGACTTAAACGTGCTGAACCAGTGCGTTAGTCCCTCAAGAGATTCAGAGGTCCTGTAAATGTGAATGGTGTTTACATCCCTGTCAAACATACATTTGCAGGAGGTTGTGTTTAGTTTTGCAGTCCAGTAGGACTTGTGCTCACTGATACTTTTTTCAGGTTGCTTTTAATGTATCTTGGTGATAAAGGTTTGGGTTTCTGGAAGTTAGTGTTGCTGTTGGCACTGTGATGTTCCCTTTTAAGATACAAATTGTTGCTTGCTTGCTTTCTCCTGGAGGAGGTGGGAAGGGAAGGCTCATAAGTGAGACAAAACTTTACTGAGGACATAGGAGAACCAAGGTCATACCTACAACTTTGGCTTCTCTGTCACAATCAGCATTTCAACTGGAACAAAACTAGGTTTATTGCTATTGTGAGTCTGAAACAAAGCACTGAGATATTTGCACGCACACTGGGAAGAATAGTTGGATAGTTTTAGGAACTCTCCCAAAGGAAGTCTGTAAGCAGAAGGGGAAGAGCATATGCACTAGCACTTGAGGAAGTCTTCAGAGATCCCTTTTCGCACATCCATATCATAGGGCACCTGTGGCTGTGTCATTGGTGGGCACTCAGAGATAGAGTTCCCAAGCGTTTGGTCAAGGAAACAATGATGAAAGGTTTTGGTACCTGCTTTGTCAGGTTTCTGTGTGGGTCCCTTTCTCTTTCTCTCTCATTTGTGCTGCTACAGGTTGTCCTATGTGAGGAAAAACTCGTGGTCACAGTCAAGCCTGCTGTAGTGGTCTTATTCCCTTGATGTCAACAGTGTTGCAGGTCCTTGCATCAATTACAAATTTCAGCTGTTGGTTAGTACACTTTAAATACACTAAAGCCTATTGTTTATCTACTGGCTTAGCTCTGTGAAAGGCCCTGCTCTTTCTGCCTGTCCAAATATGAATTGTTGAATGTATTTTGAAACTTTTGGCCAACAGGAAAAATAAGCAATAGAGTAACTTTCTGCTGCTTAGAGAGATTTGCCTTCATTTCTGCCTCTCCGCTGTAAAGGAAAGGTACGCCGTGAATTCCTAGGTGGAAGAGACAATGTGGTATTGATTAGCTACATTGCTTACTGCAGTTTTATGCTGCTGCTTCTGCTATTTAGAAAATTGCCCACATTGGCTTTTTGTTAACCCCCCTTGCAGAACTTTACACATATTTCTGTTCAGCAAATGTACTGGCTGCGCATTTTTATTGCCTGTGCCAAATTACTGTTTTTAGAGCACTTTCCCACACACATATGGTAGCTGATCAAATGTGAAATGAGGAATAAATGAGTTCATCATAAAATTCAAAGTAGTAAATAAATGTCTTTTTGTTTGTTTTTACCCTTTATTTTACTGTCTGACCTGTGAACTCTGACTTGCCACGTGCTTGAGAAACAAGAAGGCCACTGAGGTGTTAAAACCATAGTGGTAGAAAAAGTATAATGGCAAAGAAGACAAACAGGTTTCCAGTTATATTCCTGCTAAGATGTTGACACATAAAGCAGTCCATATTATGTATTTGTCTACATGACACCAATTTTATGTGCATTTAAATGCAGTGAACAGTTTAATTAGCTCTCATAGTTCTTACTAGTTTAAAACAATACTTTTCTCATCTCCTGTTACCAATGAAAAGAGAAGACTTGGATACTAGTTCAAAGTTCAGTGGCAGAAGAATATAATGTGTGCATTTACATTTTAGCCAATCATGAGGTCTTTGTGTAGCTCTAATTTCTAACACTGCTGACTCCATTTGTAATCCTGTGTTATGGATTCCACTTATGAACTATAACTAGGGGTTGATTTTTTTTTTTTTTTTTGAGTCAGTCTCAGTCTAATGCGAGGCAAGACTTAAAGTAATTGCAATTTTAATATCCAGAAAAAAGAACCATTGCTGACAGAAAAAGATTTGGTTTACAAATGAGGGGATTTTTTTTTCCTGAAAAAATTTGCAAATGCATTAGACAAGAAATTCAATACATCTACAAAATTAACGAGCTGAATTTATTGTAAAAGGCACATGATACTTTAATAAACAAAATGTGTGTGACAGCTTTATTTCTGTTAAATTTTAAACTACTTAAAAACCATGGCTACAAATGAAGTAGACCTCCTAAATACATGAGTATAGCCACGAAATTAGCCATAGTAACATTAGTGCCAAATGATCAAAGGAAGGAGTTTTATAACATTTAATAGGCAGGAATTTAGACAAATTGACTCACAGGAATACCATAGAGTTCATAATATTGGATGTTACTAAGCATTAAGTTTTAGATGACACATGCGTGGCTAACATTTGATTTGGAGAAAATTTACTAAGTCAAACAGCAGAAAATCAAATGCAAAGTCACATCTTTAAATGAGACTGCAAGTGAACGACAGATAATATGAATAATATTGCAAGGAGAATTAGTAACTGTTTGTGACTTTAGATACATATTTTCAATAAAAGTCTGTATAATCATGGAATAGAAAAACAATGCATCCTGTCAGCTTTAGGAGCTTGCATGTTGAATAACTAGTGGGTCAGGTTGAAAACCGGATGTTGTGCTAGACTGAATGATGAAGCCCTTTTCCTTTGCCCAAAATGAAGATTGATTTAAAATACGGAGCTTTAGATGTCTGTGAAGTGTTCCTGAGTATAATCTATCCATATGTAGAAGGTGAGTGTATGAGATTTAATGCATCTCGTTCCCATGTCCCGCTCAAGGCACGTCTTGATGCTAAGCCAGAGTCATGCCTGCGGCTTGGGGGTGCTGTAAGCCAGCTGCTCGTGTGCTCGGCCCAGCTGTGGAGACTGCAAAACCAGGGTGCTCCTTTGGCTTCCCTGCATCTTTGGGATGCTCTGGAGATCTGGCTGCCAGCAGCCTTGCTGCCTGCAAAGTGAAGAAACGATGGCAGAGGAGAAAGCTTTGGCCATTAGTATCTTAAAGCATGGAAGATCTTCTTTTACAACTTTGTTTGCTTGCTGCATGTCCTGCGGACTGCGAAAGTTGGTGGGAATCTTCTAGAGACTTAGCTTGTCCTTTTTATTTAGGCCTTACATTTTCCTCATTCATTTCCTCTTGAGAACTATCCTCACTAACCAGACTTGTTCCAGGACCTGCCGTTGAAGAAGTGAAGTTTTAAGTGAGCTTGAGGAAAAGGAAGGACCAACGAGTGCTCCTCTAGGAACACTCCAGATTTGCAGTTTGACTTCACACCTAGCTCTCCATGCAGCAATGCACCCAGGCTGACTTCCAACTAAACTGCACTTTTTTGTTTTTCTTTATTCTGGTTTAGGAGCTCCAGCCATCGAGGAAAAGCTACGTGACTGAAGTGAAAATAAAAAGCGCTCAGATTTCCCACACTTCAGTATCTGGTTTCCTTGCCAGTGGCTGTCGTGTGAGATGTTGATACCGCTACACCCAGTCCTGCACAGTTGTGCTACTGCTGGATGTACTCCAGCTTGTTGAAGGAAATATTATTCTTTTTATCCCTTCCCTGAGGGCAGAAGTCCTTCCATGGTCCATTTAATTACTGCAGGTTATTGTGATTGAAATTTCCACTATAACAACCAGTGCCAGGAATTGTGGTGTGCTTTCTTCTAAAGCCTGACCCTTTGCTTACCAATTTTTCTGGCATGCTTAAGTTGTTCAGGAAGCGATTTTCCTCCCCTCCACTGTTACCAGTGTGCTTCTGCCAGCAGAAGCCTAGGTGTAGCAGCAGTTACTCCAAGCATGGAAGTCCTTTTGGCGCTGTAGCTAATCCTTCTGCAGGCTCTTTTGCCAATGTAAGCTGTGTCTTGGCTAGGCAATGGTGTTTACCAGTGTGGCAAGAGTATGCCATTGAATCCTTTCCAACACCCTAGAGCAGGCACCAAGCACTTCCCTGGTGTGCAGATGAGCTGGTACCAGAGTAAGTGCTAGTCTAGACTGGGATAGTTTGTTAGCTGGAGCCATAACTTGACCAACCCTTCCCCACTGCACCTGGGCAAAAGAAAGTCATAAAGGGGTGCAAAATCCCCATAACTGCTCTAGGAAAGCTTGTGGAAGCTGTCACAAGTTCCAAACTCCATTTTGCCTATCCCTCATCCAGAGTGGGTCAGGGATAGGAGACCAGTCTGCTGAGGTGCTTGAATGTAAGAGCAGTTTTGTCCCAGAGAGGTATGTTGACTCTGCAGTGTTGGCAGGATATTTTAGCTTCTGTTGAGCTTGTATGGTCATGGGTTTGCTGTTATTGGTTCCTGAGCTAGCTAGTCATGTCTAGACCATGGTGTAACAGTGTACCATAAATCATGCCTGGGATCATTCCAGCCTTGCACAGGAAACCTCTCCCCTGGTGCTCTGCACAACGCAAATGTCCATAGGCATAATAGGAACAAGGCTGCAATCCGGTGTGCCGTGATGGGTAGTGTGTTTGGTGCCTGAAGCATCTCAGCTTCTCATTGCTTGGAAGCAAGTTGGATATTTATATTTTTGCATCAATAAACTAATTTCTCTTTGAATGTTGGAACTTTGCATTTTACAGATGTGGATTTATAGGGGAGAGGAATGGAGGGGACTTCAGCACCTTCTTCCTTCACTTTCAGTGCTGCACCTCTCCCCAGTCTTAAATCCAAGCCCAAGCTATTTAGTATTGACAAGAGGTTTGAAAATATTTCTGAGAACAGAACTCAACTTGTTAATGCCCATGTGTAACTTACTGCTTCTTTAGCATCAGATAAGAAATAGCCTGAAGTGCTGTGAACCGTAATTTATCTTTTAAAAAAAATTTTTTTTTTTAATTTCAAAAACTTCCTCAATTTGAAACCTCATTAGTGCAGGCCCTGGAAATACATTGTCACTTGGAAAAGGAGAAGACTTTGCCCAAGTGATTTTCTAGTTAATAGAAGAATCGGTGGTTTGGATAGTATGCAAAGTAATTTCATAATTAGCAAAAAACTCCAATGCTTCTTTTCATTTGTTTTAGTTGAAAATGCAATTGGATAATACTCAGTTACAGGAAAAATAACATAAAACTGAGGTTTTCTAGTTTGGTTCATCCTTCTTTCACACATATCTAAAAGGTTTTGAAATCTGAAAAGGGTTCAGGCCCTGTTTGGTAGCAACAAACAGTTGCAAAGAATACAGCCATGCATATGTGTGTGTTGACTTCTTGTTTACTCTTCCAATCTCTCTTTGATCATATTGCGGCTTCTGGCAAAAAAAGCAATCAGCACGTACTAGAACGCTGCAGTTTTTGATGACCTGCTCCATGCCTGCTTTGGTGGAAGGATTTGCAATGTGCTTGTTGTCCTGGTGCAGGGAGCCCCTGCTGATACCTGCAGAAATCTGGAGACGTGAAATGGCAGCAGCTGAGTAGGCTGTCCTGCCCATTTCTCTTCCTTACGGTTTCCTGATTGGTTTATTTTACCTGCTTTTTTACCAGTCTCTTCTGCCCCTTCTTTTCTATGCCAAGTGTATCTTGGCTTTACCCAGAGACCTGATTAAAAATGTTAAAACACACTTAGCAGTGTGCAATAGCTGCATTTATAGCATCTGACTTGAATGTTTGTTTCATAGTCTGGGTTGTAACAATCTGATTCTTGGATTGCCATTGACGTCAGTTTAATAGGAAAATTCAAATAGAATCTGTATTAGATTTTCACTATTAAGTTAACAATAAAAACTTTCTACAGATGCCTTACGTAGACAAGGCTGTTAACAGAAATATTACATTAATGAAAATCAGGCCTGCAGACACACAGAGATTAGCTTATTTTTTTAAATAAATAATTTTGTTTTTCCATGTTCTAGCTCACAAAAATATTTCCTTTTTAATAATGCTAGTGGTTTAGATGTCAGGTATTGGAAGGAGGCAGTTCCTGGCCATTTGCAGTCATGTTGCAAATCTCCTAGCTTTTCTGGAGCAAGCGAGCCCTTACAGAAGTCTTCATTTGACTAATATCATTGCTGTCAAGCTCGGATTTCCCTCCTGGATTCTGTGGTGTGGAGCATTTATCAGATATTTATCAGCATATTATCAGATCTTTCCTAACCTACTCATAGTGCTGCACTTTGTTAGATGACAAGATACTGACACAATCACAAAAACAGTATCTGGAGGTACCAGCTTAGGTCAAGACCGTATGTGTCAGGATTTGCACTACCTGTACTGATAGGTAGTCCCTGCCTTGAGGACTGTTCCAGGTTACTACAAACTGATGGTGGGAGAGAAGACATAATGTCCTTTTAGAGACAGATATATTCTGGTATAGAGCAAATAGGTGACTTGCTCGTAATTAAATCAGGAAATTCAGGCATTTGTTTACCAAAGGAGGCGCAGAGCATTTTGCCTGCCTTGTTAGCATGAATTAGTGCTTCTGTGTCACATGACAGATTTCCAGCTCTGCAGCCCTTCCTTTCCCCCATCCCAGGTCAGATTTGGAGTTCTTCCAACCCCTAATTTTGGAAGTCTTTAGCAAAATCTGCCACTCTAAGCAGTGTTCAAAGTCTGTAACCAAATAAGATTGAGTAATATCTTTTAGTTCCTGTTATTTTGGTGTTTATGAATTTTTAGTCCATGCTTACTATGCTTTACCACATTGTGCCGTAGTACCTGATGGAGTGATTCTTCTCAATGTATAAAGCCTTATCTTGCAGTTTTTAGTAAAACAGAATATTCTCCTCATCATAGAAAATAGGTCTGGAAGGGACTTCTAAAAGTTTGCTTAGTTTATTCTCTTTCCTGTAATAGGATCAACTGTATCTGAAATGTCCCTAAGCAATGATTGTCTAAGTCACACTTGGGAAGCTCCAGTGATGGGCATTGCCGGGGGAAGCTGTGGAGTCTGCTCCAAGGCCTCCTGTACAAAGGCGTCCCTCATGTTCGACCAAAATCTCCCTACTTGAAAATTTCCAGTGGACCGGCAGGGTTGTTTATTCCCTCCTTTTAACCTATAGGAAGTTTGTTGACATGTCTCTCCTTGGGCCTGTCTTTCCTTAACGTATTCTTCCAGCTTTTGCACGCTTTTACGGACTTGTGCAGTCAGCTCTTTGAATCCGCAAAGCCTTGTGAAAGTTGCTTGCAAGGATAGTGTGCTATTTAAGTGTAGGTTGTTTCACTGTTTTTTGGCGCAGCATTAGATGGTGGTGTGTTCTTGACTATGTGTCGCAGCAGCAAAAGATGATAAGCAAGAAGGGTTTATGTGCTGTAGTACTGTGGATAGTGTGTGCCATTTTGTATTGAACTTTTGGTGTGGGGAAGACCAATTTTTCCATTATTTATGTGGTCTCCAATAGGGTGGTGAATCCGATTCAAAGTTAGATCCTCATAAAAGGCCTGGAGGGTTTGACTTAGATTTAAAGAACTGAAATGACTGCAAGAATATTCAAGTCAAAGTTTATTAGCTTCACAGTTTTACCATTGCTGCCCAAACAAAATTAGATGTACTATCTTATTAAGTTTTAAATTTTTGCAGGAGAGCATCTAGCTAAAATCAGACAACTTTATTTTGGCAATTCAAGGCCAATGCAAGAAGGGCCAATACTTAACATTCCTGTGTGTTACGTGTTCCAGGTAGGTGGTGCTTACCTGGGCACCTGTCCTCTGAGAAAATGCATCTCCTGGTTGTCAGGGTTTCCCCGCCCTGACTTTTTGTGTTGGACACAACATGTGAATGAAAGCGGTACAATGACCATGCCTGGGCATATTGCGTAAAGCAGGAAGGGAAGGTATTTCTGTCTTTTCTCTAAAACATTTTAAATAAAAAGTTGTTCTTTGGGTGAGGTAGAGGCAAATGAAAAAAGGAGGAAAGAAAACAGAGAACGTGGAGGATGCAAGGAAAAAGAGAAGGGACTTAGCTAATGACTATGCACACATGTTGTATCACTTTAGTTTTCCCTGTATAGATAAATAATGACATCTCCCCTCTTACAAACACCTTTACCCACTATGAGTACAATATCAGTGCTAGTAAAGCTGTTTTGTTGTGCAATGTAACTAAAGTGTATTTGTGGTAAGCATCTTTTACACCAGGGGAATGCATCTGTATGAGGTTTGTCATGATTTAACTCTTTCAAGAGGAAAATTTTACCTCTGGGGAAATATTTAAAGCCCACATGCATTTTTTTTCTCTAAGGATACACAGTCTCCATCCTACAGCCAAAGCTACCACCAAAGTTGGTGTTGGGAGGTGCTGGAAATCCATGTGCTGGGCTGCTGTGGCTGGTTGTAGCAAGGTGAAATTTGAGCCCTTGCTTTCTCTACCCACCAGGGGAAGAGCTCACTGGTCTGGTCTTTCTGTGGGCGGCAGCATGCATTCACCAGCTCCTGTTGAGCCTGGTGGATCCTCAGAGTTAAGTTACCTGCAGCCTTGGGTAGAGTTAATGGCATCCTCCAGTCCACGCTCCTCTCCTCGGTGAGGTGGCAAGGGGAGTGTCATGAAAGGACGGCTCACGTTCCTCAGCAGCCGTAACAGATCCTCGAGCTAGCATCAAGCACGCAGGTGCATCGATGTGATTGCTCTTGGGGATAATACCAGCCGACATCCCCAGGGTACAGACCCGTTTGGGTGTCCAAGCTGGTATCTGTCCAAGCCGCAAAGTAGCATTGCGCTGACACCAGCTCCATTTCCGCGGTAGGCTTTAAACCGTCTCCTTCCCATGACTTGAAACATGGACCCAGCCTGGGCTGCTCGTGGTGTTGAGACCTTGGATGCACCAGTATTTGTCTGTGTTTCGGTTGGTCTTTGCCAGCTGAAATAGCAAGGCTGTTGAGACACGGCCATGTTACATTACAGTGGCTTAGAGATTTGTATTAATTTAGCAGCGTTAGGCAGGTATTAGGTAGATGGGTCTAAAAGGTAGCATTAAGGGCTTTGTCATGAACTTTCAGCATGTGGTAAGGGCACGTGAAGTGTGCTTTCCATCTGTCCTCCTCCACCCCCTCTCAAGAGCCTGGGATTTCACAAGGTGCCTTTTGGATGAATGTAGACGTGGATAAACACAGTTATTTTGCTTGTCTGATGCTAAGATGACAATGTTCCAGTGAAATGTTTGACAGCTTCAAGTAACTGACAGTTATTTCACATGTGCAGTGTTTATCTCTGTGGTATGCGGCATGACAGCTGAGAAGTGACACCGATATTCAGTGTGAATCTTCCCGCTCCTCTGATTAGCTATCGTGGTAGCCTGCAACATTTTAAAAACACTCCCTAGTTTTTAAATCCTAACAGAGGTTCTCCATTTTAAGTCACGTTAGGTAATTTTGTGTTTTACTACCCTTTTTAATCTCCTGGGAGGACAGTATGTAAAAATACCTCAAGAAAAACTGGACTAGGGTTTTATATACTTGTAAAAATTGAAGCTAGTACTCTTAAATCTGACTTCATCAATTTACTGAAATTTTGAGGAAGCTAATACATATTTGTTTTCTGAAAAGTTAAAAGGACTAACAGAGTTTGTTAATGTGACTTGTGAGTAAATGCAGCATAAGTCTTTCTACATAGCTCTGCCAGTGCAGCCCAGTCCTGCCTTGTTATTCATTTTTATTCCATTTGCAGATTCCTGTATGGCTGGCCTGACCTAAAATACCAAGGAGCTTGAAGTTGCATGTGTTGCCCAGGCACTTCAAATATAAACTAGATACAGAATTACTGGGGAGGCACTGAATGCTCATCATGAAAGTGATTAACAGTAAATTTGCCATAAAGGACTTAAATATCAAAAGGCATAGAGTCAGTTTGATGGCAGGTGGGAAAAATTTACTCGTTCATTATAACATACTTAAATATATACATGCACATACATATACACACTATATTTATAATATAGATGTGTGCATATATGTACACATATATACATGTATATATGCACACACACACACACACACATACACATATATATGACTTTCTCCTATTTATCGTCTACCGTAAAATCTAGGCTGATCTGTTTTCAGGTCAGATTGCTTTTCTGATTTTCAGGATTAAGCATAGTGCTCTGTATTATAAACTCAGAGACAAGCTGTAATACTGTTTCCTTTTGCAAAGTTAATTCTTCGAATTTTTGGCACATTGACTGTTCATTTGTTAGCGTCACCTTAATCTACAAAACAGATAGCGAGCAGCTCCTTCATCTACTTTTTCTCTTCTTTATTTAGAGAAATAGAAGAAAAAGTAGGAACAGTTTGTTGACATCGTTTATGACTTTACCTATATTATTGGTCATATTATAAACATTGTTTTCTATGTCTGTAGGGTGGTACTAAGTTTCTGCTATCCAAGGAACTTGTTAAAGCTGTAGGCATTGCCATAGTGAGATATTACTCTATACAGACATCTAGGTAGACTGCAAAATGCACAGTCTTTTATTAGTAAGTCAGACACCTAAATTGACTGTGGATTTAACTTTTGTGCTTGGCATAAGAAAAAATTTTTAGGTCTGAATTGGTTTAACCTTAACCCAGAAACTATTTAGACTGAAAATTCATTTCTCTGCTATTAGCAGCTGAGATTTATTTTGCTGTTTAACTAGCTGGATCTTTTGTTCGTGAGAATTGGCATCCCGCTGTGGTGTGGTACGCGTCCAGTAAGTGAACGCGAACCTACATTGTAATGTCACGGCAGAGACAGCAGCGTGATTTATTACCGGCCCGGGCAACTGCTGCGCTTTGTGAAGTTTAGGCAGCCCGCAGAGGTTCAGGGATGGGTGACCTTGGATTTCCCTCTCCTCCTGCAGAAGCGAAACTTGGGGCACAGCCATGCTGCGTGGGGTTGTGTAATGGTCTGGTGCCGCTCCGGGCCGCCCCTGTGGGCTTGCGCAGCACCGCGCTCTCCTGGCACAGCACGGCCAGGGATGTAAACGGGTGACTCCAGTTAACCACAGTTTGCACTGTAGGTGCTTTATCTACAGTTCTGTTAATAATGGCATTTTTTTCTTTTGCGACATGGGGAAACAGAGCGGCTGTGTGCTTCCTAACATTATCTGCAGCAAGGATATTGAAAGCGTTACTTCTAGTCTTTGTTTTCTTTTTGCTCGTTCCACTGATTGACTAAAGCACTGTTGTAGTTCATTGCAGAAGTCCGGACTGAGGACGGGATAATTTGAGAGGGCTGAGGTGCCCCAGCTGCTGATCACGGGTGGTGCGTGAGCCCCCTCACAGCGCTCGGCAGAGTGGCCTGGGCCGCAGTGATTTGCGCGGGGGGAGCGTGCCTCGGCACAAGGGAGCTCCCTCTGCCCACCGCAGCTGCTCCAAGTCCCCAGCAGTGCCAGGACCCATCTTGTCTGCTGAGGACACGGGAGCAAGGCCAAGCGCACACTCAGCGGTAGTAAGTCCCACTAGGTGTGAGCTGATACTCCATGGAAACTGTTGAGTAACAAAATCCCTTGGGCTCGCAATATTTGGGATAACCAAAGGCTCTATTACCCTGGATAATCACAGCTGGATGGTAAAACAACACCTACCATCAACAAGGTCTCTCTGCTCTATTCCCTATTTGAAGCGTTGTAACTTACTGCAGTGATTCGTAGGTGGTCTGTATGCATGTGTTGATGTCAGTAGCTTGAAGAGAGTTAGCTTTGCTCAAGTTTACAACTGCAGACTCATCTGTTTAGAGAAGAAGATTTTTAATTTTCAATGGGTAATAATTTTTATCCCCTCATACAGCAGTCAAGGAGAAAGAGATGGTTATGAGGTTTAGCAGGGGCTACCACAGCACTGGGTTTCCTTGCAGTTGTTTAACATACTGCATATTTTAGTGGCTGCAATATACAGAAAGCCTCAGTTTCGTGGTTCTCCTTGGAACCTGTCCAGCTTTGCTGTGAAAGTACAATTCAGCAGAAGCCCTTTTAGAATATTTATTTATTTTTAGTATCCAAGAGTTCTGCATGTGGTATCCTGCATCCTCACGAGAAGAGTCTTAGCAGTGGTGCCTTGGCACTAATGAATGCTTTATATCTCTGTGGGGGGGGGGGGTTCTGTTTGTTTTTTTTTTATTGGGTAACAGAAAGCAAAAGCACCCTCTGCTTTCCGCTTTTAAACTCCAGTTTTGCTCTTCTTCTCTCCCTCCTTTCAACACACCTTTGGGAACGAGAAGGAATGGTGTCTGTGGCAAAGAAACAGGTAGGGTTTGGTTGGTAAGTGGAACTGATTTAATTAAATCTGTTTTTCAGCCTCATAATGGATTCATTCAAGAATGTGGCTTCTGATTCTTTTTTTCCTTTCTCCCTCCCCCGTCAATGGGAGTAGAATTGCCCTCTGAACAGAATGCTTTTTGAAGTGATTTTCTTTCAACAGTTAAAAAAAAATACAATATTAAAATTAATTTTGTCTAATTCTGATTTACTTGTTTGCCCCCCCCTGCAAATATCAGAGTAACTTTATTGATCCATCGTAATGACTCTAGATGTATGCCAGTGTAACAGCCAAGAATATGTCTATTCAATGCCATCTGAAACCTCACAAGCATTGAGTAACATGAACTTAATACCTTACTTTATTAGATTTCTGCTTAATTGAACCAACCAGAAGGCTTTGTTTTTCTTGTTTATTTGTTTGTTTGTTTTTAATTCATATGGTAACTACAGAATTCTATTTCCCATCCTAATTAACTCATGAACTTGTGTTATTAGTATTACTCTGCCAGTGCACTTCGGTTTTATCTTGGCAATTGTCAATGATGCTAGCGTTACACAGAAACTTGGATTTGAAATTTTGTTGAAATGTTTTTCTTTTTTGGAGCCAAAGTGTTTTGCAAGATTCATCAATTTTGATAATTTTTTGGGGGGGAATATGTTTGGAAGAGAGAGTTCTGAAGAAATGTAGAGAGAATGTGTGTGCACATGAGCGTGCAGATGTGCAAAGTGTGGTAGGCAGTGAGGGGGCTGGCTTGAGGTGTGGAAGACTTGGTTCAGCTTCGTAGTCTGTGTGGTATGGAGTAATGTGGGATGGAAAACTACTCTCTGACCTTCAAATTGGGTGGAGTAAGAACCCAGTCAGCTGTTTCTCGCCGCCAGGAGATTGCTCTAATGGTTTGCTTTCTTGAATAGGAAAGGATGGATTTCTCATTTTCAAAATGAAATCATCACCCCTTGATCAGCTGTGAATGTTAGGCAGAAAACCTGATCTTGCAACAGACGGAATGATTCACATGAATAAATCTGAAGGAACTAAACACAGTAGTAAGAACTACCCATGTCTTGGTGTGTGTGTGTATAGTTTTTATATATATATATGTATGTATGTATATATATTTATATGTGTGTGTGTATATATATATACACACACATACATATACACACATTTCTTTAGCACTATATAAATGCTATAAACAACTACCTGAGTTGGTTTCTGTATTGGAAGCAATGTGACTTCTCTCTGACTGAGCAAAAAAGCCCTGGCTCACAAGTCCAGCTTTATTGTTTCAGGGATTTGAACTAGCTCTGTACTGCACTGCATCAAGCTGAGGGGAGGCAATCGGGTATTGCAAGATTGTGTCTTTAGCTGCGTGTGAGTGTATGCTCATTTTCAAAGGTAGAAAATGGATGCTAAAAATCTCTTCATGCTTGCCAGAAAAGATGACTTCCCAACTTAGTTTGCTGCTGTTTTGGTTGGTTGTTGTTGCCCTGAGAAAAGAGAAGGCTGCACTGCATATGGATTGTACCAAGTTCAATGGAAAATTATGCTCTGTGACTTAATGTAGTTTAAACTGAACAACCGTATGGCCATGTTATGCCTTTGCTCCATCTGTATGCTATACCTCGTGCATTTCCTACATATTTGCTTCATTGAGCATCTTTTAATGACAGTGCAACTGTTGTTTAACTTTCTGTCTTCATATCTCTGTTCAGGAATGGATAGGTCAACAGATTGCACATATGTGAAGTCAATGTACAGACTGCAAATGGATGAGAAGTCCAGAGCAAAGTGGAAGAGCTTGTTCTCTATTTTAGAATTGAGCAAAGGCAATGGTTTACTCGCTGTCTGCAGGCTGCAATAGTTTGTTCTCTTATCCACATATCTGTTTCAGAGAGGTAAAAATCGTTGTGCACAGGCAGGTGTCTGACGCAGTAAGGTGAACTCTGGCATTGTGGGAATCCTGACTCCAGTGCAATCATCTCAGCGCAAACCCTGCGGCAGTGTCAGGTTGGTTGTTAGAATCATTGTAGATTGCCTTTTTTTTTTTTTTTTTTTTTTTGGACTAATAAGTCAATGCATATTCTTGTGCAATACTCTGCATTTCTTTCCTTGGGGAAACCGCCCTAACTGTGTTACTAGAGATTTCATGAATGTTTTAGAACAGCTGTGCTTAACACGGCAAGGACTTTGGTTTACTTCCACATTATTTATTCTTGAACTGATTGGTTTTCCACCCCTACCCCCCCCCCCCAAAATGGTGGCATATGATTTTTTCCCCCCCTTTTTTCCCTCTAAAAGTTCTTTAGTGGATAATTCAGTTTTCCCTAAGCAACACTACATTCAGGGGCTTCATGTCTCGGTTGTAGCTGGAATACCTACTGGGGCAGTATGAGGGGCTTGAATACAATAAAATGAATCACCATGACAAGCTCTACTTAAAAGCTGTTTGGTAAATGTTCTGATACCAGAGAATGCCAGATGAAACAATTCCTTCCTTCCTTCCTGTGTTGGTCCAAGAAGTCACTGCCCTGAAGATGAAAGCAATTGCTCATTAATTCCTTAGACATGCACAAAAAAATGAGGATGCTTCAAGAGTGCATATGTACTTTTTGTTATATATCTATTGATTCTTGCATTATGCTGTGATATCTCAATCTATGGAAAAAAGACTGGAGGAAGGAGAGTAAACCCATTAGCACATTTGAAAAAGGCAAGATCTTTTTCTGAAGTAGCTCTGTGAACTGGATATATCCATTTTAGCCAGTTAGGCTTCCTGGGATCGCAGTGTACTTGTGAGATGGCAGTACACCAATCCACTCTCTTTTCTAATATTTAGCTTATTTCACTCGCCCAGTGGTCTATGTGAATTTTGGTGAATGTTTCTGTTACTATTCTATAGATGTAGTGTACTTTACTCAGCAAGCCCCATTAAAAGGTATTTTTTAATTAACTGCATGTAATCTGTGTTGCAGTAGTGGGAGTGTAACTGAAAATTTAATTTGGCCAAGCTGTTCTTGTGCATAGCTTAATATAATAACACACACGCACACGCGTGCTCTCTCTCTCTCTCTCACTTTTCTTACTGATTGTCCTATGTTGCTTGTTGGCTTAAATTCTGTAATTTGAGACTTGTGAAGTTGGAAACTGTTAAAATGTTTTATTTTTTCTCAATGAAAAAATAAACATGTTAGAGCTGGACAAAGTATATGTCAACTTCTTTCATAACAGCGTAGGAGAAAATGAGTTCTGACAACAAATTCCACTATTCTGGTGGAGGGGATGCAACTGGCTTACTGCAGGCTTGTATGTAGTGCTACCAATTAACACACATCCTTAGCTACTGTAATTCTAAAGTGCATTTCCATGCCAAATAAACCCAGATGATCATATGTAAAGCATAGTTGGGAAAGAATTTGAAGTCTCTGTTAAAAAGTAACAAAGCAGCTTCTAAGGCAATTTTTTTAAATTGAAATTAATGGTGTTGGTATCGCAGATAAGGTGTTCTAATGAATTCCCATAGAGATGCCCATGAAGAGTGAAGTAGCTTAATTCTGTGCTTGCTCAGGCATTTGTTTATCATTGACATTGATTAGGCATTAGACACACATCTGAAGATGGAATTTGGCCTGGTCCCTTGTGTTCTAAGGCTGCACAGACGTTTGGTTACCTTTTTCTATTTTGTCTAAAAAGTCTTGTGATAGCACATCCATCTGTCTCTCCCCCTCATCCTCTGCACAATGGTCTGAATTAACCCATGGAAACTAGCTTAAACAGTCATGAGGTTTTTTAAAAATGGAAAGTATTTTTTTCTTCCTCTTCTGGTTTCTGAGGTCATGTTTTTAAGCTTTTTTTTCCCCCACAATCATGAGAGCTTGAGATATCTTTAAAAAACAAACAAACCAAAAATCCTGCAACTGAGACCCTTGAATTCTCATGAAGTCTTATGATTCCAGCGGCTGGAGCTTTAAGAAAGGCATGAAGCTTGCAATAAAAGTCACCCAGATTGGTTAAACGACTGACACTTAGTTAAAATGTGTAATCTTGTGGAAATGCAAGATACAGTAATGGGAGCAAGATCATGAGCTGGGTTCTCATTGCACATGTTTATTTATGGATGGACAAAAATTCAATTAAGGGAGCAAAGGAAATGGGCAATACTAAGATGTGTGGAGTATGTAGTGCTTAGTATTAATCACTAAGTATTAAGTTAGTATTAAGATGTGTGGAGTATGGAGAAATTCTTCCTCTGGCTGTTAACATTCTGTTTCTTTTTGTTAGTGTCTTTGCTTTTACTTCAATAGTGTGCTTCTGACTCAAAAAGTTGCATTTCCCTTTCCTTGTTTTTGGGAACAGAAGATTGTTGCTAAAATCCCATAACGCCTAAACCTACAGGATCTTTTTCTCTCTAAAGCTGGTGTCTTCTGCAAGTCAAGCCTGATCTTATGATTTGTGTTCAAACACAGTAGATCATTTCTCCCTTTTTTGCTGGAGTGAATGATTGCAAATGGAGTCAGACTTAGTTGTTCAGTCTTTGGTGAGTGACAGGTCTAATGACTTTGTCACAGAGGTACAGGTCAACACCTAGTTGTAACTCATGAAAGCTGCCTTAAGCACCTGGATTGATGAGGGATTGATCTTTGGCAATAAACTGAGTTACTGGAGTTGCGTGATACGGTTGCTCCATTTAATATCCCCTACCGTGAAGCTTGTTTGAACAAATGCCAGTAATTTCATAGTCTTTCTTTAACTTTCACCTAGAAATTCAGTAAAGGACCTGTTTTGTATGCAGGGCATGAGTTGCCTGGCTTTCTAAGCTGTGGGACTTTACCTAGTTCTGCCTAAAAACTGGGAGCAGCAGGACATCAAAAAAGTCAAGCTGTATCAAGAAACGTTTTGCGTTTCCTACATTGATCCTGAAGCTCTGGGAAGAAATTGTCATTTGCAAGAGCCCTCCTGTCAGGCCCTTCTGGGGTTTCTTTTTCTTCTGGTTTCTTTCAGTTTCTCTTTGCCCTCTACCTTTTTGCCGGCCTGTGTGACAGACACCTCCCAAGTCTTTCCATGCCCCTGAGAGGACCAACGATTTATTCTGCAGGAGATAATCTCATGCACAAGACTTCTTTTCCTTGTGGGAAAAGAATTTTTTTATTGTTTTTATTTTTCAGAAGTGTTGACTTAACATGGAAAAAGATTAGTGTTCTGTAATTCAGAATTGCTCCGTGTCGAGTATCATAAAAGGAGATGACTCTCCCCATACCAGTTAGGAATATCTCTGCCTGCTCATGGCTTTTGTATTTTTTAATGAAATGCACAAAAAAAGTCTGTATTATGTCACCAGGAAACGTTACATGATTAAACATGCTGTCGATTTCCTACAAATTGCAATGGGTATCAGCGTTGTAGGTTAATCAAAGGGCAGGCTGATGAGCACATCTTGTTAACCCTCTTTGATGCTCTGGGTTTCGGAAATAAAACACTGATGCCAGCAAAGAGCCCATGGTTGTGCTCCGAGCTCTTAACCAACTGTCTGCCTGGCTTGCCCGATAGCAGATGGCCGAAATGGAGGTTGCATCCAGCACGTGTCGCAGAGGGCTGCGTGATGCAGGTAGCTTATTAGCACCTGTACTCCTGAGCATCATGTCATGGGGCTCTTAATGAACATGTTAAAAATAACTGAAAGCCTAGTGGCTGTTTGCGCAGGACAGAAGAGCGAGTGAGCAGCGAGGGGGCTAAGGCTTGGAGAAGTGAATACTGCGTTTAAGCGTAACATACTTTAACTTAGTGGTGAAAGACAACGGCCAGCCTGTGATTAAAATCTGGCACAGCAGCCTTACGGCTCCTTCCCCCACCTCCTCTGAGGCAGGCCCTGTTGCTCTGCATGTCCTGCTGGCCCTTTCACTTCCCCTGTTTCGAAGTCCTGCCAGGAATAGCACATTTTATACGATGCCAAATGTATAAATTCCTCAGACCGCTTGGTCTAGGAGGAATGTACTAATGGTGTGGCTGACTGAGTTTTTAATCGGGGATGTTTTTAATTTTCAGACCATGCTAATTTATTTTAATCTGAAAATTACAAGATTCGTTTCAGTTCTCCAATTTATTGCTTCTTTTAATATTTCTTATTTGCTTATTTTTAACTATTAACTCTTTCCAGTCTCCCTTCAGCGTTCCTTTTGCTATCCGTAATTGATAAAGGAGCTGTGCAATGCAGTAGACTGACAATACCCTTGAGATGCAAAGATCAAAGTGTGTATCCTGGTTGGTTAGAGTCACATATGATTTTTATTCCAGCAGCTGTTTACTAAACATCTAACTGGGGCTCATCTCCAGATTTTTAGCACTTATTCAGAAATGCTTAGTTCAGTGTGGGATCCTTTTTTTTTTTTTTTTTTTTTGCTGTTTTACGGCCCTCCTCATTGGAAAAAGAAGGTAGACTCCAAGTTGAGGGAGTGACTTGAGCACCCTGTGGTATTTTTGTTTTTCTTTGACATGAGGTCTAGTTTTGGAAATTTCCTAGTCTGTTCAAAGATTCTTATTTTATACTAATACCATAGACTTCAACTATTGTCATTGCAGTATCTGCTTTTAGGGTGAAACAACTGACTTTGCTGACTGAAACTGGTTTCTTCAGCCCTAATTGCCTGCACAGTCTAAAACTGAACTGGAGATACTAGGTTGCCTGTTGGATTTTCCCTCTCACAAACCCCCAACAAATAATTTCCATTTCTGGGAAAGCTTTCAAACATATTCAAGTTCAGTGTCCTCCTCTTATGTAGTTTTCTGCCTGTGTTAACTCTCTACACATAAGCGCATTTGTGTGTGTGTGTGTGTGTGTGTGTGTGTGGTTTTTTTTAATTACGGTTTCCTCCCAGTAGCTGTCTTTTCTTCCTGCCTAATGTAACAGGAAAGTATGAACATGACAGAACTTCCACTGTGATGCCATTAGCATTTTTGTGATGCAGCTGTGCAACCAAGAAGAAGCAGTCCATCAGCCGGCACATTTATTAGAAGGCTACAAGCCTGGAGCCCCTGACTGTGTGACCGGGGACAGTCATGCTTTCCCAGGGCAGGCTGAACAGCCTGCTGCTACACCCTGAACTGGGGGTTGCTATCTCAAATTGGCTGTAACAGATATAGACATACATGCAGCAACAAACCCATATATATGGGCATCAGTACATTTTTTTGCCTGCTTCGTGGGGTGGTGCCAGCACCACGATTAGCACAGATATCCCACCCATACCTGGAGTTAGGACAGGCTTCTAGAGAAGCTGCAAGTCAGGGAGCTTCACAGAAGTGAGGTGAATAAATCTTTGGTTGCTAGATATCATCTTGGTTTTTTTTTCCTTCTTTCTTTCTTTCTTTCTTTCTTTTCTTTTTTTTTTTTTTTTTTTGCCCTGCCTTGGGTTTATCACAGATGTAGTTGATGGGGGCATTTTTTCAATGGGCCCTTTTCCAGCTCTCGCTATAGTCTCAACTCTGTGTTTAAATTCTTACCCTTTTGCTGTTTTTAACCTCCCCAGACTGCTGGCTGGTTGTTGATGTAGAGGCTGCCTGCTGGGTGCCAATACGGGCTTCATGTTGGCTGCCGGAAAGAGACAAGCTCTGCTTTGTTTGGGGCTCTTTCAGACTTTACCATCAATATGGTGGGCAGATGGGCGAAACATGAGCGTGGTGTAAACAAAACCACGGTGCTCACTGGGGGAGGGGTGAGGGATGGAGAGCTGGTGGCCTGCACGAGGGCAGAGAAAGTGGGGAGTCCTGAAGCCCACCGGAAAGAGGGGCTTGATGTTTTTCAAAATTTTCTGCAAATGGGCAATTGTGGCAGAAACGTTGACCAAAACTGCCACAGATCTGTTGAATTTAATCAAGAGCAGGGCAACCAATATGCCTCCAGTTATGGCAGGGGAGAAATGATTTGTTTTTTCTTTCTTTCTTTTTTTTTTTTCCCCTCTCTTAAGCACATACTCTGTTCTTGTGATGATGCTCTTGATGAGGCCACTGTAATAGGTGAACAAAACAACATTGCCTATGCTTTTGTCCTGCAGAAATTGGCTGTTTACAATACATGAAAGATTTAGTACAGCACGTTGTGACCTTGCACGTTAGGTAATTATGTAAATGCCTCCATGGCGCCTGCCTAAATGCATTTCTATGTGGTTTGAGTTCAGTGGATGGGCTAACTTGTGCTAGTCTTCATCAGATGACAATTAAAAGGGAGAAATGCACAATTGGTAGTAGGGCAGGACAGCCAGTACATTTGGAAAAACTCTTCATCTCTATGCTCGTCTCAGTTACAATTGTCCCTCTGCCAGGTTATAACATTTGGGTGGCTGGGGGGAGGTATTTTCTCACTGGACAAGTCTAAGATGAATAGTCCATGTATATTGTTTTTGTATATAAATACATAAACATCGGAACAGTGGTGGTCAGGAGGAGTATGCAAGTCACAGCCTTTTTTTCAGGGATTTCAGTCCAACAACTCACATCTGGATGCTGGTAGCGTATGTGTGTCAAGACTGGGCTCAGGCAAAGCTAAGAATAAACTCCTTGAGTGCTTGCACTCTCAAAAATCAGCATCAGAAAACTAACAATACAGTATTACTTACCAGTCTTAAAAATTTGCATGCTGGAAAAAAGCAGGTAAGATTTTGTGTGGCAAAGCTGCCTGATGACCCCTCTTGGGACAGCCTGTTGACCTTCTAAACTGAGAATTTGGAGTAAACTGATTTTTACACTAGGGCCTTAAGTTGTTGGTGGCTAAGTCACAGTTTGCTACCCTAGAGCAAACTCTTTGTTATCCAGGAGTGGGATGATTTGGTTGAAGCTGTACTGATACGTGCTGTACAAATGATTGTTTTGATTGTGTAATTTTTTTCTGGCTCTTCCTTTCTGTTTAGGCAGCTAGACAGAAGAGCTGAAACTGGAGCAAAGCCACAGAGTTAACAAAGCCTAAGTCAATTAGTTTCTTTGTTGTGTGTCGGCCTTTGTTCTTTTTTTCCCCTTACTTAAGTTAGATCAAGGTGAAATCAAAGAGGAAAAGATGCTGTCGTAATTTATTATCTTCTCCAAGACAAACATGGAATAGTCCTGTCCCACTCTCTCCCCACACTCACAAAAAAAAAAAAAAAAGAAAGAAAAAAGAAAGGAAAAAGAAAAATAAAGAGAAAACAAAAAGTAAAAGGTTGGGTCAAGTTGGCAGGATTGTTTTACCACTTCCATTGTGCGTGCTCCGCTGTATGGAACTTCATGCTGTATTGCAGTAATTTACACTGCAACAGAAAATGTTCAGAAGCCCTGTTTTGAGTAAATGTTTAACTTTTGATAAATGCTGTATTGTTCTAGGCAGAAAGCAGTACAAACATGTCACCATTTGGTACCTTTCCAGCATGCACGCCTTGTTCCTCTATGATGCTTTTGCTAGACTTGAATGAAATCAAGGTACATTAGGTACTCATCTGAAAGGAAAGATAGAAATGTAATTCCAGCAGCCCTCTTCATAGTCAGGTTCATCCATGGTGTAAGATTTTTCATTGCCAGTGGAGGAATGAACTTGTCCCATTTCATTTCTTTCCTTGCTAGTTCCACTAGATAACGGGACCCCTTGTCTGGACATTGTCCCATTGGTCTGGGACTGACTCTTTTGTCCCTAAGTCTATAATGAATAGATATACCTTCATACTGTTTTCTCTGCTGTCCGGAGAAGACCAGTGAGTGTCTAGGTGATACTACTCACTAAAGCATTGCCTTGATTGTCAGAGGCTGAGATGGGCAGTGTGCAATTGAGGTAAACTTCCCTGAGAGCACGGGGAAGACGTCTGACCACACAGAGCAGCAGAACTGAGCTGCATTTGGAGGGTAGACAAGGATAGTAAGGATGCTTCAGAGACCATAAAGTAAGTAGAGCTGCTATTTGAGAAAAGGGAGAGTGTTTGTTCTAGTCACTGGTTGCCTCTAAAAATGTATTCAAATATTATCCAAGTCAAAAACAAAAGGCAGGCTATATGCATATTTACAGAAAGGAGAAAGTTAACCACTAGGCAACGTGCATTTCAGAACATTTCACCGTAGGTGGAAAACATTGTCCCTCATGTCTGTCCAAACTTCCCATGATGAACTCAATTAAAATAAGCCAGCAACTCTGAGCCCAAAAGCGCGTTTTAGGCCTGGCAGCAAATGTATGAGAGTAGCCCTGTCACAGAGATTTCTGCCATCTTCCCTCCCTCTCCCTTCTCTTCAGGCTTCAGGCTGTTGCTTCCTATTTTCTGGAAGGAGATTCAGGAACAAAGCATGCTGTGCATGAGCAGAAGCGTAGTAAGCCCTTAGAGCAAATAGCTTGATCATGGAATGCAAAAATTAGTACTCATGAAAATGGACAGATCTATGCTTTAAGCCAAAGCTGTTTAAACTGTGCACTTGAATATGGAAAAAATGTAATTCTTTCTGACCATCCTGCACTAACAGTAGCCATGGCAGAATTAAGCTCTCTGAAAGAGAGCTGAACTTGCTGAAAACGAGAGAGTAAAGATGTGAACCTGCAGCACATTCACCCAGTGCAGAACAAATAATGCAGAGAAATTGATTCAGAAAATCCCAGCAAACCATATCTTAGTTATTTTTGTGTTACTGGTGTTTGTACTTTAAAACAATGAAATAGTACTCCAAAGGCGGTTTTTGAGAAGGTGTTAAGTGTGGATTTTGTAAAATACAAAGTTCAGCAGTGTCAGAACATTTTTAAACAGGAAGTTGAAGCAGGCAAACCTTTTATACCTTGCATTTTCCTCAGGATATGGTGATGCATAATCCGCGTTAGTAATCCAAACCCTGCAGTTCTGCGGCACGGTATATACACCTCGAACAGGGTGCTCTTTTAAGTTAGGACATTTTTATTTTAGATGTTTTTCTTCATGCAAGCAGGCCTATGTAAGCATCTGTAACGCACAGGTGATTACAGTATAATGAAAAATTTCTCTTCCTCTTTCAGATATCTGTAGTCATTGCTGCTCTTGAGTCAGGTGATATTTAAACAGTGGGAGCTGGATGGGAAAAGATTCACCCAACTGTCGCATCACCAGTACGTGGCCAGTGCAGGTTTAATTTCCTCCTGAGTACACAGTTAGATTTTGGGTTTGTTGTGGGAATGAGTGTATGGATGTGTAAGGAGGGTGTGCTTGTTTGAAAGGGAGTTACAGCTCAAATCTCAGGAAAAAATGCCCCAAGAACTTTGGAGGTATTACCAACCCTGCTATTTTTCGTCTCAGTGCAAATGCTAGTTGTGGTTCTTTGATCTTGCCTTTATTAAGGTAAATGTGTTAACTGCACCTAATCAACCACCCAGGCACGTGGCCCTTCCCACCCTACAGTCACTCACTTTACCAAACAAAATAAATTGCCTGTGCCCACTCAGTCTCTCTGCGGACACAGCTGGAGAACAAGAACAAGCAATGATAGTTAGGCTGCCTTAACACACTTGTGGGAGGTGCTCAGGTGATGAACATGGTATAAAATTAAAATTGCCTTTGTTCTATTTAAAACTATTGCTGCTTTTAATTTTTACCATATTTCACTGACTTGGAAAGTGGTATACAGTTGTAGCATATGGCCCAGTAAACATTTTTTGGAGCAAGCGAGACTGGGCCTTTAATAATTTCTCTAACTAGAAGAGCAACAGTGAAACAGAGCTGCAGCCTCGCATACGTGGTTTCTGCAATTAAGGGCTGCAGCTGTTCTACTTTTTTTTGTCTCTGTGACGCAAATCAAAGCGCAGCAATGGTATTGCCTGAGGGAAGAGAGAAAGCGACTTGCTTGCTTCCCCGTGCTGATAACCAAGCAGTGATGACAAGAAACTGGGGCAAAGGAAAGTTCAAAAGCAGAATCTGGATATTACAAATGACTGGAGATATGCAGGTGCCTCTTGTTCAGTCCATAGGGAAATAAAACCCCCTGAATGTCAGAAGAAATAATTGGTTATCAAAAGAAAAATATGTAGGACTGTAAATTTTCTGTCACTCAAAGGTTTTCTGACAGGCACAGCAGTTGCCATCTATATACAATCAAATATATATTACAGTTATCCCATTTATAAGCACGATTAATTTTTACATAGTGACTTCAACCTGAAGAACCTTGATTGTGGCACGTTCTGATTTAGCTGCCTTGTTCAGATGTGTTTCGAGTCATTCGATGAATTACATGATCCCATCCAGTGTCCTGGTGCTCTTTTTTTCTTACATAGCTCTCAAAATGCTCTCCGCAGGAGGAAGCCATAAGGAAACAGAGGTGCAAAGGGTGGTGTGATGTGTTTGAGGTCACCTGCCCAGCAGAGGATAGAATTCAGATGTCCTGAATTGCAGCATCTTTATTGCTTTCTCCTCTAACTTCTAAATAATCAATTTGTGTGGCCCTTCCAAGTGTGCCTGTATGTTTATGCTTGTGGTTGTCCAAAATAAGCTCCATAGGTGTTTTATTTAAACTCAATTTTGCTTGTTTGATACAAAGCTAAAACGAGGCTAGAACTTCCTTCAGACATCAAAGGGGCTTCACCCTTTTGTGACCACGTGCGCTAGTGAAGTTGTGTCTGTTGGTTGCCGCTTTCTGTGCGTGCCAGCGCGGGCAGCTGGCTGCCTGGCAGGAGGGGAGGAGCAGCCAGGTAAGGGCCGCCAAGACTCTGCCCTGGAGCTGCCGTTCTTGTCTCATACAAACTCTGCCCGTCCCCTGCTCCGTTGCCTTTCCTTTCCGTTCCCTGAGCTGGTGGGGACAGAAGTCTCTGGTTTTCTTCCCCTGCCCATCGTGCTCCTCCTGAATAGCATCACAATTTACTGCCCATCTATGTCTCTGATACCACAGTCCCCTCCAAACTTGCAAATCCCTGATCTAAAACAAAACTTAAGAGGAAGTATAATTCTGTTCTTCAAGACAAATGAAACAATGGGTTTCTCTGTCATCATTCATGGTGAGCATTCAGCCACCTGTATACCTAATCTCAGGCCAAATAATGAAAGATCAACTGTTGTAGAAGCAACTTAAAATAAGCTGTATCATGGAAAGTGTTGGGTCACTTTAAAGCTGCTGCTACTAGTCCTGCCTATACTATAGTTGCTAATGACTCAAGTACAGAGTTGAGTAAAAACTTCTTCCAGTGGTACTTGCATCAGCAAAACCCACATGCTAGAATGGAAAAAAATCCCCATTTACTTCAAGGCTGGAATTTAAAAATTCTTTTTTTTTTTTTAGCTCCAGCTTTATTTTCTCAGCCAAGGCAAGGACAGATTGTAGGACTGAACAATTACCATCAATCTAAGTGGTTTGCAGCACTTGACCTAAAACACGGAAATAGTTCAGAAATATGTTTATATGTTTGCTAGTAACAATTTTATTGGTAGTAAAGAGGCCTGTTGACTCCTTTGCTGGGAACTGGTTTTATATCTCGGTTGTCATGACTGGAGACTAGGGGAGTATGAATGCTTTATAATGGCACTTGGGGCAAGATCCACAGAAGTAGTTATGAGCTTTTCAGGCATCTGAATGTTACTGGGTAACCCCAAAATGACCCAGCTACACTTGTATAGTTGTTCTTCGGTCCTAAGGCATCATACATTTTTACGTATGGGATCCCATCTCTGTAAATGTGCTTTCTTCAGGCTGACGCAAAAAGGCTTCCTGAATTCGGCAGGTTCCCATTTTGATAAGTGGCTCCTCAGCTTGATGTGTTGCAATACTAACATATTTTCATGAGTCTTGCCTTTCTGTGTAATTTTTACACTTAGATATAGTTTAAGGTGAGAAGTGAAAATGCCTTCCTACCTGATCGAGTTGTAACCATAATGGTAAGTGAAGTTAGCATTAGAGTTAAAATGTTTTTATGACTCCACCTTCCTTCATGAGGGGAAGATGGAGCTTCAAAATCTACTGTACACTAAGTATTTATTAATGATGTTTTCCAATCTTTGTTTCTCATCAGTTCTGCTGTCTTTGAATCTTTACAGTAATGAATAGTCATTAACCTTATTATGGTGAATCAATAACAAGCCTAATAATTCCTGCTGTAAAGTGTTTTAATATCAATATCAAAGGCAATATTAAAACTTATTAGTCATTTATTTAAGGCAATTGATATGGCAGTGTTTTGTGGAAAAAATACCTAGATCAAATGCATGCATCACTAGTCTGATTTCAGTAAATTTTACAACTTTTCCTGCTGTTTATAGTTATGGTAATTGAGTGTTAAAGATTTCCGACTGAATCTGATGCTGACTCTCCTTCCTTATTATTTTCTTCTTTTAGTCACCCTTGAACTGGATTCATCTCAGCTACAGACTTATTAATAAGAACAAAAAGACCCTGCCACTATTTGTAGTATTTCCCATAGTCTTGGTACTGATTGGTCAGCAGACAAACTTACTGTTTAAGGTTGTATTTTTTGAAGTCAGCATTGTTAAACACAACTGAATGTGGAATTTTGAAAAGACACGTGCTTTTTATTTACTGGACAAGTATTGGATTATTGCTGTCTGTCACCATTCCCTATTTTTCTGGTAGCACTGCCCACATGCAGCTTCCAACTTCATCTATGTGATATTCTAGACTAGGCCTACACAAATTTTTATCAGTATCTGCACCTTGTCTTTTGGGAGATCTCCCTATTTTTTTTTTTACCTGTATCTAGTGTGTCTGGAGTTTCTACAGTTTCTAGCTGTGTGGACCACGTGCACCTCAGTACTTGGCTGGCCTGCCAGAGCTGGGCTGGAGCCTTTCCTCTGCTGAGCGGGGCTCTTGGAAGCTACCAGAGCTCAGTAAAGCTACTCAGTAAAATTAATGGGTTAATCCTGTTCAAGACCTCCAGAATTGTTTGCGAGGGGAAAAATCAGATATAGTAAAAGCTCAGGAGACTTCAGTGGTTCCATAAGTTGTCTAGCCAAAGACATTTGTAGTCCTCCTACTTTGTATTTAGCCTTATGGGCTTAAGTCAAGTCATCTCCATTTTATTAGAGTTCAAAGAGTAAATATTTTTTTCTGCATGTGATCTCGCAACAATATTTAGGGTAGAAATCCTTGTTCTGCAGACCTGTATAACTACATTTTGAGTAAGTGTACATTTTTGTAAGTGATATAGCCACTTTTTGAAGTTAGGTCTTTATCTTCTAAATAACTTACTTTGAAATGCTGCCCCAAATCCTTTTCCTATACATGAGTAGAACCTTGAACAAATCAGAATTTGTTCTTTAGTTGTGAAAATATTTGATCTACATCCAGATTACAACACTGTAATCTGGTCCCCTGGGTCAATTATTGGAGAAGGTAAGGTAGAGGAAATGTTCTCACACTTGCAGCTCCGGCTTGCTCTAAACAAATACGAAAAGACATTTTAATTTTATTTTCTGAGACATTACAAGTTTAAATGCGTAATGAAATCTGTGTTAATTTTATGGGGTTTTAAATAAATTCCAGTGGCCTGTTGAAACTAAAAGTTTCTTACGTCTTCTTCCCGCCTCCCTCTAACTTCTTCCTCTTCTCACAGATTCCCTGCTGTGCATGTTGCCTCTAAAGAGGAACTATGTTAAAACGTTTCCCTGTGGCTTCCAAAGAAAAGGAAGCCAAGAATTGGCTTGTTTCTCTTATATCAGTGTAACGTCACTGAAATTTGTGTTCCTTAGACTATCAGATATAGGGATGATTATTGACGATGTTGCCTTTTGACAGTGAGGTTGTGGTCAGGTACGGCTTTGCGACGTGTCAGTTAGGTGACTGTGCTGGACATTGCTGAGTAACGTGAGCTTGTTGTAAGATTCCTTCCTCTAGTAGATGTGGCAACAGCAGAAAAAAAAAATGCTATACGAAACTCTCTTGCAGCCTACCAGTTACCTAGCAGTTACTTTCTTATAATCTTATCTTGGCTTTGCCCTTAGCCTACGAGGTGACCTTGCTGAAGGCCTCCTGCTTCTCTGTGCCTTGGTCCCTGTAATCTTGCACTTAGAAAATAGCACTGATAACAAGATCCTTTTTTTTTTTTTTTAAATGGAATGTTGTGAGAATTGCTTTCAGGTTTTTACATTTGGGAACCAAAAAAAAGGAGGGAAGGGAGGGGGGAGATGACTGCCTCTCAGAACCACCTTCCCATACAGAAATCTGGGAAAGAAGGAAACACTACGTTTCGTAGTGGTTCAAAACTGTTAGCATTTCTGTTAAGTTTAGCTGTAGGCCAGGGAACTGAATGGAGGAGAGTTAGCAGTGAAGTACTGGTAATAAACAAATCAATACTTCAGTCTGCAAAGACATTTTGTTTAGGGTGTTGAATACTTTTTTTGCTCACACTTACATGTGATAACAGCAAAATGTACATATTATACTCCGAATAATGTTACTTGTGTCATGTTGGTATCTTTTTGTCACCAAGGACATGATTCTGCTTGCCTTAAATGCTTGCTGATTTTAATGGGATTTGAGACAGTCTTTGCAGCTTGCAGGAAAAGCAGTTGCTCTAATGTCCCCTGTTTGTAATCACAACAGTTATATTAGCTAGCACAAATGACTGCTTGCATGCATCTTGGGCATTTGCATAGTATTTTCCCAAATTTGGGCCTTTAAATACTCAGCATCTCTTTAGGTTCAGCCTAATAAAAGCAGGGAGGATTTGAATGCTGAAATGGCCCATTTTATAAATTTATTTGTGCAGTTTTCAAAATAATTTACATTTTCTCCGCTTTTATGTGAGCTGCAGTTAACCCCCCCCCCCATTACTTTCAATGCTTGCTATTTAGCTTTTTGACTTTTTGTGTATTTGTTTGCTTTTTCATCCTAGAGGAACTAGGGTTCCTCTCCATTCATTTTACCTAATGTAAAACATTAAAATTCTGTCATAGGAATTACTATCATTAATTTTTTTTCTCTTACTTCATGTATGGCCATTTAAAACTTAGGATTCTTGACCCCTCAGTCTTCTCCAGACATGGTGGGATTCTTTAACATGACCAGTCAAGGATTGGTTATGGAATAGTTTTTGAATTCTTACCTGCCTCTGTGAGATGGGCTTTTGGGGATGCCAGAGAGGAAAGATGGGCAGGAATCATAACTGTTCTCATTATATAGTTATTAATGTATTACATCTTGCATAAGCACTGAACAAGGGAGGGAAGATATGTTTCAGTTGAAATCGTTTTTTAATCCTTTTTTTTACTAATAACAACCCATTATTGGCCTAAGGGGATTTATTTATATATATATATATTTATTATTATTATTATTATTATTATTATTTGATTCTGTTCTGTATTTGTCTTAGTGTAGTTTGTTTTTGTCCTTATGAACTAGTGTTTAAAAAAAAGCCAGCTGTGTCCAAAAAGTAGCTCTCTGGAGCCATTCTCCCCTCACTTTGCCTGGGCTTCGTGACTTTGGTAGACCCGGGACAAGGGCTGGAGAGGTTTAGGCACTGTCAGTTTTACTACTGTCAGGTTTACTACTGTCAGTTGTTGCTAGTAACAAGGGAGATTTTTTTTGTGTAGGGGTGGTGTCAAATGCTTGTTTTAAGTAATTTTGCAGCTGGACACATGCCATCTTCGCATGTGACCTGTACTACTTCTGTTTCTGTGTGGCTGAAAGGAAATGAACAAGAGCAGAAATTGGTCTTGTAAAGGTGTAGGTTAAGATAAAGAAGAAGTATAAGAACTGTTAATAAGCGACCACCTTATATGAGACATGTTACAATATTACTGCAAGATTTTCCAGTTTCTTAAATGCAGCAGCCATGTCGTTCACCTCTGACCTGGGTGTCTTTATTGTGCTCAAAATAAGAGAGGTGACAGAAAGGAGGAAAGGTGTAGAAAATGTGATCCACTTTTTTGGTCCCCCTCCCCTAAATGTGTTGGTTTTAAATTCATTCATACTGAGGTACATGGCTTATTTACAGTTTCTCGTAATTATTGAATGAGTTCTGCATCCGAACAGACAGCTGTAATCAGACAGCCAACTATTTACTAGTTCCTCTGCTTGCATTTGCATCTATTTTCATTTGTAATGTTAAGAGACATTTCCAAGAGGACACTTAAAGCATTAAAAACAAAATGAGAGGTATTTTGTTTGGCTTTCTGTTATCATTGCCTTCAATAAAGTGGTTTTAATGTTTGCTCCCAAATGCATGCTTGTGGGTGGGGAGAGAGAGGCAAGGACACAGTTACAGTTGCAGATATTTTTCTGATGATTTCCACCTAACGCGAAAACTTAGTGCACAACAAAGCGCTCAACATGGAAAAGGCTCTGGAGCACCCTGACAGTTTTATTGACTGTCCCTTTTGTAGTTACATGCTGGCTGCCTTTGAATTGATAGTTAGCAGAAGTGAGTGAATACACATGGCTTTTGTAACGCAGTGATAAATTGGTGGAGAGTTGGACCACAATGGCTTCAGGAGTTACGTGTTCCCCGTCAGTGCCCCAAGGCCACTTATGTTCTGTGTCAGGGGGGTGCATGTGAATACCATACGTCACCAAGACTAATGTGCCTCGCTGCTCCTTCTAATGGGCACCGCAGACACCGTGCGCTTGGAAATTTCCGTGCCTGCCTCCGAGATAAACAGTAACAGGGCCAGCTAATTGTGAATGTTGTTAAACACCAGAGCTGCTTGCTTGAAAGGTGGACCTGGCAATTAATGAGCGCTATTAAATGGGTGAACAACAAAAAAATACAGTAAAATCTATTTTTTTTCTTGAGAAGGGGCTCGGTGCTAACAAATTGGAAGGGCTCTTGTCCAGACTGGTTGCTGCTTCCGTGTTAGGAAGCAGGTACAGGCTGGGAATGGGGGTGGAAGCGCCATAATTTTAACAGTACCATGTGATACGTTGGGCATTTGATTGCAGAGGCCAACCCAAGAAAATACACGGGAGAATGCGATCTCAAGGCTCCTTAACTGGCATTGAAAAACTGAAGCGTTCAAAATGGAGCTGGTATAGGGTGCAAAATCTGCTCTTGGCCAGAGGTCAGGTTGTGATGTGTATACTTTAAAGACAAGAGATCCTGGTTCAATATGTATGTGAGTAAGCAAAATATTACGAAACAAGGCTTTCAGGCAGGCACTTTGTAGCACTTGCAGAGTGGTGTTGATTACTGAGATATGCTCTGGATTTAGTGAATTTTGGAATGAATTAATCTCGGAATTGGCAATAAAGTGAAGTGCTGTTACCTGCATTTCTCCAGGCTTTCTCCTGTTTTCAGTTGTGTTTAATATAATAGATTTAATGGAGTTTAAGATAAACAGAGATGTTTCATGCTTTATTTCAGAAGCTGAATGTTCTTGGAAAGTCTGTTGTGTTTGGTTGAATGATCAGTGTTATAAATCACAAAAAAATGACAGCAATTCAAAGAATAAAACCAATGGAGTACAGATACTTTTCTTCTATCTTTCATGAAATTCATGAAAAGGCTAATCATATGGTAGCTGCTACAACCACAGCTCTGTTCCTTAATGTGTTTAGAAGTGCCGAAACAACAGTGCAGCATAAATCACCCATTGAAACTCATCTTTCTGTTCAAACATACTGCTCAAAAAAGCCGGGGGTGGGGGGAAGGGGGGGAGATTGATGGAGCAGAGAATGACTAGTATTTGTTCTTTAAACAGAAAAGCTAAAAACTGGGAGGACAGGATGTTCATGTAAATGGAAAGCAGAAACCAGCTGGAAAAAGGGGTGTCTATTTCAAAATGAGGTAAAATGTACAAAAGCTTCATGTTTAATAGTCTTATGCATTTGCTTTCAGGATTTTTAGGGCATATTTGGGGTCTGGTACAGAGGTTCCCATGCTGAATACCTGTGTTTAGTGAATACTTGAGCAAATAGTCACAAGGAATCTGTAGAAATGGCCAGAAAAGCATATGTATTAGAGAAGCTAGAATTAAAACCTGAATGAATCTAGAAGATCTACACATTTTTATAAATGCAAATTATAAAACTTTGCATTCCTGAATGATGTTCTCCCTAGGATTTAAACACTCTGGCATTTTATTTTCAGAGCATCCCAGCAATGTAATATGACACGGTAGTGTCTGAGTAGATTACTTCTACTCTCTCGCAGAAAATCCAGTTCCTAATCTTATCTTGTTCTTTAAGATAAATATTTTATTATATACTGGCTGATTCTCTACTGCGCATTTATACTTTGTACTATTTCTGTTGCTTTCTTGTTCTTCAAAGCACCTTCTAGCTTTAAATAAGCTTTTTCAGACCTCAGGAGATCTTTACCCTTTTGTTACAGCTGATGAAGAGGTTAAATGACCTGGTCAGGGCTGGGCAGTGAATCAGTGCTGCAACTGGGAATGGGAGAGAGGGGCATCTTCCAGACATTTGTTTTAACCATTAGTCAATAATGATGAGCTATGGAGTGGGACGCTGCAGTCGAGAGTATGTCCCTGGTGGGGTTTTTTTGTTTTTTTTTTTTCTTCTGTAATGATGGAAACTTTTACGGTCCCAATGTGTAGCTTCTCAGTCCGATCAGAGTTAGGGAGCCAAAGGCAAGATGTCCTGCTGGGCTGGAGAGCAGGGAAGAAGGTGGCAGCAGAAGGTTAAACACCTGCTGGACGCCAGGATGGGGCTAAGGTGGGGCATCTTCCTGCCTGTTTCAGGAGGATGGTGTTGGCACGTGACCTGAAGCGGGGCTTTAGAGCATGAGATGAGAAGCTTTTCTATTTTAATAGTGAGTAATACTAACCTTTTCCTCAAATGTGTGATCCTGCATTCAAGCTAGCAAAGCTGCGGGAGTAAGTGGTATTTTCTGGGAAGCGTTGTTGCTGGTCACAGTCCAGTGAAGCTGGAGAGAAGAATTTATGGTCCATGGGCTGGATATGGCCCACAACTTTGTTTTATAGAGCCTGTGCTCACATTTCAGACTTGTCCCCGCCGTTGTTCAGTTTTGCTCTAGGGTGCATACGTGAACGTGTGGCTCGCCAAGCACATTTGAAGGGCCTGGGCAGCCTTCGGCATTTGACCTTCCCTGGGGAGATCTGAGGAGCAGAAGGGGGTGTGGTGCACCCAAGCTGACCACAGATCTGGAGAGAAAACCCCTCTTCCTCTCTGGTTGCTGAGAAATGAAATTTCTGCAGTGTGTAACAAGTCTGTGTGTTTACGCAGTATTCCTTGTAGTGGGAGGCTGATACTGAAGGTGGAATAAAGCACGCTCCAAGTCTCTTCTAGGGACTGTGTCAGTTTTTATCAAATTTTACCCTGTTTAAACAAGAAGGTTTTGGAGTAAATATCCCTGAATTCCAGTCTTTGAATTAATTTCAGCATTTCATACCTTACGATGCTTCAGGTTTAAATTATTATTGTCTGAAATAATACATTGCCTGCTTTTAATTAAATTTTTTAGAGTGAATTACTTTTATTTCCTTGATACAGTCTGATCCTGCATCTTGTGATAAATGGATTTTTGTGAAATGGGTGCACTGATTACTCCATGGCACACATCTGCTAAAGGATGCCTTTGAAAGTTAGTGGGCAGATTTCTGATGGCAATCTCCTTTCAGTACAGTAAAGTCTTGCTTAAGTCATTTTATCCTCCCTCTGTTTTTCAAACTGTTTTTTTTCCATCTCTCCCTTCCTCACCCTACCCTAATCTTTCCTGCTCTCCAGGTACACTTTGGTTTATATCTGTTCATAAATAGTTATCAAACATGATTACTAGCAACTCTGGTGTTGGATGGTTTGCACACAACTCTGACGCAATTACGAACTCTTAAAAGCTGCACTGTATGCAATTACAGGGTTATAAAGCCTAATCTGGCTAAAAGCCAGCTCTATACAGGATTCTAAAATCCATATAGCAGTGGCAATTTTCGAAATAGCTGTCAAAGAAATGCTTTGCTCAATTTTTGAATTATTACTAGAAAGGTTCGTGTGCATGGGAGTGTCCTATGTCTCTCTTTGAGTGTTATGGCTGCGTATGGATAAGAGCAAGGGAGAAGCCTACAGAGACTCAATATGACATTATTATATAACATTATTATATTCTCTAATAAATGTCATCTTTTAAGTCCAGCTAATTTGTTGTGGGATAAATGAGACACACAAAGTTTTAATAGATTTTAGTCCAAATCAGTGCTACATACTTCTGGAGTTAGGGAATTTTACTTTCTCCTTTATTAATGGTTACAAGGCTTTGCATATGTATAGCTGTTGCAGCTAACACTGCTTTTATTTAACATAGCCTGTTTCACTGCACAAACCGGTTGTAAACTGCATTAACAAAAAACATCTTCTGGTGCCTAGAAGCGGCACTAGGAGGCTTTGCTGGTACGGTTGGAGTGTCAGAGCTTTCTTAGCACTTGCAAGCCCGGTTTTCAAAAGGGTGAATATAGGGAGTTCCACCTCATGGATTCAGGGACTGAAACTTGGAGAGAGGAAGTAATGTATTCACATTTCAGTATAAGCAAATGGGGTTGCTTATATGGAGGCTGGGTCTCTTAACTTCGTCTAATGCCATGATCATATTTATATATATATATATGCTTTCACATATACACATATATAGATATATATATGTATGCATGCCTATTACATAAAAGGCCTCCTTTCTGAAGCTATTGCTGTTTTGGGGTAGTTAACAGGGAGTAATAGGGTTGACAATAAAGTGCGCTAAAGACTGGGTGAAGCTTCACATCTTTATTTTTGCAGACCCGCGGAAGCGGTTGGAACGTTCTTTTTGGCCTGCTGCTGTGTGCACTCTGCCAGTGCCATAGCACTGATTTCAGAGAGAACTGCGCAGAGAGGAGGCCTCTGCGGACAGTGGTTTGCTTTTGCTTGTGCACTAGAATTAGTGCTGAGATGGGACATCTGGGAGAGATAAGTAATTGTATTTATGACATAAAGTTGCATTAAATTGTTGTCTTGTTTATTAGAGGAGCTACAGCTGGAGAAAACCTGGAGCTTTTCAGTAACCTCTGCGCTTTCATTTTGACATCTAGCAATCTTTTTAAAAAAAAAGATCTAATTACTAGTTATGGTTGCTCAGGTACTTGTATTTTGTCATTCTGGGTCACCTTTTATGAAGAACAAGTTAAAAGCTCTTTAGTGTTCCTTGCACTTTGTTATGGGTTTATTTTGAAGGTTTTTTTCCATTGTACTTCTGTGTTTTTTTTCCTTTTTCCCATAATAAAGTTTGAATTTGGAAGTGTGTGCAAATGTGAAGTAGCAGAGTTAATGATTGTCTCATCTGGTTTTCTAAAATAGTGCAAGGCACTGAGTCACTTCATGCCACTAATAAGTTGCATCATTTTGCTAGGATCAGAATGTTCCAATCTCAAAACAAGTACTTTTTACAATGAAAAAACGGTTGTTACTATATATTATATATATGTGTGTGTGTGTGTATGTGTGTATGCACTCTCTAATATGTCTTCCTATCCAAAGATGATGATCTTTCTTACTATGTGGGGGGCAGTGAAATAATAACCACCGTCTCTCTCTACTTCACCCCAGCCTTCAGTTTCAGTAGGGGAGGATATATAAAATAAAGAAGTTTAAAAAGGTTCTAGTTTGAAGATGTTTGTAACTGTGAATGGGGAAAAATGTCAAGAGACTTGATGGGTTAACTTTTTTATTGTTTTTATTTCCAATATGTTGGATGCATCATCTTTTACTTCCAGTTTTGAAATGATTCCTGTCCATATTTGTGAATTCTATTGCAATGCTCTAAGGTAAATTCTGCAAAAAGCCACGTGTGTTCCTCCTTCTGGTTGTGTGCAGATGTGTTTGCTGTGCTGAGTGCTTGATACGCTGATTTTTCAGACTTTATCAAATGGGAATGAAAAGCACTATTTTGACACCAATTATTTTACGTCTATTTCCCTTCTCATGCTTTGCCAGCAAACCTGGTCAGTTTTGCCATCAGGATTTCATCAGGCTAAGTAAATGTTAATGTTTTAATGGCTCCACTGCTAGAAATTTCCCCTTGGATGGAAAAAGCAGGCTGCAGGGAGAAGCCAGCAAAGGAGCATTACGTGTACAGGCAGTGCACTTGTGCTGGCACCTGAGGCCAGAGGCACTTGGGTGCTAGCAAAGGCTGGGAAGATGGGACTAAGGCAGGGGCAAGCCTTGACCCTTGGCCAGAGATGGCTTCATTTTATTCCTGATAAATTCCTGATTCCTGCTAAACCCCTGGCAGGAGAGTTTAAGTGCCAGCACACTTAACCCCATCTATTCATTATAAAATAAATAATAAAAATATAAAAAATAAAAATATAATAATAAAATCAATTTTTAGGACTTGGGGATCTTGCATCTCAATACACTGGAGCAGTCAGACCCCAGGACTTCTGTGTCTTTGTTCCCTGAGTCTCAGCAACACTGACAGGAACCTTATTCTATTTCTACTTTTTGCCCCTGACTGAAAAGAAAAGATAAACTGTCTGTGTACAGGAGGGAAATGCCAAACTGGGATGCTGAGATAATTAATAAAAACAAATGGAATTTATTTTGCATTTTCAAATGGTCTTAACAACTGATGGGTTATGGTTATGAATGAATTAACAGGGAAGTCTCCAAAACCTATTATCCTTACGACAGTGTGAGAGAGGTGAATGTTCAAAAAAAAAAAAAAAAAAGGATCAAGTAGTTGCAGCAAATGTCTGGTGACTTTGGAGCACAAGAGCTGAGCTGGAGGGCAGAGGTTGGCATATGTTAGGTTACTGAAAACCATGTAATGTTAAAACAGTTCCGTTCTTCATGCTGACAAATTCTGCAGCTGCCGTTGTTCATATTTTCCATTTATGGAGGCTTTTTTAAAAAACATAAAGACAGCTGATCTGTATGGGAAGATCATAGGATGGTACATGACTTATTTCTTTAAGAAGATAGTTTATATGCTGGATTTTAAAGCAGAGTAAATGCACTGATAATCAGTGCAAACATTTAGTATGAAGGGAAAGAGAAGCTAGATTTCTTTTTTTCCCCCTGTAATAATTCCATGAGATAAAAATACTGGGCAACTGATTTAAATCTCAGTTCACAGGTAGGCTTATTATGTGATGAAGTTCCATGGTCACAGAGTGGGTGACAGCAAGCAAGGATGGATGCTTTTATTTTAACATCATTGCACTCTTACCCTTGTATGCCACTTGCCTGATACTCTCACAAGGTGTCTGCACATAACTTATAAGGAATAAAAGAAAACCCGTTTTTTCCAGCCCAGTACAAACTAGCAGGACCTATAATCTGTGCAAGGGAAAGCAATTTAGTGGTACATTTCTTCACTGTGATGTCTTGAACAGCTGAGCTGCCCAGATCAGCAGCAAATTGCCATGCTTTTTGGATTAAGGTAGGAAGTCCAAAGGGAATAGTGTTGGAGGTATGAAGCCTGTAAAGCTACTCCAGGTTGTTAGAGGTCATATGTGCCTGATTGCCTCTAGCCTCCTGTGGACAACAGGATGCTCTCCTTGAAGACTTTTGATCTGCCCTAGCATGACCAGTCTCATGCTTTGATGATCTGTGTAAGTGCACTGTAAAAGCCTTCAGCAGTTGCAAAAGATTTTGGGGAGAATAAATAAGTATCTCATAGGTAATGTTGTTGAAAGCCCAAAGACTTGACAGGTAGATTCAGGTTAGGTATGGAACACATATTTCGGTGGTTTGATCAGACACCTTTTCCAGCCTCCTCAGCTGGCAAAATTGGACAGCAAATCTCAAACACAAAAGTTTTGATAGAAAAGAAGCTTACCTCCAGTGTTCCAACCAAGCATGTTATGAATTAGTTGTAGTATTCTCTTGAATGAGCCATGGCATCGCTAAGTTCTAAAAACACAGAAACAAGCCTCTATGTAGATAGTATATTCCTGTTAATATTCAGTGTGTGTGTGTGTCTCTGTATGCATTGTTTTTATTTGGGGGTTTTTTTTGTTATTCCATGTACATTTCTCAAGCTCTTTCTAAACTACTGTCACATATTTCCCCATAACTACCTTGCAACAGGCACTGGAACTTCTAGGAAAAACAGCAAGTATCATGAGACTTGTGATAAGACTGTGAATGCCATACTCTGAATGGCTCCGCTCCGAACTACAGTGCCCAAACCATCCTGCTTTCATTATCTAACTAAATGGGCAGGTTTAGTGCTTATTTCTAACTATTTAAATGATCTGAAAATAAATAGAAAATTGAGATAACTTGTACGCATTTGAATGTATGCATGCTAGTAAATATTGGTGGTTGCTTTCTTTGTACATCAAAACATGTTAACTTTATGATATAGGATCATGAAATATTTATTTGTGGCTGAGTTTCTTACAGTCACAAAGTCCTCTTTCCTTGCTCTTCATATAAATGTGTGTTTTGGCATGTCCTCCAGAGACATACAAGTGCCCCTATCATGGGGAAAAGCTTGGGCCGGAGCTGGCACAGTAACAGATACATGAGATTGCAGGCAAGTTTGCATGGGAAACTGTACTCTCTTAGCTTTGGGGAAAACTGCCTGTCCGTGTTGAAGCTGCATGATGAGAGGTGGAAAACCAGGGCCTGATTCTGAAGCAGAACGGCATTCAGAAAGAGTGCAGTTCTGCAGAGTCTGACATGGAGCTGCTGAGTTTGCAGGAAGTACTCATGGTGTTATCTTTACAGTGGATATGCACACTTGACCCCAGGACGTTGGGTTTTAGAGAATATCATTTCAGTGTGTTTGTCACAAAGTGCAGGAAGTTATTTATGGTACAGCTGTTTTAAATTGAAACTTTTGAGAATAATGGGAGAACTCTCCCTCTCCTCCCGTCCCCCTGCTTGAGTTTTCATGCAAGAGCACATTTTGCGTGACTCCATTATTGTTTGAACATCAGGATATTGCATAAGCCTCTCTAGGGGAAAACAGAATATGCAGAAGCAGAAAATGACCTATGCCCACCCACAAGGGCTATTAAATGCAGCTTCACATATAGTGTTAATGACGAGGAACATTACAGGGGGTAGAAGTGGAGGCATTTGCATGTTTCAATTAGTGGGGGGTGGCAGTATTCGGATCCAGGTTCTCACACTACTTTTTACAATGGCTTTCTGCGTGACCATGGGCATATCTCCTAACTTCTCTTGCTTCTGCTCTGAATTTGAGCTTTCCTTACTCCTGCAATGAGCAGGGGGAGAAGAAGATAGGAAAGTGCAATGTAGTAATTGCAATTTTTTTTTTTTTTTTTTTTTTTTTTTTTTTACTTCTTCTTCATCTAAGTTTCTATAGGCAAAGAAGTCATTAAGGGAAAGTGTACATAAACAGGCTAAGCTGTGCAAATTGCATAGTTTATTTTGGAGAAGTAGCTTTGGTGGCAATACCATAAGACAGGCTTCATGCTAGACAAGAAAAGGTTAACACTTGATAAATTTATGTAACTGCTGCTAAGGACAAGCATTTCTGAATCACCCCACATTCCCGTCAAAATAATCTGGAGTTTTGAGCATTCCACAAATTCAGGAAATGGTGGTCCTTCGCTCCGTAATCTCTAATGCAGTGTTGAGGTTGAAGTCAGTGGCCCTGCTCATTTGAATGTCAAGACAAATACTTACGGTTTTTCAGAATCAGGGATTAAATCTGTGAAGCCTTTTACAAACTTATTTTGCATGACTTCCCCTTCTGTTCCTGAAACATAGCCATCTCTGGGTCAAATGAGACAATTTTTTAATAGGCTCTAGTTATGCTGGAAATGGATGGGACATGAAATGCAGGTTATGGGATCTGATCAGACTGTAACCAGATCCTTGGTGTAGATAAAACAAACACTTTTCATATGGGCATACATTGAAACCTTAAGGACCAAAGTGGTACCTCTGCTCCTTGCTCACAAATACAGAATAGGCCACTCACTCACAAGTCTTACTTGTTTTCATATCAGTAGGTCATTAGGATGGAGCTGCAGCTGTATCCTCTTGGTAACAGAAAAGTAGTGGTGAAGGGAAGTTGAAATTTAGTTTGGTCTTTTCTGGCAATCCCATGAGCAAAGAGAGGTCCTTCAGTTTTCTCACCTATCCCCTGTCTTTGTCACTCTTCCTTTGAAGAGCAGTAGAGAAGGCCATTGGCCCATGGAGCAGAAGAGCACATTGCAGCCTTTATAATCCTCAAAATAGAAGAGGATGGGGGGAAAAAAGACAAAAAAAACACTGAGATGATTATACTGAAAAATCTCATTTCTTTTCAAGCGTAAATGAAGGGGATTTGTTATCCCTTAAGCCCTGACACTTGCATAGCACTTAAAAGGCATATTTACACCATAGTGCTAATCAGTGCAGCTAGTGAAGTATCAAGAGACACTTCATTTACTTTGTGTCTAGGTTCAGGAGGGAAAACGGGCCTTTTAAAACTCAGTATCCGTTTGCGGCATTATCTTATCAGGTCCTATTGAAGAATGACAATTGACAAATTGAGGGATGTTTGTGTTTTCCTCTTTTGAAAGGCATCCCTCCTTGAGAGGCAGCGGGCTATGGTTTGACTCCATGAGAAGCAGCCCTGACAAAATCTGGAATTATAAATCATTTACCTGAGATAAACTTTTGATAAACATTGTGGAGAAATCACTGTACTGGTTTATTATTTCAGTTAATGTGAGCTGGCACTCTGCTGTTTATTGCCCCTGCAATTAAAGTTTATGGAAGTTCACGGAAGGGATGCCCTTGCATTTGGTACTTGCTGACTGCTCCCTCTACTGTTGTAACAACTTCTAACGGAGGCAAGTTAGATTAATTTCACTTTTCATACATGAATATTCCTATGCAATATGCAAGTATCAGGCCTAAAATCCACTGCTGCAAAGCTATATTAAAACCCCCAAACCTCTAAGCGAATGTTGCATCTTAAAACTACGGAGAGAAATTTCAAAATCTTGTGATAGCAAATATTCTGGGGTTATTTAGTAAATACGCATATAAAAAAAAATTTCAGGGTTTGTTTTTTAAGCTCTCTTCATGTATGTTCCTCATAGAGCTAGGTGCTAGTGATTTCTTTTTTTCTAAATGAAAGGGAAGATCTTGACATAGCTGTTAGATTCCAGGTGATGGGGATTTTTGAAAGAGAAACTCAGCTATCAGAAGACTTGCTGTAAAATTGGAAGCCTTGAAAGTTTAAAAATTTTTGAAATTTCCAGTCTGATCTCAGGTTGCCTTTTGGGACCAAAAGATTTGCAGACCTGAGTTTCATTGAAGTGGTGGTGATTCTTAGGAATGGATTAGGTTTTCATGAGACCTGACTGCATCCATGGAAGATGGAAGCTGCCTGGTTTTGAATGACAACAGATTAGAAAATTGAGGGATTTAGAACAAATTGCATCCTCCTTTATTCAAATTGAACAAGGTTCATAAATATGAGAGAAGACTAAAAAAGTGAAGTAAATTAAAGGTCTTCCATTAAAAAAACAACCAAAGAAGAAGTGTAAACACTAACATCTCTGTCTTTCGGCGCTGGTTGAATCTTTAAATGTGTAGAGCCTATGGCAGTCCCTGTTGAGGTCCTCACAGACCTCACACCCTGGGGTGTGTATGTGTCACGCTTCTGAAAAGCATGGCATGCTTAGCAAAGAGAGGTCTTTCTTTTTATGGGTATGGTCAAGTAAAACATGGTTCAGTAAAACACTGGATACTTGGGCCTTGAACTGGAAAAATCTCTTAAACTTGAGCAGAAAGCCCAAAAGTATAAAAATGAAGAAGTGCAGTGATTTCAGTGAGGTTTGTTTCCGTGCTTATGGTTAAGCACCTGCTTGCATGGTTTTGTGGAACGTGGCCCCTCTCGGGTAGAGCCCATGGAGGGAAAGGATGGGAAGTTGCAAGCCCTCCTCACCAAAGGTGCTCTTAGTTCCCAGTTTGCCCTTCTGACTTTTGGCTGTCCTTTGTTATGCACATCCTAAGTGGACTTCTCGCTTTGTCCCCATGTCCTCGTTCAAATAAATCAGTTTGGGAAGTGGTGAAACAATCTGGTTTTTGCAGACAGGACTTGTTCCTAGTTATGCTTGAGTGCAGCTCCACAAAGGATGAGGCTGCGCCAGATGTTTTGTAACATGTTCTTCTCATAGGTCAGGGGATGTTCCTGTGTGTGCTGCCTGTCTTGGAGTATTGCTCATTTCCAGATCTTTCTTGATAGCAACCCTATTCTTTGTGACCTTATACTTACTATATGTTTGCTTTCTCTGCTTAAAAACAGTAGAGGTGGAACTTTTAGGTTTTGCCACTTATTTTTCCTTCAAAGATAAATTATTTTGCCATAATGTGTACTAATTGGCTTATTGAAATGAAATAACTTGGCTTTCCATAGTGCGTTTGTCTGTTGGCTTGCTATAACAGCACATCATTTGTATCACTGTGCATATGAATAAATAAAAATGAAGCATGGAGTTTCTTATTCTAGGAATAAATGGACTCAGAAGTACCCAGAGGATTTGCAACTTAATGAGAGACAAAGAAACAAATACAGTAGGCTGCAGTCAAAAACCTCATCCCTGTTTTCATAATTATATTATTTGTTCAGTAATGGAAATATGATGTGGCTTAGTTTCCCAGAAAATCTCTAATTTCCTCATAGACTTTCTGTGAGGTAACTCATTGACTTGTCAAAATCCGACCTATTTTCATGCTGCTGTTTAAGTGTAGTCCTATGCTGCTTCTTAGTAAATGAAGTTATTTGTCTTTAAAACCTGATGGATTGAAAAAAAGAAATAAAATTGGCCTTGTTAACTTCATTGCCTGCATAATGTAAACCCATCATGAACAGCATGCTGCCTGGTTATCTTTTGTATATATACAAATATACACATATATGTATATTATATATATACTCCACAAGAGATGAGAGGATATTTATATGTATATAAAAGCCAGATAGAAGAAACAATTATAACATACTTAGCTGTCTTTCAATAAAATAGTTTAGCCAGCCAATAAATTTGAAGGTTTAAAAAAAAAAATTACTTAGCTTGGGGTAGTTCTTCTTGGCTTATAGTAATTAGTAAAGTGAGGGAAAGCACAAAGTGTCCTAATTCTAAAGGTATAGTTTTCTAAGACAAAGATGCTAAACAAAAATGTGGAGAGAAGACTAAATAACTTAGTGAGCAACTGGTAATTTATCTAAGATTTCTCCTCAGTAACCATTTGATATTTTTCCATAACCATGAGTTGGCATTCTTAGGTCTGACTGTATCAAACATTTTTCAACATGTTGAACACAACACGTGGCTGGGTGCAGTGCTGGCAGCCTCTAGTTGCGATTCTGCTGGCATGCAAGGCAAACAATAGTTTCCACTGAAAAATATGGGCAAACCAAAGGTGAGAAAAATGTATGAAGAACAGATTTTGTTGCTTTTGGAAACTTATGAAATTGGGTATTTAACTCCTTTGGTCAGGCTTCTATTCCTTCATTGATTATGGGGAGATGATATAATCCGATTTAGGGTTATAGTCAGCTACTGTAGAATCAGTGAGTCTGGTGGGGTTTTTTTATTCTGGGGGGTGTTATTTGTTTGTTTTTTTACAATGACTACATGTTAGGAAGTTGGACTGGATGTCCTTTTGAGGTCCCTTCCAACCTGAACTGTTGTGTGATTCTATGAAATATTGACTGCTTGTATTTGAAGCTATAAAACCTTTGCAGACATTAAGAAGGCCTTTTGGTGGTTGTTTGAAAAGGTAAGTAGGGATATTTACCGGCATTTATCATTAGGGTGAAAAATGTAAAAGCTGCATGCTTTCTGTGTTAGTACCTCCTCTATATTGCAAGTGTTGCTGCTTTGTGGTTGGTGAGTTTTGTTTTGGTAGGCCATCTCTTCTCTCCAGAGCTTAGACCTGTTCACTGGTTAATGTCAGCTTTAGTCGTCTGCCAAAAAATGGGCTCTTCTTGAATAGAGGAATATTAGAGAGGGAATGTGTTGCAGACCTGTGTCAGAAAACTTGCATGTGAAAACCACTGAAACTTCCCATTTTACTGCAAATTGGAAATCATCTAAAAAAGGTATTTTCAGGGCTGCTCTTCCGGAGTGTGTTGCAAGTTAGTGGTGCATACAAGGAAGGGAAAGCAGAATGAAAGCAAGCGAGGTTCTAGTTGCTTTGATGACAAGTGAGA